>NC_046349.1:2475375-2794613 GCF_000738735.6 Corvus cornix cornix | reverse complement strand
ACAAATCACCTCAGCAAGGGGCTCTGGAAAGAGGGGGAGTTGTCTTGGATTAACTCCCATCACCACAACCCGCCTCCATTAAATCTCCCTAAGTCAAAGACATTTCTCTCCAAACTAGTGAGAAAGCATGATAAAAATCCCCGAAAAGGTACCTTTAAAGACAATAGGTGCTTTAATATTTTTTTCTTTTGCAAGCCTCTGAGACATTTGTGTGGGATTCTGTTCTCAGGTACATAAAAGGAACTAAAGACTTAAAAATGTGAGTAAGGCAGTGGAAAATAATAACACAGGCCAGTAGCCCACACAGACTCGAGAAAGTATCACCGGTGTTGGCTGCAAATGAAAAAGTCACGAATAAGCCATGCACAGATCCCACCATGGAGCTTGAAAATCTGTGTTTTCATCAAACTCTGCCACTGCTTCTTCCAGAAAGACAAGGTTGCCCCATGTCTGTGCTCCTCACAATGTCTCTCATGGCCACTCATCCCCATCCTTGCAGGACCATGCCAGCAGACCCAGCTCATCCACGGGCACAGCAGCCCTGTCAGGAAGATGTGCCACAGGTCATGGAGACGAGCTGCTCGTGCCTCAGCTCCTGGGTGGAAAACGTGCATCGGAGACAGCCCGGAAAATCGGCGTCCTCTTTCCATTTCCCCCTTGCTCAAGCTCATTATCCCCGTGTGTCTCTGCCTGGAAACTGGAAAGGAGTGAGTTGCCAAGGTGAAAAGCACTGCTCAGCCCAGGAGGATGGGTGTGCTCCAGGCAGCCCTGCTGTTACCAGGGGCCTGCACAGGACTTGGGGGCACTGAGGTTTCATCTCCAAGGCAGCTGATCCCGAGGTGTTTGCACCACACATCAAAGCCCTGGGACCTTGTGAAGTGCCTGTGCAGGTTTCCAGATGCTCAGGGCACCAAAGTTTCTCTAGGTGAACGTTCAAGCATGAACATTTATGATGGCAGAGTTAGGAGAACTTGGAAATCATAGAATCACAGAAGGGTTTGTGTTGGAAGGGACCTTAAAGATCATCTGATTCCAACCCTCAAATACAGCTTTAAAGGAGAGAGAGAGAGCTCAAGGCTTTGGAGGAGGCTCCAGAGGAGGTGTTGGAGCTGGATGCACACCTTGAGTTCACTCCCCAACACGAGCTGCCAGGTGTGGTAGGAAACCTCCTTCCCTGTGCAACACCTGAGCTGCGCCCCTAAACTCTCAGAGGCAACAAGTGCATTTTAAGACCATTTCATCAATACTTCCATCTGGGAAACAGATTTGGTTTTATTTTGAAATCCCTCCACCACCACCATTTTCTTCACAGAAGCTTTGAAAGAAGGTATTCTATCACTGAAAAAAACAAGCCTAAAAGGGAGAAAACAATTTTTAAGAGTAGGAAATACATATTTAATGAGAGATTAAGTCAATTACTTCAAAAGAAAGTGGATTAAAAATGTTTCTGGCTTGTGGTGTGGGAGAGTGGTGGCTGTAAGTGTGGGAGAAAGCCAACAATAACAGAAATGAAGACAGGCTGGGACAGCTGGGGCTGTTCAGGAGACCTCAGAGCACCTCCCAGTATCTGAAGGGGTCCTCCAAGGAAGTCAAAGAAAGACTTTTCATCAGGAGCTGTAGTGGTAGTACAAGGAGTTCAAACTGAAAGAGGGGAAATTTAGGTTAGATATCCACAAGAAATTTTTCCCTGTGAGGGTGGTGAGGCCCTGGCACAGGCTGCCCATCCCTGGAAGGTTGGACCACCCCAGTCCATGCAGAACAGACCATAATCCCCCCTCCCTGACAATGGTTTTTGAAGCAGCGTTCAGCAGTGCTTGAGACACTGAGCTGAGCATGGAGTAAAAGGTCATTTGGTAATACAATGCTCACTTCCCACACACCCATTTTCGCTTGACTAGAAACTGATAATAAGTTAACACCAGCCCCAAACAGTGCACACGGGCCTCAGATATTAATAGAGGGTTTCAGTATTGGTTTGAGATGAAAGCAGTAATCAAAAATAGGTGTGGGTGCATTAGGAATATGAAATAGGCACCTTCACAGAGAAGACTTGTAGCCACAGGAATCCTGACTTCATGGGAAGTCACAAGAGTCTGCAGTCAGCAGTTTCCAGAGCAGATGCACTTGTCAGTCCTCCCCAGAAAACAAGGGGTTCCTCAGGCTTGAGCCCAGCCTGGAGTTTCCTGCACAGCTTAGGGAAACAGGCCTAGGGTAACTGGGAAAGGACACACCCTGCTGCTCCCACTGGAGGTTGATCTGATGGGATACCCCGTGCTTGGTACCCATGTCTGCTCACTTGGGGTTAGGAGCAGCCTCAGCAGCATTCAAGGGACTCATGATACATCATCAAACATCACTCAAACCGAGATAATTTTCCTGCGAATTCCAGGCTGCAGAAAACACATGGATGGGAGATCTCCTACTTGATTTTCCCTTTCCAAGCTAAGGGATGCACCAGGGAGAAACGCGAGAGCCAGGCAGAAGGCAGTGCTCTTGGTTCTCAGGGCAGGGTGGGTCCTTCTCATTCCCTGAGTGCTGCTCAGGTGTTACCAGCTCATGCTTTCTTTCATCCACCCACCAAGAGGATGCTGAAAATATCATCAATGGACAGCCTGACACCAAGAGAGAAATGCCTTTTTTTCTTACAATTTTTAAATCCCATGATATTTTAAACCCACTCATCTGGAGCATGAGCCATGATCACTTGATGCTGACAGAACCAGAAATGATCACAGTGGCTGTGCTTTGGGAATTGTCCCTCCAGCTGAGCTATGGGGAAGAGGGCATAGCTCCAAGGGAAAAGAGGAAGGAAAGAAGGGCTGCAGACAGCAGGGCCATGCCAGTATCCTTGGGGGAACAGAGGGTGCCTGTGAGTGCTCAAAGGAAAGGAAATTGTGGGACATTCAAGGAGGAGGTGGAGTTTCCACTACACACACGTAAAGACAAGAATGTTGTTCCGGGTGCCCAGTCCTGTTTCAAGAGAATGCCAATGGAGGAAGCACTGGGAGAGGGAAAGGAAAGAGGTGGAAGGGATTCTTCCTCCAGTGGCAGTTCCCATTCTGGGCAGGGTTGTCCTACATGGCACAGACTCCTTCCTGCAGTGCCAGGCTCTGCAGAGGGAGTTTGAGGCGACCAGCAGAGCGCAGGCATGGCAGAGGCAGTGCAGGGACTGGGGTGGGGTGGAAGAGGTGACAGCACTGTCAGGGTGTGCTGAAAGGTCTCACACAGCGGTGGTAGTGTCCCATCTGCAGGAGGAACCCTGTCAGCAAGTGAGGTCATCCTGTCTGAGGTGTACAACAAGCTCTGCACCCAAGAGGAGTGACTGCACAGCTCAGCAGCTTCTCACCACTTCGGGACTGACCCAGAACTCACTTACACTGGTGGGTGGTGACAGCCTTGCCTTGGCTTTCAGATGCTGCTGTGTCACTGAGTTAACCTTTCCTTGGTCACTGGGGGTTTTGGTTTTATGCTGGTGAGTCAGGAGAAGATGCTGATCATCATCATCACTGCAAAATGAGTTCTCGGTTGTAAGTCAGCCAAGTGTGGTGTTGGCTGGCTAAGGACATCTTGCAGAAATGGAAGCACACCCTTGAAGAGATGAAAGAATGCCTGCTAGAAGGGTTTGGGCTGGATGGCCAGATTTGGTCCACAGATGATATTTTACCCTCACCAAATCCTACCAGCAGGGTTTCCAGGCACAGTTGTGACGTTGTTGTCCTGATGCTCACAGTAATTTCCCTCTTCAAAACCCAAACCAAAAATAAGGAAAATATTAATTCAGGATGGCCTCAGATATTGGAGTTCTGGCTCCAGAGAATCTTCAGAAATGACTTGGGATCATATAGTGTGCAGTTTTGAGCCAAACTTGACATAACTATGTTTTTAATGTTCCCATTAGCTTTGTTGCTTGCTAAGAGCAGTTTGGGTCTAAACACTCAGCTTCACACCCCTCCTGTTTTTTAGCTTGACATCATGCCCACTTCACTTTTCTTTGGGTATCTTTCACAGTTGCATCTGGGAATCTCAGTTAAAAATTTAAGCCACAGGAGTTCCAGTCAAAAGTGCATAAATCTCTCCTATGTGAAAGTTTTCCAGATCATTCCAAGGTGATTATATTAAACCTCTTAAAATTCTACCTATTAGTAACAAAATATCATCCTTTTTGGTAAATAGAGTAAACCAAATATTCTATGATTTTTCTGTACCTCCACTGCATGACTAAGAGCTAAAGGCAGAGCTGATGGGACCAAAACATTTCCGATCTTGGGAAAAAAAACCCAAAACCAATCAGAACAAGTATCTCAGTGAAGATATAATGGGACTTCCCATTCCAGGCCACTTCCTCTGTGAGAGGGAATCGGCAAGAATCGGAAGCACAGTGCGTGGCCTGTGCAGCCCCTTGTGCTCATCTGGTCCCCTGAATACATTGAATGTGAAATTCCATCTGGCAGCCATGTGCACTCCAAACACATTTGTGGGGAGAGGGATTGCAGAGCTGTGGGAGGCTCTGCAGAAGCTCTGCCCGTGATGCTACCGGAGGAACGGGCACAGAAGATAAAACAATACCAGCTAATGCTTTGCAAATGAGGGTTTTACGGGGCTGTGAAAGGTGGAGGTGGTGAAGGAATAAGGTTTTGGTTGCTCTGTTCTGCCTTTGAGTGTGGTTATGTCCTGCCCTGCTTGCAGCAAAGGGCAGCTGTCGCTCTGGGAGCAGAGGTTGTGGCAGAGGGCTGGAAAAGCAGGAGGGGCTGCACTGGTACATGGCTCTGAGCTTGCTCCTCTTTGATCTGGTGTACTAAATATGATCCTTTTGGTTGAGCTCCGTGCTTTGATTACAGGCTAAGAGCTGCGTGTGTACTTAAACGCCTGAGCAAATAGAGTGAACTGTTCTTGGAAAGCGAGCGCTCACAGTTTAATTTATCTCACTTATCCCTCCAGTCTGGCAGCTTATAAGTAACTGCTATGATCAGAGACAAGTTGTTTCCCATTCTATCTGGAGGCAAATAATAGTTTCACAGAAAGGGATCTGACACTCTCTGTACCTAAGTGCTCCTCACACACAGAACATTTGAAAATCACGATTCAAGTGCCGGGTGTCAGGCGAGGAGTCAGCCTTGGCTTTTTGTGGGGAAGATACTCCCTGGACCAGAGCCAGCCCGATGTGCCATGGATCAGGTACATACTGAAGGTAATGAGGCAGCAGCAACACAACTACCACTGTGTTCTTCATAATAGGGACTAATGGGGTGTTGCTGGAGAGTGACTGATGCCATGGCTGTAATTGTGAGACGGATGTGTGAATTTAATAGGGCACAGATTAGAGAGTAATCAATAAGTCTGGGCCAGAGTCCTAATGGAGCTGATACGGTGAGGAAATGCTGCAGAGCAGAACTATCTTTGCAAAACAGCTAAAATTCCTAAATGGTGTTTCAATGTTGCCTTCAAGAGTGATGGACAAGGATGCTGTACCCCTGAGGATGCAACCCCCAGAGGAGGGATTTATGGATGTTCCTGAAATGCTGGCTCTTCCCACAAGTAAGATACACACCTTTTACTCAGGGACCAACATCTTTGGTGACACTGCTCAAAACTGAGTCCCTTTCTTCACACACATTTTGGTGCTTGCTGGGCTCCTCACAGACCCACCTGCTCGTTTACAATTTCCCTCAAGAGCTGACACCAGAGCAAGCCACATTGCATGGGATGAAAGCCCAAGCTATGTTTTTACAAATGGATCCATTGGCTACAAAAAATACGTGGGTTTTGAGTGAAAGCTCAACCCAAAGGTCATTACAAACATGACTCAGTGATGCCCCTGGGCTTGAGGAGGGTTGCACCACAGGAGGATATCTCCATCTTCTGAGGACACCAAGCTAGAGTAGATCTGTCCCACTGTGCACGAAGGATTCTTTGTAAAACAAAGTGGAAAGAGGCACGTTACATCTTTTTATCTGAATGACACTAGCTTAGGTAATAATGTTTTACTCCCTGTGGTGCTAAGCAAGGCATAAATCCTCTGAGAATTGAAGTAATAGACATAAACCCTCCCCTCTCTTCTTCCCCCTGTGACTCCACTCCTCTCCACTCCTGTATTAATGGATATTTTATATCTGGAAAGAATTCAAGAGCCTGTAGTAGGTAGTTAAACATCCAGATGTATCAGTAATAATTATGCTCAGCTTGGGGAGGCGAAGCACTTGAATAACAGGCATGGTTTCCATGGATGGCTACAAGATTATAAACATAAAATTTATAAGTGGAATGGGAACATTTGGTTTATTTTCTCTTCTCTTTACAATCACTGCAGTTTAAATTGAAAACAGTGAAGGGTAGCAGAGCCATGCAACAACCTGAAGACTGTAAACAAAATAATTCATGTCTTACTGATGGGATATGGTCATATAATCAGTAAATTAATTTAGCCTACTCTAGTTTCACCATTAACTTTCTATTTTCTCATTTCAATGGCATTTCCCTGCCCCATTTATGTCTCTCCTCAATACATATTGTGCTATAAACCAGAAGCAAATATCTTGAAGGGTAAATAAAGAGGTAACAAGTCTACAAAAAAGATGTTATTGAAGTACATTAACTTCTACTTACTATCTTTTAAAATTTTCTTCATCCAAGATTCATTTTTACTATTTGATTGGTTTCCAATATAAAAGTAAAATGCCAAGATATTTGATTTTTACACTGTGTCCTTAGTACCTAACAGCACCAAATGTTTCCCTGAGACAAGACAAGTATTTATGACCTGGAAAGGAAGGAAAGGCTTGCAAGCCTGAGGATATGAAATCAGGATGACTCAGAACAGGAGCTGGAAAATCACTTCAAAAGGTCTTCCTAGCCCTGCCTTGGACAGTGGTTGATCTAAGCCATGATCTGGTAAGAGAGGAACAAATAATTCATATTGATTTAAAGCTGTCTTTGCTACAAAACAAAGCAGACACCTGATATCCATGTGCAAAACCTGTCTGTGCAATAACGCATCTGTGAATGTGTGCAATTAGTGCAATTAGATGGCAATTTATATGTAAATGCCCATCCAGTCAAATGTGCCTTCACTTAATTTGTGAATACACTGGAATATAATTTCAAAGGGGTTTTCTGCATTTTCAAAACCCTCCCCTTGATAACTGAGTGCAAGAATCCCACAGTGCAAACCATGGGTGCGGGGCTCTGATGGGGCGAGGTGCCAGGGCAGGGGTCTGTCCTGGGCAGTGCCGTTCCCCTGGGCCGTGCCAGGGAAGCAGGAGCCAGCTCACAAGAGTGGGTTGCACCCTGCATGAGGTGCTCTGTCTCCCTGTGTGAGAGAGAGCTGCTGTCTCATCTGCTGGGGGATCTCTCCCTGACTCCCAGCACTGAGGGGCTGGAGCACCTCCGACTGCTGCCTCAGTGCTGCCGTGTGTCAACTCAGGGAGGTTTCAGGAAGCCCATGGTGTGGGTGTAACGCCCCTGATGGAAGTGAGATCTCCCATGAGCCAAAGCCTGGGGTAGATTCGGGCTCTAGTCTCGAACAAGAACAACAGTGGGGTGTTAAAGCTGGGAGCTTTGCACAGGGATGTGGCTCATTGGCCATGACTGTCCTGAGAAAGATTAGGCTGTCAGTCAAACCTTGGCTCTCACCCACTGTCCTCAGGTGACCATCAATTCCTCTTTGGCAAAAAATCCCATGGTAACAGTTCTTTGTCTCCTCGACAGGCACCTGAGGACACAAGGACCTCAACCTCTCCAGCTGCCAGAAAAGCACAACCTCCTCCCTCATCTCTGCCTTGAGCAGCTGGGGAATTTGGATGGGTAGGACCCGTAGGTCCATGAGAATTGATGGTTGCCTCAGGTTACCGTGTACGATGTCATCAAAATCGTCTATTCTATCACCATCTTCATGAGATGTTGAAACCAGCTGGGGCAGGGTTCTTTATCTCTTCCATGACACATCCCTGATAACTCCCTCCGGGCCATATCTTCTGCTAATGGGCCACCAAGCCTCACTGCATGGCCCATCAAGTTACATCATCCCACTGGGAGATGCTCCGCCCAGGGGGAGGAACCGAGCGTTCCTGCCTGGCTGTAAGCTGAGGTTTGGAACGGCACAGGCAGCCCTGACCTCCTGGCTTCCCGGAGGACAAGAGCTCCATAAGCAGCACTGGACCCGCAGGGGAGCACCAGACCCTTCTACAGGATCACGGCTTCAGCAGAGCCAACATCCATCACTTCAGCAGGGCTGCAGCCACCATTTAATGGGGCTGCTCCCACGCCCTGCCCGGCAGGTGCCAGGCTGTGTCCTGACTCTGGCAGTGTCTCTGTACCCCTGCATCGATTTTAATTTTCCCATTAAATTGTAGTTCTGACTTGGGATCTCTCCCTGCTTTGCTCTCAAACCAGTAGAGCAGTGTATATCAAAAGTCTGTTGGACGAGGTAAATAAAGCACAACCTCTCCCCCTGACACAGGTTAGAGGAGGCTGCTGAAATCTCTGCTCATGGAGAGGACAAGCAGCAGTTGTGTGAGCACAGTATGCAACGTGCACATTCAGGTTTACCAAGAAGAGGATAAATTTTAATAGCAGGAATATTTTAACTGTTCAACATGTAAACAGGGCTCTGTGCTGAGCTGATCAATGCTGCTTTGCAGACCACATTTGCCATGGTGCTATATATAGTGTTCCTGGAGTTTTATTTAATAGGATGGTACATTTGATCCTAATGTGCCATCTCAGAAATAATGAAGCAGAAAAGATCTTTATCTTCTGTGAAAGTTGCAGTTATTGGCAGCCATTCAGAAAAAAAATAAAAGTAATTGCACAATCTTTGGCGATATTGTATTGCTAACTGATTTCAGTGTGAAGCTTGGGTGGTTTTCATTCTGAGTTAATCAGGCAATGGACCATATATGTTGCAAATACATCACTTTCAGACACTCCACATATTGACAAATACAATTGCTGGGGCTGCTGCCTGAACCAAAGCTTTCTGTATCTTTGGATCCTTCTTTTGGAGCAAAATAAATAAATAAGCGAGCAGAAGAAGGAGGACTCTTCACAATGTGCTAAAAGCACTCCTCTTGCTGGAGCACGGCACTGTTCGCCATTCAGTTGCATTATTTTGGAGCAACTGATGCAGATGGCTCAGGAACTGGCATGTTTGGGATTGCTCAACGTGCTAAATATAACTCTGGGAGTGGAGACAGGGCCCTAAATTCAGCAGGACTCAGTGATGCAGTGATCACATTTTAGTGCTGCTACCTGTGGCACAGGACCTGGACACCTTGTGAGGAGCCCTCAGCAGCCCCAAGGGGTGCATGTGGCAAGCAAAGAGCAAGCCAGGAGCTGCTGAAGTGGCAGGAGGTACTGGGGAGGTCTGCAGGGTTAGCAGACCCCCTGAAGATGTGTCTCCACGACTCCAGGATCATGAAGGCTTCTCCACTGAGTGTCCAGGTCCATCCTCCAAGGATGGCACCTAAGCCGTGGGGCGGTCTCCATGCTGAGAGGAGGAGGCAGCACCAAGGCCTCCAGCTGAGCAGTGAGTTTCCACTGCACCCTCAGTCTCAAGCTCAGTGAGCATGTGAGGGACAATGCAGGGAGTTTTAGGATTTTGAGAAGCTGTACTTTGAGTTTGTGCCCCAAAATGCTATTGAAGCTGCTTGGAACCTTCTTGTGAATCTAGTTCCATAAAACCTTTGAGCATCAGGCTTTCCTGAGGGCTGGATGAGCTCACCCTTCTCTCCCTGAGGACCTTCATTTTCTGAACAGCAGAAGCCCAGGATTCTGTACTCACACACATGTGAAATTAGGTACTGTGCACACAGTTGTGGGACAGATGTGGGCATGGAAAAGCAGGAGCACAACACCCCCAAGTGATTCCTAGCCCTGAAGTCCCAGAGGCAGCTATGGGGACAGCTGCCTTTGTGTCACATAACCAGCTGGGAAATAATCAGCGGTACCAGTGGACAGATGGTTCCCCCATTGCTGGTAGTAGCTGCAGAGCCTCTTTCTCTTCTGCTTTCTGGCAGGGCTGGTTTTGCCACCATTCCTTCAGTTTGTGCTGGAACCTCGGAGCATTACCAGTTATTCATTGGAAAGACAGTGAATGGTGATTGAAGAATAATACTTGTCACAAGAACATTTCCTCACAGGGTCATGGGTAGAAAGTCTATCCATTTCTAACAATATTCCCTGAAAGATATTTGGAACCAACCTGGATCCCTTTGTCTACCTATAACTCGTTGGTGGGTCACCTCAGATAGGTGTTACAAAGTAATCTGGTTTGGAAAGGCTTTCCCAAAGTTTTCTGTGTCACTCACAACTCAGAGCAGGACCCTCCTAAAGGTTGGGTGAAGTTGCTCATGGTCATATCCAGTCAAGTTTTGAAAAGTTTCTAAGCATGGAGATCCTTGGGGTGTGTAATACAAAATCCTTGTTTATTTACACTTCCTGATTTACACAGCATAGAATTCCACCAAGAATTTGGTAATTTGGGTTGGTTAGAGGCTTTGATGATGTTGCAAAGTCTGTAGGAATAGCACTTCTCACAGAAACTGCCCGAAACAACATCACAAAGGCCATACCTCCCCAGCATGCAGGAAGCCAAGCAAACACTGTGCAGTAACATCCTCAGAACAGAGGGACAGCCAGCACTGGCACCATGGGCAAGGGCCCAGCTCAGAACATGAGGCCATGGCCTTCAGGGCAGGAACCTGCAGAGCCTCATCCTTCTCCGGGCTCTATCACAACCTGGAAATGTGGGGATGGTGCCTCTGCTTCACTGTGTTTATAAAGGGTTCATCGTGAGCTGCAGGTTTTTCTGTGAGTAGCCATGAGCTGCAATGGAGATAGAAAATCATTTGTTTTACAGCAGAGATGTGATGTAATGAGAATGACGAGGACTGGACTATTTCTCAGCAACCTCCAGGGGATGAGTTTACCTCCCTGACTCTCTGCCTTGAAGATATGTCCATCCAGGGGTGTGAAAAACATCCTAAAAGGAAAAATGATACCTCACATGCTAAACCTCTTTGTATGATCACATCTCATCAGCTGCTTGGTGTTCACCGTCCTGGACACTGGGTACCTGCCCTCAGCATCCTCTAAAAAGGGGAGTTCAGGATGAGCATGGAACTCATCCTCCACAGAGCTGGGAGGGGATGTGGCTCTCTACAGTCTGCTCAAGCTTTTCTGCCTTTGTGAGCGTGTTTCCTGGGAGTTTTGAGGCTCTGTTGGTTTGAATCCTGTTACTGTGAAGAGTTCCACAGGCTCAGTGATGTGTTCAGCAGCTTCCCCCCTCTGTTTGGTCATGTAAATGTCAATGTGAATCATCAGGACAGAAGCAAGAGTATCAAAACGGCTGCATTTCCTGTCCCAGCAGTGACATTTAGAGCATTATTCAAGTCAGTGATGGTGATAGGGAGGACTTGCAGGAGCTTATCAGAGGATCCAAGTCACTTGTAAGGAGCCTCATCAGAAGACGTGTGGTAAAGGGCACCAAATAAACAAAACCATGCCAAAATCTGAGGTGTTTCAGCCTCATTCACAGCACACACATCTTCCCTGGGCTGTTCCTACAGATCTCTCACCATTTCCCTGCCTTGCGCTGCCTCAGTGCTTTGGGACAGCTTGGCTTTACCTCCAGACACTTTGGGCTGCTCATGGATGCTCCACCCCTGCAAGTGTTCAAGGCCTGGTCAGATGGGGCTTAGAGCAGTCTGGGATAGTGGAAGGGGGGAGGTTGGACTGGATGGTCTTTAAAGTCCCTTCCCAATCCAAACCATTCTGGGATTCTCTGATTCTGTGGAGAACTTCATGAATGCTTGTGGAGGGTGGGTAGAACCCACCCTTTTATTGTACTCTCACCCCAAAGGCTCCAGACACCACCCTCAGCACAGCCCAGCCTCAATCCCTGCTCCCCAGCACCAAGGCAGACAGGGATTCCTCTCGAACCCTTGATTTTTCATTGGGAGAACATTTGTCCCAGTTAATCCACATGTTTAGCAGGAAGGATGCTGCTGAACTGGTAGAGTTGTTTCCTATTTTCCTTGACTGAATTATGTACAGGAGCCTCTGTGCTCCTACTCCCTGATTTCAGCACTCAAGCTTTGATTGCCATCTCAGTGGTCCCAGTGAAACCTGTTTTTCAGGGATTTGTTATAAAAAAACAGTGAAATTCCCTTTGGGGCAGTAGCTTGACAAACACTTAATCAACACAAAGATGGGAGCTAAGCTCTAAATGATCCATTTTCAATCAGCTTCTCCCTCAGATACACTCCTGCTTCCAAGATTTAAATGAAGAAAGACTTTTTAGGGAAACTAAATTAAAAATAAAAAATCCTCCCTCCAACCCCCATGCTGGCAATTATTTCTTCCATCCTGAAAAAACTGGTACAGACGCTCACTGGAGCGAACTGATCTGAGCAACCCTGTCTAAAATCAGTAAAAGCCCCCTTAGGCAATATCTTTTAGGTTCGCTATTTTCTTCTCTGAAACTTCTCGCTGTGATTTGAGGCAAAGGAATCTTTCTCTATTTTTAATCACCTTCATCATCATCCGTGCTCTCTCCTCCTCCTCCTGACTCCCTCCTGGGAGCTGCCCGGCTGTCTGTCTGTCGGTCACGTTTGGAAGAGTGACAGATTGCCAGTTGGAAGGGAGGCACAGTCTGGGAGTGCAGTCTTTAGCTGATAATAACTATTTCATCAACATCATTTCTCCTGTTTTACAAAGCGCAATTCATAAAAAGAAAACCCTCTCGGAGGTTCTCACAATACATAAAAGCATATAAATAAAATATAAATGAAGAAAACAAGACACATTAATTACATACAGCAGAACAGGCTCATCTAAAAGCTTGCTTGTCAGTTTTGATTTCAAGTTTGCTGGTGATATACTGCTTTTTATAGCTGCTGGAAGAGAGCTGGAGAATAATCCTACCCAGAGATGAAAGGCCAGTATGGCTGGAGCCTGGACAACAGGGCCACACACAGGCCCTGGGGTTGGGTGAACAAGAGATCCAGGGGGAACAGAACTTAACACACTGAACTACAGAGGATGAAAAATGATGGGTCCATTTCAAGGTGGGATGGAGACTTTTGAAATTTGATGGGGTCTGAGCACAAAGGAGGCACAAAGCAGGGGAGGTGGGCACATCCCCAGCCCACCCAAAGCTGACCAGCCGCCTTTGTGCACGTGATGAAGAGTGTTGGGAAGGGACCACGAGTTTAATTAAGCCTGGGAACATTCATGTGTGTATGAATCAATGTCTCTATGAGACAGGGGGAAGTGCTGACGAGAGCCGCAGGGGCCAGCAATAATTCATAAGCGGTACAAAATGAAGCTGGTCATGCAATTGATACAGAGGCGCAGCATGTGTTTGCTCTGAGAGAACACCATGCCAGGGGTGGGGAAAGCAGGGCTGCAAACTGCAACCCTAAGCACTCCTGGGGGCTCTTCCCCAGCTCCAGCCCTGCTGGCAGGGTGCTGGGATGGGCTGTATCTGCAAAAGTGGGAAGTGGATGGTTAAAGACAGAGTTGAAGCACTAAGAGGGATCAAAGTTTAACGGAGTGGAGTCACAGGGCAGAGAACTCACTGCAGCCGGTGCCACCACTCTTGGGGTTATAGGAGAAGAACACACAAGGTCACTGCTGTCTTGTTTTCATGCCATGGGACTGAAGGAACGCCCTGATGGGGCTGCTTTGGAATAAGAGATCTCAGCCAGGAGGGCTTGAAGACTGTCTGGGTAAAAAAATGTTTGGCCAAGCAGGGAGAAATGGTGTGGGGAAGATCTGGGCTAGGGAGTAACGAGGTGCAGACTTGACACGATTTCTTTCACAGCTAGACAAAACCTGTTCTGTAGGTCTTGGGTGCCAGAAACATTTGGAAAGTTCCTACACCACGCAGAGAGGCCTTTGAAAAACTTTGTGCCGTCGTTTCTAAACCTTGCGTGCAGGCCCAGAAATTCAGCTGCTCGTGCTTTGTGAGGGCAGGCCCAGAGGCTATCGCTGTGCCTATCAGTATGTGAGGGACATGTGGATAAACATATGATCAAATGAGTGTCACAGCTCCCTGGTGCCGTGCCAGGCAGCATCTGTGTCAGCTGCTGGCAGGGACTTCTGCAAACTTGCGTCTCTCTGCATCCCGGAGTTTATCAAAGATCACACAGCAGCCAGCAGCCTCTCGCAGCTGAAAGACCAAATAAATCTGCTCCTTGTCTCCCAAGGTCTTTCCTCGGGTGCTCTTATCTGTGCCAAGAGGAGCAGCGATGTGGGAGGGCGGTGGGTTCGCACACACTGTCTGCACCCCCTGGGCTGCCCGTCTCGAGGGCGTGGAGATGGTGGAGATGCCTGGCAAGGGCTGGGGAGGCAGCACAAGGCTCTGCTTTTCCATAACAGCCACAGGAGCCTCAGGGAGGGAGTTTTCCATGTAGAAGTGGGATGGATTATTGCTGGAGTGGAGGGACTGTGGGCAAGCATCGCCCTACGACCTTCGCTGCCTTGAGGACCTGCTAAGTGTAGGCTCAGTGCTGGTTTGGCTTCATTCTTCTGGGTGTTCAGGATGTGACCACCCTATTCATGGAGCTGGCAGGTGGATTTAGTGCATTTTCTCTCAACATTAACACTACTGTGTTGGCAGCCCCACTGGGGAGCAGTTTTAGAGAAAGCTTAATTTGGGTGAAAAAATTGCAGGCATCTGAAAACACGGAATGCATTCAGGCTCATTATGGCTATGTAACCATCTTCAAACTTTGAAAAATATGAAACACATCGCTTTCATCATTTGAAGTTAATGTAGTTTTATTGAAAACATTGTTAAAAAAAAATGAAGAAAACTTTGAAATGAACAGATCTATTTTGGGCCAAAAAAAAGCATTCTGTTTTCACCATGAAGATTTTTTGCCTGATATTTACTGGTTGCAGTACCACTGGGTGGTTTAGATCATAGATCCCTGTGCCACGATCTGGGACTTTCTGGCTGTTCAGGATGCCAGTGGGGAGGGACCTGCAAGGCTGGTGCAGCTGTGGAAGAACACGGTCAACATACTGGTGGCTGTGGGTGTCTGTGCTGGGCCACCAGGACCCAAAGCTGGGCAGCGCCTGTTCACGGGGGTTCACTGAGGAAAGACATGAACCCATTGGATTGAGTCCAGAAGGGGCCACAAATATGATCCAAGGGCTGGAGAACCACTGCTATGGAGACAAGATGGGAGAGCTGGGGGTGCTCAGCTGGAGAAGAGAAAGCTCTGGGGAAACCTTAGAGCCCCTTCTTGTGCCTAAAGGGGCTCCAGGAGAGCTGGAGGGGGACCTGGGACAAGGCATGGAGTGATAGTCACAGAGTCATGGCTTTATACTGCCAGAGGGCGGGGTTAGATGGGATATTAAGATGAAATTGTTCCCTGAGAGGGTGGGGAGGCCCTGGCACAGGGTGCCCAGAGAAGCTGTGGCTGCCCCTGGATCCCTGGCAGTGTCCAAGGCCAGGCTGGATGGGGCTTGGAGCAGCCTGGGACAGTGGAAGGTGTCCCTGCCCATGGCCAGAGGGGTGGCACTGGATGGGCTTTAAGATCCTTTCCCACACAAACCACTCTGTGATCCAATGATTCTGTGATCAGCTGCTTTTATTCTCCCAATGTCCCAAAATCTCTGCTCTGAAGTACAAGCCCAAGATGGGAAGCTCAGCTCAAGCGTGCCTGGGCCAGCAGCAGTCCCCAGCTGGGCTGCATGTGGCAAAAGCTTGTTTAAATGACGTTAAACTACTGCTGGTTTGAGAAACCCCTCTGGGTCTCAGGTTGTGAAGTGCAAAGGCTCCCTCAGCACTAACTGCTGTCAAATATTAATGCAGTTCCCCTTCCAGCTCTTATTCACAACAAATTTTCACTGCAGCAGGAAATGTTGCTACCCACAGCTAGTCTGAATAGCAAAAATGTGGGATTAATTGACAGCTGTAAGACTAAACAAGGAGGCTCCTGACTAAGATACCATTCCCTGCCAGGGGAGATGCCGTCACTCCTGGCATGAACAGCAGTGAGGGGCAGGGAAGATGCCTCCAAGGAGAGAGCCTTCAGTGGGATGGAAAGGAGGGTTCTGCTAAAAAATCCCATGGCCTCTTGACAAAACTTAACCTCTCCTGCCGGAGTCAGAGGTGACAGGACACGTGCCCAGTGTTGGATGGCACAGTGATCCCCACACTGCTGCCACCGAGCCCACAGCGCTCACTGCAGCATCTTCTCCCTCCCACGCGTCCCTTCTGCTCCTCCTGCCTCCCACAGAGGTTGCCCTGAGAAGTGCAGGGCTGCAGGGAGCATGAGGAGCTGGTCGAGACAAATCCCAGTGTTACTCTTGTTCCTGCATACCCCAAACCTTGTCCTGGTCTGTTATCCCTCTGCCTTGGCAGTCTGGTCTTGTTCTCCAGCCCACGCACTGAGCCAGGCAAGGTGGTTGGGGAAGTAATGATGCCTTAAGAGGCCACCTAAAAGCAGAGACTAGACAGGAGTAAGGGAATAAAGGCAGGTATTTATTTGAAAGGCCTTCAAAGGTACCCCTGGGGAGCCAGAGGCCACTGCCGAGATGGACCCCGAGATGGACGACGGGTCACGAGTTCTTCACACTTTTTTAGGTTTGGTTCATTTGCATTGCAGTGTTAATTCTCCAATTAAAGCTTCAGTTAATGATGTCATTCCCCTCAGCTTGCCCCCCTCTCAGAGACTTTTGGTTTATACTTTTTGGGCCTAGGACAGTCTGGGTGTCCTTGGAGAGCAGGCCTGGAGAGGCTTTGTTATGTCTGCCCAGCATGAGAGAGCAGAAGTGAACAGGCTACAAGGAACTGCAGAGTTACACACCAGGCAGTGCAGGAGTTGAAAAATATGAAAGTTAAAACCTAAGGCATCAGCAAAGCCTCACCAGGAGCCAAATCCACTCATGGTGGCAGCTCCTAGGATCAGGACCTGGTCTCCCCTGAGTGCATATCTGAGGCTTGTCTTGCTGCTTTGCTCTGGAGTGGAGGAGCAACAGGCGTTTGTCACCAGCATCTCTCAGCATCTCCCTGAGGATCCACGCCCTCCTTCCTGTCCTTGTCCCCTGTGTGTGCTGGCTCTGCTTGGCCACAGCCATAACCCCTTCTGTCAGCCCTGAGGAGGGATGGGGGTGTTAAAAAGGTGTTAGTTTGCCAAAGGGAGAACAAACCGTGCTGAAGTCCTGTCTCCACCAAAGGCCTCTCCCCCTGAGGAGCAGCAGCAGTTTCTGAGCTGAAACCGTGCCACAGGACACGGGCCAAGGTTGTGCAGATGGAGATGCTGCATAGACAGGCCTTTTCTGCAACCAAGCAAGCCCGAAATAACAGAGTGCATGAGTCCATCCTCCCTCTTTACTGCAGCCTTCATTTCCTTCTGACTCATTCAGTCTGGGTAATGAATTTTCTTTATTAGTCAGAAATCAATTCCTCCTACTCCTGACCAGTATTCGACACACTGTGCCATTTCATGTTATCTGTACTTGTGTCTGGCCTGCCACAGAATGTGGCAAGGACTGGAAATTTCAAGTTGAGGGGGCTTGGGAGGCAGTAAGAGCAGGATGGCCTGTACTCCACAAACACCAGAATTCTCCATTTCAGATTTTGACTGTAAATTTCAGATTTAATCCCACCTGATTTCTCAGGGTGAAGCACTGTTAGTGGGGAGGATGGGGTGGAGACACAGAATCATGGAATCCCAGAATGGTTTGGATTGGAGGGACCTCAAAGATCATCCAGTCCCACCCCCTCCCTGCCATGGGCAAGGACACCTTCCACTAGCCCAGGTTGCTCCAAGCCCCATCCAGCCTGGCCTTGGGCACTGCCAGGGATCCAGGGGCAGCCACAGCTGCTCTGGGCACCCTGTGCCAGGGCCTCCCCACCCTCACAGGGAAGAATTTCTTCTCAATATCCCATCTAACCCTGCCCTCTGGCAGTGGGAAGCCATTCTCTCTTGTCCTGTCCTTCCATCCCTTGTCCAAAGTCCTTCTCCAAAGAATTTTTTTTAATATCTCCTGGAAAATTCACAGAAAACCTTTACATTTTCAGTGGTTGTAATGGCATATAACCAGTAAATATCTTTGCCAAATATGACTTCTCTCCTTTTGCAACAGTCAAAAAAAAAAAAAGTAATTCTGGTGTTACAATTCTCCATGTAATGTGCATTTGCACTTTTCCCTGGCTGTATGTGAATCTGAATGCCACAGTTATTCCCAGTTTCCCTGTGTGGGTAAATGCTGCAATGTAGGAATGTAATAAAATCCCAGGGAGTATCACAGGGGTCTGTTGAACACACACAACTGCAGTGTCCTGGGGAGGATCTAACCAAGCCCTGGAGAACATCTGACACCACAATTGCCAGCCCAGCCCTGTGAGTGATTCCTGCAGCTCTTCCCTGCTTTCCTTCTTTTTCCCCACAAATTGCTCCTGGCTCCTGCTGGGTGTCAGGAAGGTTAATGGAGAGGTCAAAACTGGGCAAATACTGGAAAAGTTGAGTCTGCAAGGTAAATGTGGCTGTGCAAGGCCAGCAAGTCTCTGCTTCTTAGAAAAAAACCAAACTAGTTCAAGGTTTTCTTTTGACCACAATGAAAACAGGGCTCAGGAAAACAAATTATAAAGTCAGAGAGAGAACTGATAAACTCTGCTAGTCCTGCTCAGTGCTTTGCATTTCTTCTCAGTAAGAGCTATGAACTTGCAAGGTTTTCACGTTCAAGGTAGCCAAAATTCTTGTAGAAAACAGGAAGTGAAAGGAAGGGTCCTAAATACATATTGAGTGCTCATTAGAAGGTTACAGATTGAGACCTAAACACTGCAATAGCTCTGCTGGGAAACTCCAGTGACCCAGACCACTGCAATCTGCTTTGGAAAGCCAGTCCAAGGAGAAGCAGCAGCAAGAACAAGTCCAGCCCCTCTTTCCCAGGAAGGTGTTGTTAGGAATGCAAAAGGTGATTATTTGTACTAAATTTTTGCTGGTTTCAAAGGAATGCACCTGAAAAGACTCGTGAAGGATGAATATGGACAGCCCATCAGAATGGAGAAAAGCAAAGCTCTTTTCTGCAAAGGAGGCAACTTTGGAAAGGAGGAAAAAAAAAAAAGAAACAAAACACAAGTTCTAAAGATTTGGGCCTGACTGAGGGAGGGATTTTTTTTTTAATTACAGGCAGTAGTGAGGGGTCTGTAAGCCTGTACTTTGCAGTAAGGAGGAAAGAAATCACACTGTTCTACAAACAGCAGCAAGGGTTTCCCAGAAAGCCCAGAAGACTCCTGATCCTGGATGGCACATCGATCCAGCACTGTCCTGCTGTGTTGGGATAACCAGGTGCCATGAAGGCACCAAGAGAGCTGCAGATTATAAGGTCGGGGGGAGCACTCTGATCAGAACGAGATACTCGAGAAAATGTTCACTGTTCAAGGTGAATCACTCTCAAAAAGAGAATTAATGCTAAGGAAACACTGAAGACCTCTGGCAGAAATAATCTCCAGCAGCCTGGTGTATGAGGCTGTGAAGAAGGTGTTTATTTATAGAGCTCAGCAGAGCAGCTTTCCTGGTGATTGATAATGTTGTCTTCATGGATCATCCCATGTGGGAATCCAGGTGAAGAATCTCCTCCTGTTTCTGGGTTGAAAAGGGGAAATGCAGAGCCCTGCTGGGAGCAGTGAGATCCAGGGAACAGGAGCTGTTTATCTCACAGACCAACCTGCTGCCTGTGCTGGTGCATCTCCCATGTCCCAGCTTCTTGTATGTTCTGCTTGCTGCTCCTTTTCCCTATCCCAGCTCCCTGGAGTTGTGGGAATGATGGAGATCATCACAACCCCGTTCATCTTCCCACTTGAAGAGTGTCATGCCCTGTGACTTCCACATCACCCTGGAGGTGACAGTTCTGCTGAATGTCAAGTCCCAAGCCTGGAAGAAGAGCCTGCAGCTCATCCCAGACTGCATGGAATGTGGTCCCGAGAGCCTGGCAATGAGGAATGGGCCAACTAAGCCCAACAAAGCCATTCAGCAGGGGAAAGAGGGTTGCCAGTGTGGGAGCTCTGGGGTTCAGTCTGGACCGGGCGTAGACGAGAGATCTCTGAAGTCAGATCTTGGAACATGCGGTTTATTGCAAAGGGCGTGGGTATAGGGGCACTGCTTAGAGCTGCCAGACTCAGCTTGGAGCAGGCCCAGGAGAGCAAGAGAGTAAGCGGGTAAGTAAAGAGAGAGAGAGAGAGAGGAATGAGAGTGAAGAAGAAGTAGTATGTGAAGTCCTGGTTACAATACAATAAATCATCTTCTGTACTGAATATTCTAATTGTCACTAACCAATCTAATACAAGATACAAATCCTATAGCATTTACATACAGCCTATAAGAGTTCTTATATTACCATAGAGTGTTACACCTTAACTCCTAAAAACTACTCTTTGGACCCCTTCTGCTGAGCTAGTAGGGTCTGCTCTGACCCTTGGACCTGCCTGCAAGCAGAGGGTATTGTTCAATCAAGAGGGGATTACCTTCAGTTGGCCATACCATTGTTTTCCAGTTGTTCAGTAACTAAGACTTGGTATTTCAAAAGTGGCTTTCATTTCAATGCCGCCTGTAGTTTTCATATTCCCAAAATCTTTTGTCAGGCAACCATATTTATAAGGCTTTCCTGTTTCATCTTCCCCAACATGCCAGGATATTTGGAAGCTGACAGCCTGAACTTTGCTGTAGATGCTCACCTGCCAGGCAGCCCCACACGTAGGCAAGGCATTAAAACATGACCCTGAGCGGTGCCTCATGGGTTGGAGAGATGAAAGTGGGTCCATCTGCAGTGGAGTCCATAGAAGTGCATTCATACAGGGAGCAGGAGGTTGTAAACCACACTGGTAAAGATTTTCAGTGCTCACTTCCATCTCTGTGGCATTATTTCATTCCATCTAATCAGAGCTGCCACAATAAATTTCCCAGTCTCTGATAGAAGTCTGAGAGATACACACAGACAGCTGACAGTGAATTCAGTTTTGAGTCTTTAAAGATTTACCTCTTTCTTTCTCTAAGCTGGTTTTCTTGTGTTCAGTGACAATCCAGGAAAGGTGAGGCATGGACACATGCTGGAGTTTTCAGCAAAGGCAAGATGTATCAGCATTTGGGTCACAAGCTACCTTTAAAACCAAAGAATAATAACATTTTCTGAAAGACACGTCTGCAGGCATGGTCTAAAAACATTTTAAAATAATTTAATCTTACTGACACCTTGATGACAGGATAGAAGCTGAGTTTCCAGATCGGATGAAATTTAAGGTGAAATGGTGAGGTCTCAGCCATTCTTTCTTCTGGCTTTCTGAGGTTCTTGATTCAATGGACATCTCTTGGACAATTAATTTTGGGATTTTTTCAGATGCCATCAGAGATGAAAGCAGTGTTGGCCCATGAATGGCACCACTCAGAACAGCTGTAGTTTCTACCCAACCTCCATTGCTGGGATGCCAGCACCTCAGAGACAGCTGAACCCTGGGATCAGGATGGTTTTGGTGGTTAGCAGGCCTTGAGAAATTTGTGGCAATGTCAGAAATCTTTAACAAGCCAAGTGGCTTTCTATTTACATATTTACATCTCTCACCTGATCAAGGCTTGCTCCTAAGTCCCCATTCCCTGACAGAAAACGGAATCTGGTTTTTTTTTTGCTTTGACTAGAGCTGGGTGAGCAGAGCCAGCATCCCAGAGAGGGCAGCTCCAGGCAGGGGACTGCTCATGAAGATATTTTGTTTTTCTTTCACGAACACAGTTCCTGGTGCAGGTATTTAGGGAACAAACAGTCCTTTTGTAGACAAAATATAACTGGTTTGTCATTACCTTGAGAACAAACTGTTTGTCTCTCCAGTTGTAAACACACTGAGGACAGCTATTTAGTCCTGCCACTACAATTAATAGTAATTTAGGTCACTTTTGCAGTACACACTGGCTGCAGATGTAGTCTCCTGGAGTTTCTTGCTGTCCTGGTAGCTAAAGGCTAGAAGGAAGAGAATGATGTACCATTTCTTCTCTACAACCCACAACTCACACACCAAAATGCAGAGAAAATGCTGCAAGCAAGCAGCTCCTTTGTGTCCATGCGTGTGTGACAGACAGAAAACACACCCGTGCTTTCCTGGCAGAACATTTCTTGTCAGGCACCAAAGAGGCCAAGAGCTTATTTAACTGAACATGAGAGGAATTTGCAAATCACTTGGGTTTGCCACCACTCCCAGCAGCCTCACAAATGTAAACTCTTCTTCCTCCCAAACTCTTCCCTCTCTGAGATCAGACACTGTCATGCATCATGTCCTGTGCTAATTTTTCTCCTCTCCAATTATTTTCCAGCAGGAGCCATATATTTGTGGGAGAGAAAAACTCCTCCTCTAAGCAGTTTCTCGCTGTGTTGCTGGGTCATCAAAGATCTGATGTGCTCTAAGGAAGAAGATAAGTCAAATTCTGCTGTTCAGGACTGGAATTGAACTCCTTGGCTTTCTTGGCTGGCCCATTATAGAATCATGGAATATCCTCAGGGGAAAAGGACCCACAGGATCATCCAGTCCAGATTCTGGCCCTGCACAGACACCCCAACAACCCCACTCTGTGTCAGAGAGCATTGTCCAAATGCTCCTGGAGTTCTGTCAGCCCTGGGGCTGTGATTGCTTCACATCCACCCCCAAATTTCCTGACCTGTGTGGAAAGGCCCCTTCCAGGTGAGTGTGTTTGCACCAGAAAAGGAAAAACCCCAGGATTTCAATACCATCAGGCTGCAACATTGTTCCTGGCCCTCGTTGTTCCTGACAGCACAGGCTCAGCACTTCCATTCATCCATCTGTCAAAGTTTTGGGGCTGTTCCTCTTCCAATCAATCAGCTTCAAAATACTGGGGAGAAAAGTCGTGACACCCCGACCTTTTAGGTTGGAGAAGAGGCAAAATATCTTTTTTGCAGATTGCAAGAAGCAAAATTTGGCTTTTCCGGTGCCCATTAGCCCCATATTTTATACCAAATGAGAGGTAACAGGAAAGAACTAAAGTAGCAGTGGGTTTCAAGGAGAGGGAGGTTTGGTGCTGGTGCAAACAAACAAACGTAGAAGGGAAGTACAACAGGAGCGTACCTGGGAAAAGTAAGAGGAGTTCCCCAGTGCTGGTGGATCCCCAGGTGTCCTTTGTTGTCCAGGAAAGTCTGGGAGAGAAGAGACCTAAAAGAGAGCTCAGATTGGAGCCCTGGAATGGACAGATTAAAAAAAACAACTCCGGGAAAAATGTAAAAACAGAGATTATTCACTCTGCACCTGTATCCCCTTGCCTGTTGCTAGCAAAGGATCGTCCTAGCCTTTTGAGAGAAATCCAAGGGCTGTTGCTTGTAATCAGACTAATATTTGACAGCTGGAGAATAATAAATACTCAGCTTTCAGACAAGCAAAATGTTATTGTTTTACAAAATCATAACTTGAGTGTGGTAATTAAAAGCATTTTCATCAGGCATTGCCAATTCCGCCTACACGTCAGTGCTCACAACAACTTGTCATCCGGGTGGGAATGGATCCCAAACAAGGGAAGAGCTTTTAAAAGTGGTTTTTCCCTATTATTTTTAGACCATTTTCTACAGTTTTCTGGATTGCTGGGGAGCCAGGAACCTGCAGCTGATTAAACCTGTCTAAGAGGGGGAAAAATAGGGGAAATTTCCTCAAGTAAAGAGTTGTGAAAAGGAATATAACCAACTCTTCTCTGTGTCTGTGGTGGAGAGGGGAGAATTCAAAGGGCTTCTCTCATGCTGGGAAGGATCAGGAATGCAGACAAGAATTAAGGAAAAGTGGTTTTTGACTCCAAGGATAGTGAAGCACTGGGGTGGATCAGCCAGCAGGGCTGGGGAGAGAGAGAGAGGATGTAAATGGGAGTGTCCAGTACTGAATTATAAAAGAAATAAGTTTGATAGGTTTCTGTCAGAAAGAACAAATATGAAGGTAATATTGTTTGGGATTAACTTTGTGAGGTCCCTTCTAGCCCCACTCTGGGATTTTTGCTAAAAGGCAAACTTGTGTGGCCATGTCTCCTGTGCCTGATTCAGAGCCAGCTCACAGAGCTCCTCTTACACCTTCAACTCACTCCTTGGGCATCCAACAGGCAAGCTCTGGAGTCTGGCATAATAAAACCTGCTGAATCTTTTGGCTTTGCCATGTGCAGGACACTCCACAAACAGGATTGGGGTCTGATCCCTCACCTTTAAAATGCAGGGAAGTTGCATCTAGCAGGGCTGGCATGTCCTGTGCAGGTCTGTGAGGGCAGGCAGGGAGCAGCAGGCAGCTGAACTGCTGCATATGGAAGGCAGAAATCCCCGAGGGCTGGCTCAGTGTGTCACACAGTGCTCACAGAAACACTTGCCATTGAGTCTAATTTATGATTATCCCACTCACTTCAGAAAATCCTGTTTATTTTTCCAAGACATTAATTTTTCTGACCGCAGAATAATTTTTAACCCAGTTTGTAGTCAGATGCCTGGAATGCTGCTGCTGCCTACGGAGCACGCTGCTCCTGGTGAACACCTGGCACTTGTGGGACATGGGAGGATGAGGACACAAAGATGGGCTCCCACCAAGCCACCTGCTCCCCTCTGCTCTGCCTGATCCATTCCTTGTCTCAGGGTCTCCATCCCAAGCACCTGCTGTGCTTTCAGTGGAAAAATTTCCCGTGATATAAGAATTTTGTGTTGAAGTGGTACCTAATAGAAGAAAGAGAAGATGGACAGATCACATTGCTGTCCACTGTCCCTTGTCACAGAAGCTGTGGTGGCACCACTCTGGGCTATCTGACCATCCTGTCTGACTCTCAGTTTAAGCCAGCTTTGCCTTCCAGAGCAGGAAATGTGCAGTACATCCACAATGACATTCCAGCAGGCATTGTCTTGTTCCCAAATTCCTGTGTTCATCCTGTACCAAGAGCAAGGCCATCTGGAGCAAGCCTGGATTCACCACAAACCTTTTCAAGCCAGCCTGAGGAAGGTTTTAAACTTCCTGGTGCAATACATTTTGCTAGGAATACTTTTTTTTTGCATGAAGACTTTAATAGTTGGCCCAGGCTGTTCTCCCCTCTGTGGGGGAGATCACCATTACGACCTTTGTATAATTTATTTTCATACCAGGAGGAGATGAGTGAAAGAGGTCACATGCAGGTAACATTCCCACCACCACTGCCACTTTCACACTGCAGCCTCAGCACTGGAAAGCAATTGCAGCCACCCTGGCTCTTCCCCAATAATCAATTTAACCTCCTTTAATTAAAGCAGAAGATGGATCATCAAGCGCCCATAACCTGCTACGAAAGTGTGTTTAAAAGATCCCTTCCAGTCACTTTTTTTGGCAATAGATGAGCTGATAAACTTAAAACTTTTAGGCTGGGAAGATCATATTCCAGAGTTCCACGCCACCCATGGGGTCAAGCTGGGATTTTAACAAGAGCTGGTTGCAATGCTCTCTGTGTGCCATGACTGCTGTGCCAGTTTGCATTGCTGGCAGAGATGAGGGCAATGGCATTGCTTTCGAGAAATATTTTCTGCAGCTAAATATTTTGTTTGGGGAAGCAAATTACCGCTGTTAATACCAGTTTTTAGCTGCAGACAGCAGGCTTATTTTTCCATCTCAAGGGAGATGGAGAAACAGCCTCTGGGTGCAGTTTTGGAAATGCTGATGTTTGCCCTCACCCCTCATTGGCTCTTGCAGGTGTGTGACCTCTGTAGCAGATCATCCCAACATCCAGTTTTCAGAACATGTCATTAGGCTGGAAAACAGCACTGGATCCTGCAGGGAGCTGCCTGGAAGCCAGAGTTACTCCACACTGGGCTAAGGACATCCTAGAACACTGGCTTAATCCATGGATTGTAACCCAATCCTTCTGGACTGGTTTGAGGACAGGACTCCTCCTCCACTGGGGTGGGGGAAAGAGACACCACTGGCCTCCCCTCCTGGGGCTGCAGGTCTGGATGCTGGGCACTGCCCAGCACTTCTTTCCCTGACAGAAAAGAGAAAAAATTTCCTAATTCCAGGGAGAGATAATTATCCCAGACCAAGTCCTCGGTCTCTAATCTGCAAACAGCTGCCAGTACATAATCACCCTGCTCATTAAAAGTGACAGTGCTCCAGCTCCTCGCTTCACCCACACCCTCTCCTCCTGCACTTGCCTGACATTCTGTCTCATCTCCTCCTGCTCCTGACTAAGAGAGCTGATCCCTTTCCAGCAGCACCATGGACAAGGAGAAGTGGTGATGGCTCTTCCTTCTCATGCCCTTTCTGGAAAATCAAGGCAGAGCTGAGCCCATGAACCTCAGATCATCTCTGGCTGCCTTTTGCTGCTGCTTGGGCCTGATCCTAATTCAGGCCCAACTGCATCCAATTGTTCCCCCATCTACAAATGCTCTTCACTTGATCCCAGTGCCAGAGCTGTTATCAAGGCCATCACAGCAAAAAGGACTGAATGTTTCTGTGGATAATGAGAAAAGTCACTACAAGGGAGTGAAGTTCTCCTGGTGTTGGGACTGGAGCAGAATGCTCAGAGCAGAAGCTTCTTCTCAGTGCCAGGAAGCCACTGGTGTCTCTGTGGCATTGGGACTGTCTCAGCTCTTCTTCCTTGGAACCTGTTCTTGTCTGACACTGCTCAGACACAGGATATGGAGGCACATCTCCTCTTCTACTTTTACTCAGCAAAACTTAAAAAAGTTGTTCATCTGAGATGCCTCCCAGCCTCTTCTCTGAGCACAGTTCCTGTCTAGCACAAGCTGAAACAGCAGCTAGCACTGATGTCTCCCAATAAACTTTTGCCTGTTGAAATTGCCCTGTTTTGCAGATGTTCTGATGTTATTCTGAATTAAATGAGACACCCATTTTCTATTTGGAGCAGGTTGATGTCTCAAGCTGCCTGCTCCTTTTGGAGGAGAAATTGGGAAAAAGAAACGCCTGCTGAGTGGCAAAAAGCCTCCTTCTGTCTGTGTCTCAGGCACAACTCTGTGTGCTCGTGTGTGTGTGTGTAGAGCTATGTGAACTCCACTTGCCAAGGTGGAAATGATGACAGAAAGCCAGAGAAAGGTTTCATTGGCTCTAAAATTAAGGCACCTGCAGGACTCTTGCGTATATTCCCATGGGAAGTGGGTTTTGAAGTATCTGGGGCCAGTTTTAAAGTCTGATTTTGAAGCAGCTCCAGCCTGTGTGAGAAAGGCTCCTGGGAAGCTGCTGTTGGAGCTGTCTCTGCCTGCTCTCCCTCATTCCTTCTGGGGCCAGCATTGGGCCTGACATCCTAATAGCTGCAAGATCCAGCTAATCCCATCACACCAGCGAAATGGCCCTAAATCATCCTTGTCTGATTCTTGACTCCAAAGAGACGTTTCATGGGTGATTGTGAGTGATACAGTGTGTGGTAATGGATGTATTTAAATGGGATTTATGGGTGACACCTGTCACATAGACCCTTCCATCAGTGACAGGCTGGAGAGATTTACACAGTGACACTGAGGTGTGAGCTGCTGTAAGAGCTCCCTCAGTCACTGGCAGAGTGTTGGAGCCTTACAGAGTTCGTCAGGAGCACAAACCGGGCTCCTTTGGCCGCTGGCTGATACAGCACCAGACAAAATCAGTGGCAAAGACTTGAGTGCATCATGGCATCTGTCCATAGAGGATTTCCTTAGCCCCAAAGCTCTGTTTGCCTTTTTCTCAAATATTGTGGGAGGTGTTTTAGTCAGTCCTTGGTCACAAGAGCTTCACAGGAGCAAGCAGCATCCCATAAGGGCCCCACCACATGATTTCTCCTCCCTCCCATGTGCTTCCCACAGTTCATAGTGTCCCAGAATGGTTTGGGTGGGAAGGCATCTTTAAAGTCATCCAGTGCCACCCCCTGCCATGGGCAGGGACACCTTCCACTAGCCCAGGCTGCTCCAAGCCCCGTCCAGCCTGGCCTTGGACACTGCCAGGGATCCAGGGGCAGCCACAGCTTCTCTGGGCACCCTGTGCCAGGGCCTCCCCACCCTCACAGGGAAAAATTTCTTCTTAATATCCAAAGTGGATCTATCCTCTTTCATCTTAAAACCATTCTCCCTTGTCCTATCACTAATTGCAAAAAGTCCCTCTCCAGCCTTCCTGTAGGTTCCCTTTAGGTACTGGAAGACTGCTCCTGTTTGCTGGTGACTCTGGCTGAGGTGGACACTCCCCCAGCTGTGTCACCAGGCTGTCTCCTCCGTTCCTGCCCAGACCACTCAACCCAGCTTCCTGCTCCCCGTTTCTCCAGGATCCACCCTTCTGCCTGGATCTCCAAGCTGAGGTTCCAAATGCTCTCCTCCACCTCCTGCTTTCCCCCATCTCCAGCAGACACCTCTGCCAGCCCCATCCAGAAGATCCTTCCTGCCCTTCCTGCTGGAGGATTAGTGGGGATATCTGCAATGAGATTATTTCTAGGAGACCACTGACACTGGCCTGGTGTTACCTCACCGTGTCAGCTCTGCTCAGGCACAGCCAGGCTGCACGAAGCTTCCAGGCAGGATTTCTATTGTTCAAGATTTCATTTTGGGGGGGAAGACTGGTAGATTGTTTTGGTTTTTCCTCATTGCTTTTTCCCCAAGATCTGTCTTTGGCTGTTTATGTGAGGCAGTTCATATCACAGCACTCCCAGACACACACCAGGCACGGATCAAACATGAAGTCACCAATCAGTCTAAACATGCCCAGTATTCACAATATTTTGCTCCCTGAGCTATCAAAGGCAGCTGGATCCTACCTTGAATTGACCTGTGGGAGTTGAATGTGCGAGAACATTTTCTCAGCAGCAATGATACATTTCTTGCTTCTTGAGCTTTTGGGTTTTTTAATATATATCTTTATTCTGCCGTAAGGCAGCCTTGGATTTGTAAAATTAGCCTGTCATAACAAATTCATGTCCTCATCAAAGGCCGCTGTTGTGCTTCCTCCCAGACTGGAGCATTCACAGACTAAAGCTGCATTATCACAGTAATTTCAAAGTTCAATAGTGTACTTTCAAAAGCAATTGCTTTTAATGCAGTTTGTTACATAACAGCAAATTTAGACTTACACTTTCCTCAAAATGAAAATTAAATTCTTTAAATAGTAAGTCAGCTCCTGTTCACTCTTGTCTTTGCTTTTCTTATTCTAAAATGATCCAGCTACACTTGGTGCCCCTGAAAGTGCAAGGTTAGAAGGACTATATGAAGTCTTTTTAGCACAAAAAAAAAAAGGGATTTTTAAGCCCAGAGAAAAGTGGATTCCACATTTTAAATCTCTCAGAATTCTCAAAGGTCTTTCACATCACTCTCTGGCCTGAATGAGAATTTGTGCAGAGAGCTCCAGGGCTGACTGGGATTGAGAGTTATGGATGGCTGTGCTGGAGATTGGGGTTGATGAGAAGGGGATATTGATGGAAACCTTTCTGATCAGAAAAAAACACTCAGCAACACAAAAGTCCTCCTCCTTCTGATGCAGGACACCACCTTTATTCTGCTGGATGAGTCACAGCCCTCTCTTGTCAGCATGGAACAAGTTCATCTCCTTCAATTCTTGTCTCCTTGCATTTCCTTGTTGGGATTTTTCTCCTGGCTCCACAACTTCTCTTCCATTTCATTGGTCAGGACACTGCCTCCTCCTCCAGGGTATCCATGGGGATGCCCATTTTGGCCATTTCTTGCCCACAAAGAGCAGCACAGCCTTTTCTTCTACACCCACTCAGCATGTCCCTCTCTCTGCCTTGGATGGTCTTGCCTGAGATCCATCTCATTTTTTTGGGAGGTGCAGAGTTTGGACATGTCCTACTCAATGAGCCACCAAGAGCATCTGTAGCTGGCAAGAGAAAGGAAGACCTTGGGAACCACAATTAACTTGACCTCTCTGTTTTATGTAGTTGTCTTCAGAAATATCCTCAAAACCACCTCGATATCATTCTGCAAATCCATCCTGAAGACTTCCTTTCCCCTGGCAGGAAACCACAAGTCCTGGGTGCATTAAAACCACCATCTATCACATTAACCAATTAAATCACACTGTTTGGTTGTATTCCCTCCTCTTTCTCTACCCCCTATTTTATTTTCCTGTGGTTTATGGTTAAACTGTAAGTTTTGGAGGTGCGGTCTTTTAATCAAATTTGTAATAATAATAATAATAATTTGACAATACACATTTCTAATTAGTTGGGACAGATTTTGATTTGTGAATCTACACGGGAGGATGCTGGCTAATAAATGTTCAGATTACATCCCACTGGAATCACGAGGAGATTTTCCTTTGTTTTTCACAGGTGCTGACTTGTCTTGTAATATAATTTGGGGCCACAAGCGCTGAGCTTGGTTACTGCTGAATCAACAATCCATTGTTTTTTCTGAGAGCTGTGGCCTAAACTGTCAGCTTTGGGAGCCTAAAGGCTCTTGAACTCAAGATGCTGATCATCCCAAACCACCATCCAAATGCAAAGACATATAATAATTTATATGAATGTGAGCTGAAAAGCTGCCGGAATTTGAGCCTTTAAGTCCAGCACTTACTCTGCCATTAATTAAGGTTATCTCTTTATTAGTCATTTCCCTTGTTAGGGCTCAGACAGCACCAATCCTAGTGAATAGAAGATTCTCTTAACCTTGCTTTTCTTGGCAGTTTGGGAAATTATAGTTTATTGGTGGCAAATAAATTCTTACCAACTGGTGCTCTGAGTTACTCAGGGAAAGGAATGAACTGCAGCAGATCTGGAGCTCTCGGGCCTATCTGCGTGCTGGGGACAGATTTTATCCAGCCTCTTCCCTTAAAATAAGCTCCATAATCAGCAGAGGTAATGTGAGAAGATGTAGCAGATGGGCTTTCCCAAGGAGCAGGCAAACAGCATGATCCATGTGGGTTTTGGGAAGGGCGTGTGTGGAGCATCGAGGAAATGAATAGAAACAGGTGCTCTCTTTTGAATAGTGATTTCTGGGCTTGAATGCTCAGAGGTGTCAAGGGGTTCCTGGTTCAACCCAGCTGTGGGAAGTGGGAAAAGTGTAAAGAAATGGGAGCAAAAAGGGTAAAATTGGTTCCTGAGGTCACTGTCACCCGACACCTCTTGACTCTTGTGTAATGGTGATTATCACCCAAAAATGTGCTTGCAAATACAAGGAAATTGCCCAAGGGGCTTCCATGTCCAAGGAGGACCTGGCTGCTGTGGTTTGGAAATAGGGAAGGCTGAGAGCACCCATGGGTTTGCCACCAGAGTAATGAAGTTGGCTTCTCATGACAAACCGACGACTTGGCCATTCAAAAAAAGTTCAAGGGCCTCTGAAGTTTTATACCTTTGCTAAAGGCTGACTCAGTCACAGAAGAAATAAAATTTTGGCTCCTGGCTGCCTGTCATTCCTTGCTTAATCATCTCAGCATCAAGGTATGTTGGAGCATCCGTGCTCCAACACAGAGGTGAACCAAGACCAAGTGAGTAACAACGAGCAAAGAGTGAAAGCAAAAGGCTGAGTATCTCAGGATAAAGTTCACAGGATGAATTAATGAATGATTTTCATCGAGAAATGAGAACTATATTCTCCAAGGAGATTACTCACAATGAACAATTCGATCAGCTCCAGCCTGAAGAAAGGAAAAGGGGAAGAATAAATAGTCCTTCTCCAAAAGGAAAGGCTATTAATACTGCAGTGTCTTAATGGCTCACACGAGGACCATTGTTATCAAGTGTATTTATTAATAGCCTGGATGCCTGAGCATTCATCTCAGTGCATGGGCAGTGAAAAGAAAATTTGTGGATAAATACAAAACTACGTGAAATGATCAAGTGTCGAACGCTCGGTTAGGAAATTCCACAAGTTCCATGATGGGGCAGTGCGGTGGCTGAACGAATTTGGTGCATAAAAGGCAAAGTAATGGGAATTGGAAGGGACAATCTGGACTATTTATGTCCATTAATGGGTTTTTAATTGACTGTAACTGCCCAATAAAAGCTCATCATGGATGTGAAATGCGATGGGAGCATCTGCCTGGTGTGGTGTGCAGAAGCTGTCAAAGAGCAAACAAAATCTGTGAGCTAAGAAAGGGAACAAGGAAGAAATGGAATCAAGCAAGGTCCTGGAGGGTCACACTGCTGGAGACCTCTGTGCTTGGATGCTCCTCTCCAGGTCCCACAGCACTGTAAACCCACTGCTGTCACCTCCCCAGCTCAGAACAGCAGGAGCTTGGGGGAGACAGCCACAAGTGAAAACTTTCCAGACTTCAGTCCACCAATGTCTCAGAGAAGTCTCTGTTTTCCAGCCTTGACACAAGCATGTTATCTCTGCCATGAGGTCAGATCCCCTCCTACACAGGGGGGATTATTCATAGAATTATTTAGGTTGGGAAAGACCTCCAAAGTCATTGAGTTCAACTGTTAACCAGCACTGCCAAGCCCACCACTATCCCATACCCCCAGGTGCCACATCTGCTCCTGGTGTTCCCCACCCTGACCTTACATAAATGAGCTCAGGACAGCAGCCATCAGCCCTGTGCACTGTTAGTACCAAAATAGCAGCCAACATAGAGGGAACTGCCCCAAAACATCTTCCAGAGTTGGAGGTTCCTCAGGACCCAGCAATGTCCTTCAGCAATCCAGGTTCCTTGTCTTCCTTTAACAGCACTAATTACCTGCTCACGCACTGTGCTGAACCATTTTAATGTTTTAATCCCACTTCCCCAGGCTCCTTCCTTTGGAAAATGAATACCTGTTGTGGGGAGGGAATTTTGCGATTCTTGCATGGAAATCCTCCCTGTGCGGCAGCAAATCCCAGGCAGCAGCATGGATCTTGTCTCTCACCCCTTCCCACATGGATTCCTCCATCACCTGTTCTGCTTCTGTGGCTGCCTTCTGTGGTTTTCACAAGTCTTTTCTTCCCCTCACCTCAACCAACAATAAACTTCACAGTTTCTGTAGGAGAAGAGGCTCTTCCCTCACCTGCCCTGTCCCCTGGCTGCCCTGGGGTTGCCTTCACACCCAGGAGATGTGTTTGATTTGGGTGTTTGCAGGTGCTTGGGGGATTTGGATTATAAAACTTTACATACAATTTCATGTGACCCTGAACTGCAGTGCTGGCTTTCTGTACCTGCTGTTTGAGCACCTGTCGGCAGACAATGAAACTTCTCCAAGTTTCCTGCTTCAAAATCTTCCCTTATCCTAAGCCTACCACGGTGGACAGGGATATTTGGCAGAACATCTTCCTTGGAGTACAGCTTGTCTTCAAACCCCTTCCATGTAGTGCACTTAATACACGTCATGTAGCTCTCTTCCTTTTCAGCTGCTCCATGCACTAAGTTAAAATCCAATCTCATGCCAATTCCATAAACAAGCTTCCAGCTAGCATTCTCTCCCTAATGTCCTCTACTCCCTGCCTGGGTACTTAAAATCTTCCATCACTCTGCTCTTTCTACATATTTTATTGTTGGCTCAAAGCACCTCCCAGTCCAGTCTTTATCCCCCGTACAGAAAAGGAGAGATGGTTTTCCCATCTCCCCATTTATTGCATTTTCATCTCATAAGGTATGTGGCTAAGCGAATACTCATGGACAAATCCTTCAAGTAAAACTGATGTATGTAAAATATTGTACAAGCAGCAGTGATAACTCCAGTAAGGAAGGCCCCAAATCTGTATAATTCCACTGGCCTCACTGGAGCAGGTCTTCATACGAACCGAGGTAGATGGAAAGTGTTTCCAGCACTGGCCACATTAGAAATTGCTATTTTCAGGTCCTATTAATAAGCTTGCAAAATGTTGTCCTTTGGGCTGAAATTGCCTATAATCAGCACCTATCCCACAGTGATTTCTCCCTTGTTTTGAAAGTTTGTGCAGAATTAGGAGATCTGCTTTTGAATACAGTAAAGAGGAAAATACCTTCTTTTTTTTTTTTTAAAGTCTTTCTGACCTTTTTTTCTTGGCAGCTCTACAGCTGAATTGGCTGTGGATTGAAAGACGCAATTTGGCAGGAAAATAGCCCTCATTGGGGAGCAGTGCAGGGCTTTGTACTGCAGGAAATTGGGTTTGATTTGCCCACGCTACAAGTATTCAAAAATTGCAATCCGACCATATGCAGTGGAGGGCTTTTGCTAAGCTGATTAGAGGACATGGAGACCAGGGAATAGGACTCTGCATGAGCCAGAGAAAAACGGAGTTCCTGAGGGATGGGCAAGGGGACCCCAGTGTGGTGGAGAGGGATGCTCAGCTCCTTCCACCCACAGCAGAGAATCCCAGAATGGGTCAGGTTGGAAGGGACCACAGTGGGCTCATCTGTTCCACCTCCCTGCTCCAGCAGGGCCATCCCAGAGCACAGGGCACAGGATTGTGTCCAGTCAGTTCCTGAATAACTCCAGTGAGGGAGACTCCAGCCCCTCTCTGGGCTCTGCTCAGGGCTGGCCCTGCCCAGGGCAGCAGTTCTGCCTCCTGGGCAGGGGAATTGCCGGGCTCAGGCCCTGCCCGGTGCTCTGGTGCCGCTGCCGGGCCCCGGAGCAGAGCCCGGGCCCTGCCCTGAGCCCTCCCTGCAGCCAGGGACACCCAGGGCTGAGGGCCCCTCTCAGCTGGGGCTCCTCTCGAGGCTGAGCAGCCCCGGCTCCCTCAGCCTGTGCTGGGCACGGAGCTGCTCCAGGCCCTTCCTCAGCTGCGCAGCCTCCGCCGGCCCCGCTCCAGGAGCTCCCTGGCCCTGCTGGGCTGAGGAGCCAGAGCTGGGCACGGCACCCCAGAGGTGCCCCCAGGGCTGGGCAGAGGAGCAGCATCACCACTCTGCAGAGGGCAGGAACCGCTCCTTCGTGTGAGGCTGGGCTCGAGATGGGCATGAGGCAAGAGTCATCCACAAGCTGCCTTTAGGTCCTGAGCAGCCTTTCCCCCAGCTCATGCTTGTGGTTTGATTTTATGTGTTGAACAGTCCAGTCTCTGCTCCCCAATGCCTGTACAACCATGTTATTGCCATGCACAGGAGCCATGCTGCTATTTTCAGTGGCTTTTTCCTGGTTATTTGAGACCTTGTAGGATTAGATCCATACTGCATGATGAAATAAAATTTTTCCCTAGGTTGCCTTGAACACTGGGAAAACTGAGTCTGCAGCAATAAACCGAATCCATATTTCTAATCCATTTTAAACCAGAAAGGAGATTTTTCACAAATTTCTTCAGCTATGAAGATTCTTCAAATCCCCTTCAGTCCCTTTAAATATTAAATCATTCTCATGCACACACCAGGCATAGCCCATCTCAAAAAGCAGGAATACTGGCAAATCATATTCACATGCACATTCTTCAGAGCAGTTGTTAAACTTGTGGGTGAGCTGACTGAATTAGTGGAACAGAATATTTGACTAAAATAAAAATATCTTTGGGCCTGACAACTGGAAATCAGTTTGCAACAGTGATTTCTGATAGACAGTTGTACTGCATGAGCAAATTCCATGCTTTGGGAAAAAGGATCAAGAGACAGGATGAATAAGAGATATAGTTAATAATAACTAAGCATTGAAAAAATTATCCTTCTGAAACATGGTGCTGGCCATCCTGGACTGCTCCACTCTCTTTGATACAGAGCTGTGTTTTCCTAGCAGAAATAATTAGGTTTTAATTCAGATGTAGTTTCAACACCCTTCTTTCATGCTGGTTTTTAGCTTGCTCTGAAAATCTCCCAACTGAAACCGAAGTGTGGGGATAAACTAACAAGTGACCAAATAAATATATCCACAGAGAGGGAGAGATTTGATTAAATGGAGCTCTTTGCATTGCAAACACCTTCCACTGTGATTTGCCAGGGAGATGAGGATGAGTTGTTGCAGGACGAGTTTGTCTGATCCATGCCCTGCCCACAGCCTTCGTCATTCATGGCCACTCACTGAGATGTGCAATTCATACATTTTTTTTCATTCTGCTTACCAATACTTCCCTCCTTCTTCACAGCATGAGAGCACACAAAGCACTAAGAGGGAGGCAGCGCTATTCCTGCCCTGCTCTGCAGCACAGAACCCATTAATTGCACTTTTGGATATGAAGCCCAATTAGGTACCTGCATATAGAGCTCAAAGCTCTTTAAATATGCAGGAAATGTTCCCCTAACAAGTAGCCTTCACTACTTGGGAGATGCTCTGGGAAGTTCCAGTGACAGAGGAGTGGCTTTTCTGAATTCACTGTCATTGGGATGGGTGATTGTGCTTGGGGTAAAGGTGGCAGCAGCTGGTTCAGGCATGTGAGGGCTGGGGCTGCTTTTTAACCCAGTTCTGAGGAAATCCTGCACCTCCAGGAGTACTGAAGATAGTGGCAAGGAGGATACTATTATGCAGCTTGATATGAGTTATTACTCAATGAAAAACCTAGACCAGGGTCCCCTGAGATTACACAGGTGGTCATTGAGCCCCTCATGTTAATGCTCTGTGGCTTTGCTGTGTGGCTGCACTTCTACCATCACACAGAGATCATATCCACGTTTTTCTTCCTTGGCCACCTGCTCCCCCACGACACTGGACATGTAGGGACAAAGCCATGGCATGATTTCCTGCCTCTCCACCCATGTCCTTTAATTTGGATCTAATGTTGTCTTTTACTACCTGTCCTCAGTTCTCAGGGCACAGATGAAGAGCCACGGGCTGGGTTTCAGGGTGAGAGGAGGTAACTGGTGCTCGCAGCAAGCCAAGTGTCTGTGCAGGGTGAGGGGAGCTCGGGATCACCCAGTCCAGCTCCCCCTGGCCATGCTGTGCTTTGGGATCCAAATGTATTAAACAGAAAGTGAGCTTAGGAATGAAACTGCAGCTCTTAGGACCAGCTAATCCCGGTCGTATCGGATTCAGAAATGGCTGCTGATCCAGAGGAAGTGGAAAGAAGAGCCCTTAAGAGAGTGAATTTATATTCTGAGCTTTTGCTTCTCACTCACAGCTGTCTGAAAAACATCACTCCCGCCCGCCCCGAGCTACTCAATGAGAAGAGCACAAGGAGAAGGAACAGCTCAGATCTGGATGGGCTGTTTGTCAGGTATGAATTCTCTCATCCAGCCACTCTCACTTCTATTCAGCACATGTAATGAATGTCTGAAAAATCTGGAAATTTATGTTCAGATCAATGGGAGCTGATTAATTACCTAAGATGTATTCAGATAACAGAGTTGAGAGGAAAAGCAAAGGCAATGCTTTCAAAAATGCTCAATGAAGTAAACCAAGTACATTGCGAATATGTTTAAAGGATAAGTGCAAAGACGACCCAGGCAAGCGAGGTATCAAAGAAAGGAGACATCCAAAAGCCAGTCTTACAATCAACAACATAGACATGAAGGAGAAAAGAAATCTCTAAAGCTATTAAAAATCTGGAAGCCTATTAAAAATGGATTAAAAAAGGTACAAGGAAATCAAATCAAGAGACATGGAGTGGCACTTGCGAAAGAAACCTTTAACAGAGTGGAAAAATTACTCTGTGATCCAAGTGAATTTAAATAGTGGCTCCAGTGATGATGGAGAGCAGCACTTTCTGATTTCACAGGCCAGCAACTAACAGATGGAACGTGGATGTTCCTTAAGTCCATGGGAACGCTCCAGGGAGTTCATCCTGCGTGTCCAGCTATGCTGTCCTCATCTCAGCTGATCAATGATTCCAGTGATACTTGAAAGTCCAGGCTCTGCTCTGCCTCCTGCTTCAGCAGCAGCACCGATAACCTTGCCCGTGTCTCAGTGGTGTATTTTGAATGGGGAAGAGCCCCGTGAAAGCCAGCCAGAGCAACAGAAGTGCAAGTGAGAGCTGAACCGGTCTCCCAGCTCCTCCCTGCACAATCAACACTCTCAACACCCAGGAGCTGCCAAGGGCCCTGCAGAGATGCGCCCAACCTGCACTTCTAGATACAGCTCTGAGTGGGTTTAGGCTCTTTGTCCATGGAGTTGAGTCTGAGCCGTGGAAGGGGGTGAAAAGCTGAGTTAATATTCACACAGAGAAAGCTGATGGATTGATGTCCAGTCTCAAAGCACGTCCCTTCTGGAAGGGACCAACATTTTACCCAGTAAGTGATGGGGAATCCCCTCTGCTGCAGCATCAGCTTCTAGAAACACCACAGCCAAGCACCAATATCTTGGGTGAAAGCAGGTGCTTGTGGAGGTTAGAGTGGCCTTTCCCAGCCCTGCCCTTCCAGGTAAATAGTGCCCAGGCCTGGCATTCCTGTCTCTCAATTGAAAATCTATTGGCAGTTCTATTTTCCCTCACTTTCAGTTTTATTTTGTCTGTACAAACATCAACATTAACACCCAAAACATTACTTCAGTGGCAAAGGAATAATAGAGTTGCCACAAACCAGGTGATTTTCCCAAGGGAGTCGTGAAAGGTTGAACATTCAGAGATCCTAGAGGCACTTGAGTGGTGACCATCATTGCTGCACCTCCAGGAGAAGCACCCAGGCAAGTCTGGCTGTGCTGAGCCACACCTTTCACGTCCTGCCCATCCCCTTCTTTCACATCCCCCTCCCCAGCTGTAAGCCCAGAAGATGAGAAAAGACCTCCAGCATCCACACCACAAAGCCCACCAGGAATGTCTCCATCTCTTCTCCAAGCCAAGGTTAATTTCCTCCTTCCCCTCATCTTCAGGAGACTTTTCCAGATCATTACTGCTCTTCTATTAAAAATCTTCTCGTAACTTCCCAAATGCTTTCATGGCCTTCATGCTGCATTTGTTCTTGTTCCAAGACAGTCCTTTAGCTTAAGTAGTTTTCTCCCTCCTCCCTGTTTATTCCCCCTTCTCTCATTGCACTCAGGGCTCTTTTGGTCATTGTTTGTTCCTCCTGCACAGGCCAACCCTTCCTCTCTCCGGGCAGATGAGCTCAGCCCCTTCCAGAGCCTTTCCCTGCCCATTCCCATCACTGTCCTTCAAGGGGTGAGAGGGCTGCAGAGCTCCTGGATGTGGTCACACCTGGGCAGGGATGCAGTACTCACATTCACCCATTCCTAGTGGGAAAAACATTGCCTGGGATAAGCCTTTTCCAGAGCTGCACCATGCTGGCAGCTCCCCATCCCCTGTGACAGATGAGTGGAAACAACTTTCTCTCCTGTTCTGTCATTTCCAAGTGATGAGGCCCAAGCTCCAAGCAGAAATTCCTGTTATTACTCCCAGCGTGCACAGCTCTGCACTTTGTACTATCACATTCCATTCTGCTTCTATTACTTCCCTTGTCAGGATCATCCAAGTGTTTTATTTGTTATATTTGATCCGATTTTCCATTTACCTTCGGGTCTTTAATTATTCTTTCCTTGCAAATTTATTCTGAGCTTTGCATACCGTTGATGTCTCTAGCTGCCCGGATCCTTTCTTTCTTTTTTAAAATAGGAGAACTGGGCTTGTCATTTTTTCTGCTCGATTTATGTAGTAAAAATCCTGGAGAGTGGACTCATGATTTCGTGTGCCAGTTCTTTCAGGAGTCTGGGTTGGATTATTTGTTCCCCCTGGCTTCAGTGCATTAAAGCTCTTTCAGTTTTGCTTTCACCTTGGATGCTGAAATTTCCATTTTTATAAATCTCATGCCCATTAGTGATTGTTCCTGTGCCCTTGTGTCCTGCAGCAGCCTCTTTATTGAAAACTGAAGTAATTTTTTTCTCCAACTACATTTGTTTTTTATTTCATCCAACTTGCTTTCTTTTTTGTCTGTGTGACCTAAGATTTTTTATTTAAAATATACTTGCAAGTTGTAACTCAGCTCGAGTTTTGGCAAGTCTCATTCTAGTCTTGCAGTTTCTGCACTCTGAGGGAGTTTGTTGATTCATCTCCTGTCCCTTTCAAGGTCTTATTCCACCCCCTGCCATGGGCAGGGACAACTTCCACCGTCCCAGGCTGCTCCAAGCCCCATCCAGCCTGGCCTTGGGCACTGCCAGGGATCCAGGGGCAGCCACAGCTTCTCTGGGCACCCTGTGCCAGGGCCTTCCCACCCTCCCAGGGAACAATTTCTTCCCAATATCCCTCCTCACCCTGCCCTCTGGCACTGGGAAGCCATTCTTCCTTGTCCTGTCCCTCCAGACCCTTGTCCAAAGTCCCTCTCCAGCTCTCTTGGAGCCCCTTTAGGGTCTGGAAGGTCTAAGATGTCTTCTCTTCTCCAGCATTAGGAATTTCTGCCATAAATTCGATAGAACAACCTCTGTTCCCAGGGTCTGCAGGTGACCACAGCCCCTCTCCTTCTGGGAATACTCTAAACACTGTTTTTGATATCACTGGATAGCTGAAGAAAAAGAAGTCAGATTGCCTTCTTCTGTTCTTATTTTGTAACAATAAGAGCAACCTTGTTCCCCTACTCACCCAACAGCAAAATCTTATGGCAACAACAAAATAAAAAACCGAAACAAGAAACTTTTCTGAGAAATTAGCAACCTTTTCTCCTGCACATGTGGTTCCTGTGGTTGGAGTATTATTTAAAAGAGCTCAGGTTACTGATATTGCAATTTAGATCTGACTAAAAAAAGACCCCTCTGCCAAAAGCTGAGGTTTCTCCTCTGCATTTCTTCTACTTGAAGGTTCCTCAGGTGCCTGAAAGTGCAGGTCTCTGGGTAGGTTTTAAATGGCCCAACCAAACAAAGAAAAAGCATTTTTAGGGTCGGCCAGTGTTTGAGAAGAGAGCCTGGAGAGTCTTGCTCCACAGCAAGATATTCTGCAGCAAAAAGGGGGCATCCTACACCAGCCATCTTCATCCTCTCTTTTGTTTATTTCTCATCTGTTTGGGTTTTCTTTTGGTTTTGGTTGGTTGCCTGGTTTGGTTTGGTTTGAACGAGATTCATCATTTCACTGAAATACTACGACTAGGGAGGCACAGCAAGCTCCACTCATTTTTAGAGCCCAGTAGGAAGCATTTTCCACCCCAGTGAAAAGTGCTGAGATGTTAAAAGACTTTCCCAACTCATACCGAGATGAAACCATTGTTGAAACCATCCTTATTAAAAAGAAGAAAGCATGATGTCCCTGAGTTTAGGGCCACGCAAACCTGGACCCAGCTCTGGCTTTTCCTTGAGCTAATCCAGCACCTCATGTCCAACCCAATCCTGTGTTCCCTCAGGAAGCTCAAGATTCTGCTGTCCCCAACACTTTTTAGATGTTCCAGGAGGGACGGGAGTCTCCTCGTGTCACACAGAGCCAGGAGAGCAGAGTTGCTGGGTGAAACCAAGGGAAGAATGAATTCCCGTGGGTGTGAGACTGGGGTGGATGGGAGAAGGCACCTCAGGGAGAAGGGAAGGCTGTGGGAGCAGCAGAAAGGGATTGCTGAAAGGCAGGGGAGGATCATATAAATTGAGAAACACATGCACTCGCCATCTCAGGCACCCAGAGATTTCCCAGCTCTTGATTTCCATATGGGGGAACCTCACTGAGGAACCACTCTGGGGGGGCCCAGTCCAACCCCAGCTCTCCTGATGGTCCTGAGGGTCCCCTGCTGCTGGGTCCTGCCAGATACATCCTGCAGATCCCATTTATAGAGTCCCCGAATGCTGTGTTCCATGACACAAAGCTGTTAGGACAACCTCATAAATCTGTCTTTGGAATGACGAGTCAGCTCTACTGCAAAAGGGAATGAGGACAGAGATGAGTTCTTTAAGTGCATTTGGTCAAGAAAAGAGTCCTAGTTTTTGTTTGAGCCGTTAACTTTCTTCACAGTGAAATAATTCCTTTACTAATGAGGTCCAGCCCAACTTAGGAAAAGAAAGTGAGTCCATTCATTTGTTATTCCTCTGATTAACGTGATTTTAGGCAGTGATTTTTCCCTATCAGACCTCCCAGATGCGATTATTTGCCAGGCAATAAAAGCTTTTTCTAATGAAAGCCAGTGTGCACTAATAAAGACTAGATTGGCCTTGACAATGACACCTTTTGCTCCAATTCATGCAAAAACTGCCTGAGAATGATCTTAGGAACACAGGGAAGTTTTTGTGAGTGCTGTTGGTGGAGCCCATGACACCACTTTGTGAGGGATTTTCCGTAGGCTGCATTAGTGGGACTGGGCCAACGCAAATCTCAATCTGAGAGCTCATCACACACTAATTTACTGCAAGTCCTGCTATAAATAATGCATCCAGCAGGGAGCTGAATGGCCCTTAGTGGAGTAATGCATTCAGGCTTCTTCCTCCCACAGAGGCCAAACCTCACGTCTGTGCTGGTATCAAAGGAGAACTTTTCCAAATCACCTCGGTGACTTAGGATCAGGATAGGAAAGACTCTGGGATTTAGCCATGTTACATCTCAGTCAAGATATTTATATCTCTGTCAGGCTATTCCTGACTTTATTGTCAGGAAATTCTGGCTGGAAAGCAGAAAGCAGGCAAAAGATCTGCTTAGATACTCCATGGGGATGAGATGTGGGTTCCCTGTGGGGTTTTCCAGTCACTCCAGTGAGGGCCACCAGTGGAGGGGAGGACAAGAATGGTCACAGCTGCACTGTCCCTAGTGCTGCTGGAGAGGGTGGTCTGAGAGACCCTCAGGGCAGCAGCAAGATGCTCTTGGCAGGGATGGGGATGAGGACTCGTGACAACCTCAGTCTAACACCTGCAAGACGAGAAAATTATTGGTCAAAATTGATTTTGAGAAATGGGCTCAGAAGATTTTCTGAAAACCCATTTAAATGCCTTTTTTCTCCCATCCAAGAGGAGGATCCAGGTGATCCAGCCTTCCTGCCATTGCTTTTCCTGTGCAGTGAGGGTGAAACCTGGAGCTCCTCGCAGAGCTGTGCAGTCTGTGCCTCTCCAGGTTTTCAGCACAGGGGCGGTTTTAGTGACAGACTGGGTATTTTTGGTTTCTGTTCCACCTCTTCTCTCTCAGGAATCTAAAGAGATCTTGGCTGACACCTTCCCTGCCTTGTGTGTTGTTTTGCTTTTTTTTCCTTCCTTATTCTTTCAGTTAACTCCCTCTTGTGTCCCCTTAAAAAACCCTGAGGGAGCTCTGGTCTTTCTACCCACAAACATGCTACGGCTGTGTGGGGTTTGTACCATTCAAGATGAATAATGTATATTCCTTGGAGTTTTCATGCCTTTCCTTCCCTTTACTGGCATTTCAACAGTGCCACAATTTTTTTGCAGCCTTCCAGTCTCTGACACAACAAGTTCTCTTGCTCCCTGTTTCATTGTGGGTATGTTTTGGCTTCGAGTCCCCTCACGTCCTTCACAAGGGCGGTTTGCTCTCTCTGTTCATGAAGTTTCCATGGGGCAGGAGAGGCATTTCCGCAGGCCAGGAATCAGTGAGGACCCTACCAATCCCCAGAGTGTCCCCAGGATGTGGAGGCTTCTTCTGGGGAGTGAGCTGAAAAAGCAAATAAAGAGAGTTGTGTTGCATGTTCTACTTTGTCTTCACCTTGGAAGGGTGTTGTGCACGTACCTGGGTATGGAGCAGGGATGTGCTGGTGCAGGTGAAGGTGCCACGTGCCCAGGGATGGTGTTGATGGCTTTCTTGGGCAGAGATCCTCAAACCAGAATCATTTTTGCCCAGCATGGAGTGCAGGGGTGAAACAAGACCATGCTCACACCCAGTGAGGCAGTGCCTGAAGGCCAGATGCTCAGAAGCTGATTTTTGCCAGTTGCTCTGAAGAAAACCTTTCAAACTCTCCTAAAAATTACCATATAATTGATGTTGCTCCTTGGGACCCTTGAGATGTGTTCTCCTGTTTGTATGACAGCGAGTTCAACAACAACATATCCACAGGCCCTGAGAAACAGCACTTGGAGTCTGCCCTTGGGATCTAGTTTGAGATGCAGACACATCAGGGGCACCCTCAGCTGCCCGGGGCCTCCCCTTGTCCCCTCCAGGCTCCACATCCACTCCTGCCTTGCCCATGGCTCTTCCTACCCCACAAACTACCCATCCCCAAAGCCGAGCCCTACAACAAGCACTGGGGCTACGGCGTAGGAAGAACACAGGTCCCACTCTGGGCAGCCACCACCACCAACTGATATCAAAATTCAGCCACTGGAAACTTGGGTTTGAGTCAAATCCATGGTTACACCATGCGAGTCCCCAGCTTATTAAGCACGGAAGCAGCAGCCCAGCTTTGTTTGAGAGAGGATTTAGGAAATGTAACAAGCTGTTTTGCTGTTAGATGCTGAAAGGGGAAGAACAGAGCTGTAGTAGTTGTGTTGGTTGTTGTTTGTTTTTTTTCCCTGAGTCCCTTTTTATCTTTTGGCAGCCCTTTGTACAATTAAATAGCTCCACGGGGATGCCATATGTTGCCAATAGTTTTACACTTCTCAGTAGTGGGAGGCTGGAACACTTTCCAAATTGACATGATAGGAACCCATTACAAAATTCTTCTCTAAGAGGAAGGGCTAAATGTTCTGTCAAGGAACTGAATTAAAAATAGACCAACTGGTATTGTTATCTCCCCAAAAGAATGCACTTGGCATCACGCATGACGTGGTACATCTGGTGGTACATCTCTGCTCCTGGGAGCCCCAGCAGGAGCCTGGGGGGCTGTAAGGGGTGAGGGGCAGGGCTGGGGCCAGACCCCAGGGGAAGAGGGATCGGTTTGGGACCTGCCTTCCTTTCCCTACAGCAGCTGAGCTATGTGGTCCAGCCAAACCCACTGCCCTGGGCAATGTGCTGTCCCAGAGATGTCCCTGCCTGCCACCATGGAGGACACCACAGGAGGACCTCATGGGACTGTCTGCACCTGCCTAAGCTCCAGCACCCTCCAGATAAGCTTTTTCCTGGTGTGCTGAGCACAGTGCCGCCCAAGTGCTCCTCCTCAGGTCAAAGCTGGGAAGTGTCAAATCCACTTCAGTGCAGTCCATGGGTGCAGCACACAAAACCTGCTCCAGATGGATTTTACTTCCCTTGTGAGGGTGGGCAGGCCCTGGCACGGGGTGCCCAGAGCAGGTGTGGCTGCTCCATCCCTGGAAGTGTCCAAGGCCAGGTTGGATGGGGCTTGGAGCACCTGGGAGAGTGGAAGGTGTCCCTGCCCATGGTATTTAAGCTCCCTCCCAACCCAAACCACACTGTGATTCTACAATTCTGTGAATTGATTTTCTCACCATTTGTTGCCTTCATGAAAACAGCCATTTTTGCCCTCCCCCACCTCCCCCTTACCTTTGGCTGCCTTGTTCTTTACTTGTTTGCTCAGTGACTCCTCTCTGCAGGGCGGGTTGCTGGTTCTGCTGTGGGACCCGTGGGGACACATCCAGCACGCAGCTGTGGGCGGTGGAAGGGGGATCTCCTAATAACTTGATAACAGATGTTAAGTAAATACCTCATACTGGAACAAAATGCTTCACTTCACCCTCAAGCAGGGTGGGGTTAACTACCAGAACTGAGTTGTTTACCTTGGGCTGAAATGCCTGAATAGGGGGACTTTGAAAATCTGCTCCCATTAATTGCTGGTTTCCACAAGGGCTTCTGTTCTACGGCAGTGACAGCTTAAATAAGCAGAAGGATTTTCTTTTTGTCTCAGCTATGCCTCTCCTACACTCCCAGAGCATCATTCACACAATCAAAAATTGCCAGTTTGCCGGGTACTACAATGGCAGTCAGAGCTGCCCCTTTATTTACTCTGATGCTGTGCTGTTATTGAGTTAGTTAAAAAAAAATAGATTGCAAAAAGCCTCTGTGATTCTCTACCTGAAGTTTCTGCTGAGAAACAGTAAACCAGCAGCAAAATAAGGAGCCTACCAGGTGGCAATGTTGGGTATGGGTGAATCGGTCTGGTTTTGGCGTACCTGGCCCTGGGACTGAGCCATGCCAAGCCTCTCTGGATCTCTGGGATGAACCTGCTCTGGGGTTGTGGTTGTGGAGTGTGTGCTGGGCACAGGGGAGCACTGCTCAGAGGAAAGGTGTGTTAACCTGGCTGCACGACATCTTCATGGGGTTTGGATGCCTCTGTGAGCTCAGTGAACATGTCTGTGCTTATAGACCTCTGTAGGTCTCTCTGGAGCCGTGTCCAGGGGCAGATGCAGCAGGAGATCAGCAGTGTAAAAGGCACCCAGTGGCATAATTCAGACAACTGTACTATTACAGTTGCCAAAACAAGGGATTTCTCATGTGTCTGCCAAAAAAACCCCTCAGAGGACAGTACCTAGTGGGGTAGAGCACATCCAGCATCCCGCTATAGCAATGTTATTTTGGCAAATTATAAGTTAGAGCGCAACATGCTCCACTTTTTTTTCCCTTTTTGCCCTGGGGGTCTCTAGATCAAACACCACCTCAGCTCCTTCTCCTCCATGCATCCCACCATGACAGCCCACAGCTACAGGGAGGGCTGGTCCCCACCCTGTCCCCCCTCACCACAGAGCCTTTGAGTGCTCCCCATGGGCTGAGGAGGCCTTTGGGTCACCCATTTCTGGGGGGATGCTGCGAACCCTCCGTGCCTTTGGTGGGAGCAGGTATGGACCCACCTGGCCCTGAGTCGAGTCCAAGCCAGTATTTTGCCCTCCAGACAGGAGGAAGTGCCTGTAGGCTAGAGTAAATCAGCACTTCAGCCTCTGAGACCAAATCCAGCCTCAGGCAGGTGGAGGATTTCAGGTTCCCTCGCAGAGGAGCCTGGACCTGGCTGCTCTGGCTCCCCTTGTGATGCTGCCAAATTTGAACTGGGCAGAATTGAGGTCTTGAAGGACTGCACAGAATTGGAGTGGCTTCCCCCTCTTCTCCTTTCTGGGCCCTGAGTGTGGTCCCACACGGGAGGATCAAGCCACCCCTGGAGGGAGGAGATCCATTGTGCCTTTCCTGGGATCTGCAGAGCTGCTTGGCTCATGGAGGGGCTGTGGGGGAAACCTGAGCTCTCTCTGTGCAGCTCAGGCTGGATCATCGAGTTCTGTCTCCTCTGAAGCTCAATGAATCTAGAAAACCATCTCCCCTTGTCATCTGTGCTAAGAGATTCACAGCACCTGCACAAAAGTGCTTTTATGTCTGCTTCATGCATATTGAGAGTTGACATTAAAAGAGGGGGAAGGAAAGAACAATCCATTAGGATCTGTGCACTAAATCCTAGATTTCAAACTGACACATCTAAAAATACCTGTGATATGAAAGCAGATACAGCATGATAATTATATACTGCAGGTCTATTGTACCATTGTGCTCTATATGGGATTCCAGGAGCAAACCAGCCTGGTTTAAGTGAGGAGCCTTGCTGCTGGATGGATTAATATCAGCAGCATCTCAAAATGCTCCAGACCCTGGACCTCTTCAGTGCTGGGAGTTGGCACTGGGTGGCTCTTCCTTGCCCAGGTTTGATGTATTTCTTTGAAGAGTCCTTTGGTGGCTGGCCTGAAACCAGTTTCTTGTGTGAAGTGGTTAGCATCTGTGCCTTCCCACTTTCTGGAGAGATTTCTCATGTCCTTGGATGTGGTAGAAAGAACGTGTCATGAAACTACTGGCCTTGGGTTGGCATGGGGGAGCCACCCAGGTTCTGAATCATTTAACCACGGGAAAGGATGAATTTTGTGTGTTTCTGGCAGTTTCCTGTAGTTAAAAACTTCAGTGAAAATTAAGATTAAATTGTAGGCTCATTAGTTAATGATTTAATTTCATATAAATAGACCCAGTAAATCATGTTCATTATTGCATAATAACACAATGATGTGTTTGTTTGTGTTTAAAATGATCTCCCTAAGATGCACCATCCGTATCCCTGCATATGAACCATCTCCCAGCTTTCCCACTCTGACTCAGTGACAACACGGGACAGATTTGCCTAAAAATCAAGCCTGCTGCAAGAAGTCTGCTGCCTGCCTGAGAAAACATGGAATATCCTTTTCATCCAGGCAAAACAGCAATGCACTGGTTTGGAAACAGCTACTGAGGGAGCAGGAAGGAAGACAGACCCACGCTGCAAAGTCCCTGGTGTCACCTGAGTGTCCCTGGTGCTGGGATCTGTGTTGCATTTTCCACCTTGCAGTGATTCTGAAAGCCAAGTCCTGGTCAGGTGGGGTTGGAGAAGGTCCCATTCCTTTGGCAAAGGTTCTTTGGGAACCTCTAGCCAGCTCTGCCAGCCTCACCTTCCACTTCCACTGTGATGATAGTTGTGGGTTTAGCTGGAGAAGAAGCCGGCTGGGATCCTCCAGATGAAAGACTCTATAAAAAGGCAAGTTATTCCCTGTAATTTGAAAGTATTGCCAACCCCAAATGTTAAAAACTTCTGAGGTTCCCAAACCACGAGAACCAGCCAAACTGTCACAAGGTTTTCACTTTTAATTGGAGCTCCTTCTTGTTTTCCTTCTGGTTTCTAGCCTGGGTTTGGGACCTGTTCTCATTCGCAGTGAAAAGTCACTACGAAGCACAAACTCTCTGGGTTTCAGAAGCGAAACCCAAATCACTCCATCATGTGTCTCTCTTAGAGATGGGGCTTCTAAAATGTCAGAGAGGGGGGAACATCCTGACAACAGCTCCAGAGTGGAGCATGTGCCCCTTTGGTTCCCGTGCATGTCTCACATGGCTCCTTGCACCTCTGCCCCCCTTCCAGCCACTCCCAGAGGACAACACAGACCCCAAAGGCAGCTTTGTCCTTTCCCTAGGTGAGCCAGGGCAGCTCTGTGGGAGGAAATCACTCCTCCTGCTCTCTGAGAAAACCACCTGCGTTTAAGTGGGTCAAAGAGAGCTGTGAAGTTCACATGTCCCTGCTGTGAGAGCAGGGCACATGTGACAGGGAGGGTGCGGATCTCACCTCTGGTGCTGAGCTCTGCTGCCAGCAGAGGTGGCCAGGACAGGGGATATGATTGATATTGGTGCTCAGTGCTAGAAAACCCCTCAGGAAAAGCCCCAGAGGAAGGTGATTTGTTTTTATAATTGCTTGTTGACTAACAGGGATGGTCTCTCCCGTGTCCACCCCTCTCCAGGCAGTGACTTCTCTATGTTTTAGGGGTACTAAAAACAAACACCACCCAACCACAGTGTTTCAGAACTGGGGTTTGAGCCTCTTTGTGCCTCTTCCTGTGCTCAAACCACAGCTCAGGCTCTCAGCTGAGCTTCTGAAGCACCACAGCACAGGCAGAGGTCTGCTCCCACAGACCCACCAGCTGAGCCATACGAGCAAGGGTTACGGTCCCTTGCCAGGGCACAGAACCTGGCTCACATACCTTTCCTCAGCAAATGTGGGAAACAGATCCCAGGTCTTCCAAATCCTTCATTTGTGCTGTTCTAGAAGTAACTCCCACATGAGGCATGGCCACTTGTTCAGGATGCTGAATACGTGGTAGGAGCATGAGTTGGAAATGAAACCTTCAGGGGCTGAGATGGGCAGTGCCACACTCCCAGCGATGAAAGGGCTGGAATGGGATCCCCCAATGTGCTGTGGAAAAAGCTGCACCTCTGTGCCTCAGCTTCCCCCTCTGCTGCTTCTGGAGACAGGATTCCTGAGAAATGCTGAATGAAAGGCAGGAGTAGCAAACCTGAGAGGACAGAACAAGCTCAGATTTGCTTAGGAGCCCCCCTGGCAGCAGCAGGAGCTGCAGACAGCTCTCTGAGGTGGACAGGGATGGCCCTGGGGATGGGATTCCCTTGCCTTTGGGGCTGCTTTACCATTACAGCTCTTTCTGTCAGGCTGCTTCAGCATCTGCCCAGAGCAATGAGGCTTTTTCCCCAGTGGAGACCCCTTCTCTTAGCACTGACAAGACCCAGGCCTCGAAGGAGGAGTCAGGGAGCAAAAGGCTATGAGGTGGGTGAAGATAAAACACAATTTCAGTGACTGTGTAACCCTGGCTCTCTCCAGACGTGCTTTTTCTTGCTTTTCCTCCCAGCTTCCAAGAATCTGTCACAACAGTGTTCCACTGAAACACCTATCCCTGGCAGAAACCTTACTTTAGATACCATTGTTTGTACAATTTCCTATGAATATACGCTGCTGTAAGGACTTCCCTGCTTGTTTAAGGTCACTCACTCTGCAGTGCATCTCCTTATCAGTACCAGGTGTGTGTGTAACACCGAGAGAAATTCTCAGAAACAGCAGCTCTGAAATCCTACTAGGAAATTAGGACAAAGGGAGATACTACATCTTCCCTTGTTATTTTTTCAGAGAGAGGAAAAGAAGTTGCAAAGCAGGAAGAGAAAAGGGGGTTGTGTGAGTAGCAGAAAAGGAAAAATACTAGGGGGAAATTTAAAAAACCACATGTGCATGGAGAAGGAAAAAAAGAAGGGTTAAAGGTGGGGGAAGGCAAAGCCACCTGTCCCCATGGGCGGTGCCTGGGCTGTTACTCGATGGCTCTGCAGCAGGTGCTGCTCTGATCCCACATCCCGCCCTGCTCCACCGATAACGGCCCACAGCACCCCTGCCAAGGGCCTCATCCCAGCATTTATGGCTCCTTTCTGTCTCCAAAGAATCTGGGTGTGGAGCCCCAGAAACACGTTGTTTGTAAACCGCCTGTGAGGACAGAGGTGTGCTGTCCTCCTCTGCTTGGGCTGGCTGAAGAGAGAAAGGAGGGAAATTTGGGAGAGAAATGAAATAAAAATGTCCTGTGGGTAAACTCGAGAAATCCCGTGTAGCTTGGCTGCTTTTTATAGGATTAGCTACTCCTTTGCATCATCACATGGGGATAGACCTGTCAAACGACCACAGATTACTGTCGCTATTAAGGTCACCTACAGGAGCTACTCCGGATTCCCTCTGATAGCACAAAACCCGAATCTATTCAAGCAACGTAAAGTAAGACAGGCTGTGACAAATTTCTAAGCTACTTCCCCGCCGCTTATCCCGCCTCAGCCACGAATCTCCGCTGTCGGTGTGCTGAGAACACGGAGCAGGGGCTGGCAGGGTGGGCATGGCCAACGTTCGGGAAAATCAGGCATCTCCTGTGTTTGCTGACAGGAATGAGAATGATATTTGTTTTCTGATAACGAGGCTGGTACTTTGCTCTTTTGCAAGGTAGTTTGAAAAGCAGTTACTCTGGGGAGGGATTTAACTCCTTCCAATAGCAACTGTCCCTGCCTCTGCCCACGGAGATGACATAAAACCTCGTGAAGCTCCTAAATTCTCAAAGATATCCAGATCCCCTCGCTGAGGGGAGGAAAGGTCCATCCCAAATGAAGGTCATTACTGCTGAAGCTTTTAGGAGTCTGGCAATGACTGTGTTTCACAAAGCATCTCATCCCTGAGAAAAGTGCTGTTGGGCCTGGTGCCTGTCTCTGCTCTCACACCTTCACGGTGGGAGAAGGAGCCTGGGAGGACCATTTGAGATGCAAAGCCCAGCCCCATGTGGGGACTGGTTCCCTGGTGATTCACATCCTATGGGAGGAGTGGTGGTGCCCACACCACTTTCTTTGGTTGAGGCACTAACTAGTTAATCAGAGAAAGTCGACTAGGAAAAAATTATATTGGTGAGCACTCTTTGCCAAGTGACAGAAAAAAGATGGTGATTCATTTCAGGGGGTAACTGTAGTTCAAAGCTCCTCAGAGAAGGTTAACTACTTGTGACAATATGCCCAGAAATAATTTATTTGGCAGTGGATGAGAAAAGACAAAAAAAAAGTTGAATACACTATTTTTGGATAGTGCTGGTGAGCCAGGACCAAGAAAGGAGCAGAACATATGGATGGGTCCATGCAGCCAAACCCTGATGGGGTGGTGGGTCCCACACACACCTCCACCCACAGAGCACTACAGGAACAAGCAGGAGCTGGGCCTGCTTGGATCCTTGTCCCTGGTGTGCCCAGCCCTGTCCCTCTCCCACCCTCAGCCTCCTCGAGTTTCCATGCTCCGTGGTGGGCACGGGGCCAGTTTGCTGGAGGAGCCTTGGAGAAAGAAACCCTTGATCAAGGGGTAAAATTACTTGGGAAGTGAGAGCTGTCATGCCAGGCAGAGCCGGAGCAAGAACCCCCTGATTAGTATTCCTAGAGCTCTGCACATTTTCAGGAGAGAAGCACCTACATTTAGCAGCCAGAGTAAATATCAGGCCTTAATATTGTGTGTTAATAGACTCGCTTTTGCAGCTACTGATGACTGTAGTTTTGGAAAATTTATTGTTGCTATAAAATGAGCCTCTCTCTCTTCCCTCTCCCTCTCTCTTCTGCTAATTGACAAAGAGGCCCAGTAATTAAAGGACAATAAAAGTTTTCCAGTAATTAGTTTCTCTTGTTTGGTTACAGGCCATCAATTGTTCTTTAATAATACCAATCGTTAGCATGCAGTAGTCAGTGGGCTCTCAAAGGCTTCTGGGGCACAACCACTTACCAACACTACACATTCCATTCCCATGAGGGCATCCTGCATCCAGCGGGAGATTAACCCTCTCCTAGGATGAAGCACTGCTACACTGCCTTCGTGTTTTGGGGTAAACAGCTCACATAACTAATGACCAGGAGATGGCAATTAGGGAAAGGTAATTATCTGTACCTGGGGAAGAGCACGGGGTAGAGCAGCTCACGTGGGCACAGGGCAGGGCTCTGGCAGCCCGGGGTTCTACCTCTGTTGGGAGGCTGCCCTTCAGCACGCCCTGCCCTGCTAAAATTCATGGCAAAATATTCTTTCAAGGTCTAATTTTGCAGAGGGGCATTCCCACTGATCCCAGCAGGATTAAAGGATGAAGTACTGAAGGGGTTCTATAAGAAAGATGGGGACAAACTTTTTGGCAGGGGCTGTTGAGACAGGACATGGGGTGATGGTTTTAAACTAAAAGAGGAGAGATTCACATTAGATATAGGAAGTTTTTTGCAATGACAATGGTGAAACACTGGCACAGATTGCTGTGTGAGGAGATGGCTGCCCCATCCCTGGAAGTGTCCAAGGCCAGGTTGGATGAGGTTTGGAGCAAGCTGGGATAGTGGAAGGTGCTCCTGCCCATGGCAGGGAGTGGAATGAGATGAGATTTAAGGTCCCTTCCAACCCAAACCTCTCTGGGATTAAGTGACTACTCTGGGATAAGCAAATCCCAGCTGATTACAACTTTGTATCTGCCTCCCTGAATGCTGCATTTAGAGCTTGAGGCTGAATTTGTTTGTGAGATTTGGCGCCCATCTAGGGAGGGCTGGAGACAGCATTCCCTGTTGGCCTCTTTTCCTTTGCTGGACCCAGCTGAAGCTGAAATGAGAACAGATCCATAGAGACTCTCTCCAGGAGAGACCTCAGCCCGCAAAGATCTCAGGCTCTGACCATCCCACATCAAACTTTAACCACAAGATGAGGTCCCAGTTTAAAACAGGTGCTGAGGATTCCCTAATGGTGGAAGATCCCACATCCAAGAGAAGTTGCCTCTGACAGCTCCTCCTCTCTACTGATGGTGCAGGTACCTCATCAGGCCTGGGTGTCTAGCCTGGACTGAGATCCCAACCCAGCTAAGCTCCCTACCACCCACCTGCCTAATTTCAGGACAGATGGATTTGAGGGAAGTATTTAACAGGCAAAGAAGAGAGAAAATCCTTCTCCTCCACAAGGTTTTTCACGGGCACCTTACTTATACACCTGACTCGCAATTCATTTGGAAGTTGTCTCTCAAATGAAATCCTTCTTTGGTTCTGTGACTGCTGACAATCTTCACTGATGTTGCTGGTTTTTTCATCACCTTGGACGCTGTGGCTCCTGGAGCCCTGCCTAGCAGTGTCAGCCACCAATCAAAGGGAAAAAAAAACCAACCAACCAAACAAAAAAACCAAACCAAAACAAAAAAAACCCACCTGAATCTCAGCATTGCAGAGGACAGATTAAAAATACAGCCTTCAAGTTTCAGAAAGAAAATTAAAAGCCCCTTCCCACATTTTATTCACACTGAGATACAGATGAATTCTCATGGATTTTTTTCCCTAAGGCAGAGACTCACTTTGGGGAGATGTAGCTCCCAATTTCTGAGTCCTCAGGCTTGCAGTGGAAGGGAATTTTGCAGCACCTCTCAAGCTGCAGCCTTTCCCTAACATTCACAGCAAGCTGGATTTATTATTTCCTTCTCTTATTCCATCTTCTCCTCCTTGCCTCCTGCAGCAGGTCCAGTGGGAGCCAGGAGAAGTTCTCCAAGTGATCCTAAACTCACCTCCCTGATGGAGCTTTTATGGACAACTCTCAGGGATGGGGTTGAACATCAATGGAATCCAGTGGAAGCTGTTTCCAGGGAGCAAAAAGGATCCCTGCTCACAAGCTGGAGTCCTCCCTGGCCTGGAGGAGCTCCTCTCCTGCAGGCAGCTCCTGCCCTGCCACTGCCTGTCTCTGCTTTCCATCAGAAATTCCTCACGTGCCGCAGCTGAACAGCCCGGTAGGCTCCCATGAAAAAAACCTTGATTTTGTCTAATCAGAATTTTCTGACATTTCCTGGAAGATTCCCAAAGAGCACTCAAACACTTGAGGAGCCTGGATCCTGGATATGATTCCTGTCCATAAATAGCCAGGCTGAAGTTCAGTTAAATAATCATGGCATCCAACCGTGTGGCCCCTGCCAGAGCTTGGCACAGGCTTGTCGCCCTGAGCCAAGCACAGCGGGGTTGTGCTGGGGTGTCTCAGCCTTCCCACTGCGTCTGCCCAGCTCCTCTTCCTCACTGTGTCCTTTTCTCCTCCTCCTCACCCTGGGCACACTCGTGCGCCAGGAGGTGCTAAGGGACAGCAGCCCAGATTCCCACAGCTCTCCAAGGCCTGGGCAGGAGCTGTGGAGCTGCAGAGGAGGCTGGGGGGCACCAAGGTCTGCAGGGAGGTGGATGAAATGTGGGCAAGTGCCATGAAAGGCTCCCAAGGGTGGTTGGTCTTGCTGCAGGGCAGGAGGGAGATGCTGCTGGTGCACACCTTGGGTCTCAAGCACTTGGCTCTGCAGGCCCCTTGTGGCCTTTTCTCCAGCGCAGATGAACACTCAGCAAAGCCCATCTCCCACACAGACCCCAAAACCTTTTCCATGCGGTCCTCAGATTTTCCATGCAGTCAATGGATTTGCCTGCAGTGAGTCCAGGTGAAGCTGCAGCACCACACAGCGAGACTTTGTCCATAAAATTCAGGTACAGCTTCTCCCCTCCTCATTTCAGGCTTCCCTTGGTCCTTGCCTTGGCACAGGTTGCACAGTATTCCAAGGGATCTGCTGCTGTCCCCAGGGCTCTGGGCACCTGTCCCAGCCTGGAGGCCACTTGCAGGCGGACACCAGGAGCTCTCTGGATGGACCACCCAGAAACGAGCCCAGGGCCACTGCAGGGGGCTCTTCATCCTCCCTTCCTGCCCCAGCCCAAAGAGTGCAGAGGTTCTACTGACACCTCCCAAGGCACTGAGCTGCTCTCCCTCAGCCATGGCAGACTCTTCCCGGTCCTCGTTAAACACCTGCTTTCCCATCTATCTCCTACACGTTCAGGATTAGACAGGAGCTGAAAATCATAAGCAGAGAAACAACTCAGAGCATCATTCCTCCTCTTTCTCAGCCTCCAACAGCTGATTTTTTCAAGGAATCAGCCTAGCTCCATCACAGCTGGTGTTAAGACATGGAGCACGTCCAGCACGAGGGATAAACCTGGAATGTGACCTTCCTTGTGCTGAGATGGATCCAGTCAGCAAGACTTTTTCTCTGTTTGTCACTGTTTTCCTCTGTGGCATCAGATTTTGGGACTCTTCCAGCAGTTCACTAATGGAAAAGATACAAATGCAAGGGAACATGGATAATGTACTGATGTTTCTGCTTTCACCCACTCCCTTAAACGCTCCCTGGGAGGGAGCTCATCAGAAATGGGGGGTGCAGATTCTCCTTCAGGCATCTTAGCAGCAGCATCCTCTTCTTCTACAGTGGCAGAGGTGCCTGCTCTTGCAAAATGCTGATTAGCCTCAAATCCTGCTGCAACCAGACAGGATGGGGAGCAGCTTCTGCTGCCCATGACAGGGCCCTGCATGAAGCCAAGCACCTGTCATCACTTCACCTCGATTTTTTTTCAACAAGAGGGATGAGTGTTATCAGACAAATTCTGCACAAGCAGTTTGCCCATTTCTGCCTGTGTCTGGCAGAGGTAGGGGGATCTTAGAGACACAGGCTGAATTCTTCTCTCCATCCACCTGATGCAGCCCTGGCTTGAATCTGTACCCCATCCTTGGCTTCAGGGATTGCAGAGTGAAGGAAGAGCTAGCTGTGTGTATAAAGGAATAATTCTCTATTACCTCTCAGTCTGGATGATGTGACATCTCCTTGTGGGCAGGCCAGGGTCCATGCACTCCTCCCTACATCTTTGTAGAATTATTTTAACCTCAGTTTAATCTGAGGGGAGCAGGTTGAAAGGAGAAAACTTCGGTGCATGCAGTTATTATTTCAGAGAATCATGGAATATCCTGAGCAGGAAGGGACCCACAGGGATCACCCAGTCCCACCCCTGGCCCTGCACAGACACCCCAACAACCCCACCCTGGGCATCCCTGGCAGCGCTGTCCAAACGCTCCTGGAGCTCTGGCAGCCTCGGGGCCGTGCCCATTCCCTGGGGAGCCTGGGCAGTGCCCAGCACCCTCTGGGGGAAGAACCTTTCCCTGATATCCACCCTGAACCTGTGATACTCATCAATCTGATAAAGTGATAACTATCAAAATGCTGTGGGAAAAGCTGGCAGGGCAATCGGGGCATGAGAAGCTGCTGGCTCAGTGCTGGGGGGCTGCAAAGGGTTTACATAAAGATTGGCTTTCCCTGTTCTCCCTATCAAAATGAGCTTCCCAATGTCTGGGTTTGGCCCTGCTCCTGGAGTCCTACGAAAAGGCTGGACACATCTTCAGACTGCGCAGATGTGGTGGAAAGACAGGGGAGGAATGGTTTTGGCAAAACCTGAGGCGTATCAGAAAATCCATTTCTGAGACATGGGTCTTAGGGAAAATAAGTGTAATTCAGAGTGTTTGAAGCATCTCCTAATGCTCTTTCATGTCATATCTCAGAAATGGCTTGGCCTAGAAACTTCAGATTTGTTTAATTCAAGAGCCCTTGACGTAATCTAGCACACATGAGGGCTTCTGAGAGGCTGCAGTGCTTATTTGGAGTTATTCTCTTCTGAATTACAAATATATTAGTGTTTCACCAGCAGCTGTGACAGTGAAAAGTTAAGACAGGCTTTCCAGACTTTGTAAAACAACCTTGGAGTCCTTTTCCAGGATCCCTGTGTCAGACTTGTTTCACCCACAAAAACGGTGCAGCAAGGACTGCTGAGAAGCACTGGAAACCAAAGCCAGCCCTGATGCCTACATCTGCCAGACCTCCTCAAACCTGCTTTTTTCCCTCAACTAACATGGAATTCCTTTCCCCTGACTTCAGTGCTCCACTCTGGTGTCACTGCTCCCCTGCCAGGTGTGTTCACAGCATCATCCCAGAACTGTTTGTGTAGGAAGGGACCTTAAAATATTATCTCCTTCCACCTCCTGCCATGGGCAGGGACACCTTCTGCTAGCCCAGGTTGCTCCAAGCCCCGTCCAACTGGGCCCTGGACACTTCCAGGGATCCAGGGGCAGCCACAGCTGCTCTGGGCACCCTGTGCCAGGGCCTCCCCACCCTCCCAGGGAAGGATTCCTTCCCAATATCCCATCTAACCCTGCCCTCTCTCAGTGTGGATCCATTCCCCCTTGTCCTGTCGCTGCAGGCCCTTGTCCAGGAAATACTGTAATAGACAGGCTCAATGCTCAGGCAGAACCTGATTTCCCTCCTCCCAAATGCCCTCAGAAGCCCTTCCCTGGGGTTGCCCACCTCTACTCCCCTGCCAAGCGTGTGCCACCTTCTTTTTGTGGCCCAAGGGTGGGCTGAGTTTCCACTCATCACCCACATCCCATTTCAGCCAAATCTAAATAAAACTAAAAAGTGTCAGACAACTCCTGGCAACAGTTCATCTTAGAGAAGGAGGAGGGAGCCAGCATGAAGTTTGGGAAGAGATCTATTTGCAGTAATAAAATTGGAAAAAAAATAAAACCCTAGTGAAATTCATTTCCTCTCTAATGGCCAGGGTGACTGGGGGAGCGTGGATTTTTTTTTTTTTTAATAATTATCGGAGCTAAGGAGAGATGTTGTGGACAGGGTGTTAATTAGACCTGATATACTTGGGTATATTGCATTTCATTAGGAGAGTAAATAACCCCAGCAGATTTTAATCCTGCTGGCAGTTCGCCAAGTGCTGCAGAGGGATTATCTTTGAGGGTTAAAAGTAGGCCAAGGAGCTAAAAGCAGCCTTTCACGAAAGAAGAAGGCCAAGGATCCAGGTTAGGAGTGGTAGGCCAAAGCTCTGGGATAATCAGATTGAATTCCTCGCCAGAAAGTACACTAAAAAGGAGATAAATCCCAATTGCCTCATTTCTGCGGGCAAACAGGAGGGAGGCGAATCTGGGCACTTTCTCCAGCTGGAAGGGAAATGTAGCCTGATGTTGTTTGTCTTATCAGCCCCGGGCTGATGGAGCTGCTTTGGCTGTGGGGGCTGAGGAGGGGGAGCCAGCACCGCTGCCAAGGAATCCTGAGGGCAGCAGAGACCCCTCGGCTCAGCCACAACAGAGGGGACAATGGTCCTGGGGTGCCACAACACCTCTGTGGAGAGGGGAGAGATATCCCCGTGGAGAGGTCACCCCAAAAGCCTTCAGGTGCCTCACAGCTCTCACGCACACCGTGTTTGTGACCCCTGAGTCATTCACCGGGGAGGGGACGCTCAGGGGAGAGGAGCAGAGTGACCCTGCTTTGCTTTGGGTGGGATTTTAGGGCAGTCTCAAACAGCCAGCATTCACTCTATGGGGATTTAGTTACTTCTGGAACGAGCTTCTCTGGTACAGGCACACATGGAAATGAAGGCCAGAGGTGAGGCTTTAAATTGACAGGAAATAGGAAACTCTTCCCAGTCCTGCCTGTGGTGTAATTGCTCAGAAATTGGAGGAGCTGACGCTGTGCTCCCCCAGGATTTATCTCAGAATCACAGAATGGTTTGGGTTGGAAGGGACCTTAAAAAATCATCTCGTTCCACCCCCTGCCATGGTCAGGCACACCTTCCACAAGACCAGGTTGCTCCAAGCCCCGTCCAGCCTGGCCTTGTTTACTGCAGCTGCTGCTTGGGAGCTCCTTCTTGGCAGAGATCGATGTACTGACAATCAGCAGAAAATGTGCAAATAAAAGGTAAAAATAAGCTTGAGCTGTGACCTTCTCAGAGCCTTCAGGAAGCAAAAAGAGTTGAAGGAAGCGAAGAGGGCCTGCAGGGTGAATGGCCATGTCCCACTCTTCATCTGCCTCCTTACTGCCAGCAAGTTTTGAATGGAGAAAATCAGTGCTGAAAATTTCAAGTTTCAAAACTTTTCAGCCTGGAAATGAGGGAGAAATTAATTTTTTGTCCTTTTCACTTGGGAGTGTGAGTTGTAAATCACTCGGAGAGCTATTTCAGGGCAGGACTGGAGTTTGGTGATAGGATGGCTGGATTGCTGTGACAGAGCTTAATTCAATTAAAATGCAGTTGTACGCTGAGAAGGGACCCAGATTCCTCACCAGTGACTGCAGGGAGCTGCACAGATGTAGCCATGGGAGGGAATGACACCATTTTATGATCTCAGCTGTGAGTAAAGCTGCTCTAAACGTCCTGTGCCCACAAGTCATGACAGTAATGGTCCCACAAGAACACCTTGCAGTCAGGGGATATCTTTGGTTGGAGAAATCATGGCAAAACCAGTTTGCTAAACAAATCAAAGAACTGGAGAAGAGCAAGAACAGCTAAACATCCCCATCCACTGCAGTGGGGACGAGAGGAGCTCACTGGAGAACAAGTCTCAGTGGCATCTTTGGTGTCTGTGGTTCCTACCATCCTTAACTGGGCTGGAAATCCTGCTCATGGGTCCTAGACTTTAGTATGAAACCAGTACTTCCAGTCTGGATCTTCTCCTACATCCTTGATGTAGTGATCCTTTGGAAATGAGAGGGGAATGAAGCCAACCCAAAGGGAGGAGTAGATGCCAGGGATGAGTTTTGCATTTATTGGGGGATCAAGCCTAGGAAATTGTTTCCTTCCCACATGGCTGCTCGTAATTCCCCTTTGGAGATGGTGCTCATTAATGCCTGAGAGGCCTCAGTGCCGTAGGTGGATGTGAAATAACAGCAGAGCATCTGTTAGGAGGTCTCAAAATACCTAATGCTTCGACATAATCATTACTTCTAAAGCTGAACAGGGATTTGGAATGTTAAAACTTGAGAAAATTAATTAAATGTAGGTTCAGGTATGGGAAAGGCCGAATTTCAATGGGAAAGGACTCCCACACAGTGCCTAAGAGCATGGCTGATCAATTCAAGAGGTATTTGTTATTCAACCATAGGAGAGAATATTGCTAGAAACAAAGGATTCTGTTTGTTTCTTTACATCTGTTAATATAATTTATTTTATACATTTCTTTGTATTTTATTCATATGCTTAGATATAAAAATATGTATTTATATTTATTTATAACATTGCTAGAAACAAAATCTTCTCCTGTGTCATACCTGTTACATCTTTTACTCAGGATAGCAATCCTATACAGAACCTGATTTTCATGCTAGTTTTCTGAAATCACCATTATTTAATCACAACCTTAAAATTAAGAATATTGAAATGTTTTCCTGTCCCTGACTTTGATGCTGCCTGTGCCCAGCACTGCTCCCTTCAGCCAAAGGGAGCAGCTGTTGGTGCTAAGTGAGGCTACAAGTGAGAAAGCAACACAGCTTAAATGACAAAATCTTTTTAATTAGGTACAAGGGACTAAACTATTCATCACATAGACCTGTTCCTAAAAGCCCCAAACTGAGGTGAAGAGGTGATGGATGGTGAAGCACAGGAAAGAATAGGAAGCAAACAGCAAGAAAGGGATTTAGTGGCTTTTATGACTGGATTACTCGAAACTTTCACTTGTGAGCCCTGACTCAGCCCCAGGGAGGTTCTGTAAACAAGGATTTTAGCACAGTGTCCACGTGGTGGGATAAGGTGTTTTATTGCCCAGCAGTTTAAAAAGGCTTCATCCTCTAAAATTTAAAGTATTAAAGGGGTTAGTTCTCCAGCTTTGACGGGTGTGTGTGATTCCCTCTCTTGGATACCAGGTAGGTGTAAGCTACTGAATGTCTGTTGTTTTGGGACTATTTTATGTCCTCTGGGTTTGAGGTCAGGTGATAATGCCTGGTACAGAGAAGGGAAAATCAGGGTGCCATGTGTCATTTAAAAAAGAACAAGTTAGGAGATGGAACAGCAAGTTTGGGAGTAGAGAGCTGAGGGGATAATTTGTTTAGTAAAAAGGCCATGGAAGGGAAAGGCCTTCTCCCTCATGGAAGGGAAGAGGTCTCTGAAGAGTATCAGGAATGTTTATTCCCTGAAGTGTCCGGGTTGGAAGAATTCCTCCAGCCAGCATGCAAAGCTCTCTCTGCTGTTGCTGTCAGTCACACACCAGGCTGCTACTGAACAATTAGTATTGTTTGCAGGCAATTCAAGAGTGGAAAAAGTTCTCATGATTAATTTGGAGCATTTTTTTAGAGATAAAACCAAATTCCATGTGATTGAGGTGTCCAGTCATAAAGCTCTTTAAAACAGTCAGAAAAACACTACAGCTGAGGCTGTCTGTCTGTCCAGCCAAACCCTACACTTTGGTTCGTGTCCAAATGGCTTCTGGCCATACATCAGTAACAGAAGTGACTTCAAATTTATTGCCCACCTGATACTGATGCCATGATGATTTTTTTCCTTTTCTTTTATACCCCTTTTATATACCTTTTTATAGCTTTTTCTATTCTTAGTGGTTTTTAGCCTACATTCTTAGACTTATTTTGTTAAGATAGGAGACTCAACATCTTAGAAGCCCCAGACCCCAAGGTCCCCTCCAGAACACATTCAGTAAACTAAGATAGAACCATCCAGGGGATGGGGAGGGGGGCTCACGTGAGCCTCTCATTGGGGAATCTTTGATTGATCTGCTAATTAGTAACACCTATAATGTTAGACCCGATCTATCACGGGTGGGCACTGTGGGGTGCATTTCGGCACATTCCATCTGGACGTGGTGCACCTGAGGATCCTTAAAATAAATACTGAGGTAAAAACCCCTTTTTCCTTCTAACTGTGTTCGATTCTTGATTTTAAGACCAGGCAAAGGCATCAATACCAACCGGGTTTGAAGCTTTGCTCAGGGGTAGAAAACTCTTCCTCCTGTGGTCTGGCTTTGGCTGGTGCTTGGGACACCTGTGGCAGTTGGGCTAAAATCAGGTTTTCCCATAATAATCTGTTTGAAAAGGACGCTCAGGAGGAGATGCCACTGGCTGCTGGAGATGGAACAGGAATGTGATGGGACAGGAGCACAAGCACCAGGTCATTTAGTGCCCAGCTTTGCTCAGTAGGAAGCAATCCCACTTTGCCTCCATTAGTTTCAGGATGCAAATGAAGAGAAATGAAGTCAGCTTTCAGGTTCCTGGGGATAGATGACATTCATTCACTCCGGCATTCAGCTATTTCTGTTGTTTACATTTGATGCCTCTTATAAATACACAGTTGCTGATTAAGAAGAAATATTTTTCTAAAGGTTTGCTTAATTTTTCACTTCAAAGTCAATCTTTAAAAACCTCTCTGCCATTATCAAGCCTGCAATGGTTTCATCCTAATCCTTCTTACTCTCTCCATTCTTATCCTTTGCTGAGGGGAAATGATAAAATTTTTTCTGACACAGAACTCGGATCCAGTGCTGAAAGATAAGCTGTTTCAAAATAAAATCACGGATTTCAATTCCAAGCATTGGTTAATATTGCCATTTTTATAGATCCTTTCCTACTGCAGATTGAACAAAGCATATTAGCTAAAAGGCCTTCTCCTGGAATAAGAACTCATACTTTTCTAACCCTCCTTCTTCACTCCAAGTTTCCACTTCTAAGCATTGTCTTTCTACAGTAATGAACATCCAGAGATCCAACCCAGCTTTATAATTAAAAATTCTGTCCAAAGTAGGTCTGGGAAACTTCCAGTGGGTGAGAAAGCTGTAGGTGAACTTAGGTTTAACTGGTAGCTGGGTTTGTTCTAAGACTATTTTAAGATGCTTAAAGCTTCCCTGTCTTAAAAACTGGCACTTAGATCTTGTCAGACACACTGACAAAAAGAGAGTGAAAAAGGATGCACGAGTGGCCTTGAGCACCTGTCTTTGCAAATTCCACGGTCTTTCAGTGCAGTTTGCATTGGAGTAAAGGCTGTGAGTGCTTCCAGGTAACATCCAGAAAGGTCTGCCCAAGGGTTCAGAGGAAATTGTCTTGTCTATTGGAATGAACTGGCCCAGCATGGCTTTTTGGGGTTTTTTTGATGGGTGTGACCTGGAATAGTTTCACAAGAGTCAATAGCATTACCAGCTGGGGAGTGCTGAAGCAAAAATCATAGGAAAATGTAGGTTCATAACACAGATTTAGTTAAATATGCGTGTTCAGATGGAACCAGAGGGTGGGAGGTCTGCTCTGTTTATGCTCTGGCTGTTTTACTTAATTTTGGGGATGAAGCAAAGCATCCCTGACAGTGTGTACACACACCAGCCATGAGCTGGGCCTACAGGGTAGGATACATGGATTAATCTAAAATATTGCGTTTGCTGCATCCTTAATATCATCAGGGAAGTGTTAACCCAAGGAAGGAGTGATGGTTCTGGGGCTTCAACTTTCCCTCACCCTATCTCTCTGCTCCCTAATGGACACTGATATGGAATTAGAGCCTGCAAACAGCCAGCAGACAAACCCAGTGCCTCTGGGTTGCTTGTTCCTTGTCCAACAGCCAAAAAACCATGGCAGCAGCTGGAGCTCTCCCTGGCCCTATAGGGATTGCAGCAGGACTGTGCCAAACCACAGCCTGCCATTAATAGCCCCACAGATCACTGCCACAGGATCCTGCCCACCTAGAATCATGGAATATCCTGAGCTGGTAGTGACACACAAAGATCATTAAGTCCAACTCCTGGCCCTGCACAGGACAGCCCCAAGAATCCCACCAAGTGCCTGAGAGCATTTTCCAAATGCTTCTTGAACTCTGGAAGGCTTGGGGCCACTTGTCTGTGGCTACAACCACTAAAGCACTTCCATCAGCCAGTCTCCAGCTACAAATTGCAATTAGCAATACCATATTACAAATCCAAGTGGTAAATAGTCCTGGAAACTCACAGCCAGGCTGGAAGCTCCTGCCTTTAAATCCAAGTACAGCTGTGACCAACACCAGGTTTGTAAAAGGCTGGCAAAGTCCTGCATTGCTGGAAGTTGTTCCGGTGAATGCTGTGTGCCAAGAATATTGTGTAGCTCTGAGGAACATCTCTGTCCCACAAAACCTCCTGATGTCCCCCAAATGTTCCTGCAGGAGGACAAGAGGGTGTCCTGGTTACAAGAGAGGAGTGCCAATGTGGATGTAACCAATCTGTGCATTCTATTCCACTCTGCCTGGTTTTTGACAAATTGTTCATGATGGGTCATTTGCAGGAGCTGCCCGGTGCACCCCGACTCCTCAGGCTACGAGCTGGGTGTTAGATGAGAGAAGGAAGAAGAGGCAAACCCTGCGAGGCAGGGCAGTGTTTCTTTCCCTTCACAAAGAACTCAGCTGTGATAACTCCTCTCTGGGGAAGCACCAGCGCAGTCCGACCCAGCCAGAGAGGTCTCTGCTTACGGGCCATCCTGGGCTCAGTGGCACCAGCACAATGGGCAGCTGCAAGGACTGAGACAATCAAGGACTCCCAAAATATCCCATGACTCACAGGATGACATCACTCCATTGTGAATCCTCCAGTCCAGCCCTGGGGGAGGTACTGAACATTGCCGGAAGTTTGGAGACTGGGGACACCGCACACCACTACTGGTTAGATCCAGAGGAGGACCAGAACTTCCACAGGATCACTGCTTTCAACTCCAACCATAATTTCAACAGGACTGCAATCACCACTTGATAGGACTGTGATCGCCACCCTGAGCAACAGGGTTGTACTCTGAATTTGCAAGTTTAAGCTGGTTTTTCTGTATCATTGCATTTTTTGTGATCTTTCTATTAAATTGCAACTCCGACCTATAATCTCTCTCAAGGTATTTGCCTGGCATTCATTTCTCCCCTCCCAGTTTACTTTCAAAGCAGCACAAAGGTCTTTACCAGCATTTTGGGGTTTAGCAATGCTGAGGTAGGCAGAGGCTAACCCTCAGACCCCAGAAAAATCATATATTCCCCTGTAAACCATGAGACGCCTTAGGTCAGGTGTCTGAACTGGGACCCATGTGGTGGACAGAGCAGATGCATGAAAGACTGTGGGGTTGCTGGTGTCAGACCTGTGGCTGCAGCTTTTCCCATCGAACTTAATATTCAGGAAAGGTAAATCAGGGAGGGTGGAATGTCAGGACTTTCTGCCGCTGGTGTGGAAAATGAAGTGTAAAGTCACAGAGTCAATGAAGGTCTTACGTACCATGTAGAGCTGCTTGCACAGGAGATAAGGGTGGAACTGTACATCAAAAGCCCCCTTGTCCCCTACTCCAGTGTCTGTCTGTTACAGCAGGGATACTGCAACACGTGTACCAGACAACGAGGCCCGTGGAAAGAAATATATATGGACTGATTCTTGGTAGATGTTTCAGAGAGATGTTTATTTCTCCAACCGCATGGCCGGAGCTCTGCCGAGGAACTGTTCAATCATGGGACCTGAGGGTCCTTGCCCATGCAGGGGAACACAAAACAACCAATGGGGAATGAGGCTGACCAGGGCCAGGGAAACCCCATGCCTCCCCCCCAGGGCCCCTCTCCCAGGACCCCACAGCAGGGGGGAGGGTCCCAACACTTCACCTGTTTATTTTTAACAAAAAGAGATTTAAAACTTAGCATTGAAAACAACTGGAAAAACAACAAGAACAGTTTTAAAAGAAAACAAGCCACCCTCCTGAGTCTTTAAATGTCCAATCAGATTCTCTGGAACATCTTAAGGCTGACAGAAGGGAGACAGAACTCTCCGGGCATGCTTTGTAGGGAAACTGAGGCAGGAGAGGGTTTCTTCCATTTGTACCTGTTGGAACTCTAAACAACAACAGATAATTTCTTCCCTCCCCCTCTTCATCCCCCATTCGGCATTGGAAAGGGATTTTTGGGGAAACAATTGGCAAAGGCATGATTTTGTGAGGGAAACTATGGGTGAAAAAACAGGTTGGGAACACACTGGGGGTAATAGGATATAGGGTAAAAGGGAAAGGTGGGATTAGGAAAGGGAGACTGTAGGGACTGTTTATAATGCGGATATTGTCTAACATGACTATGATTTTTAGCATATATACTGCCTTTCACAGAAACACCATCAAGCCCAGTGACCTCTGCTGCTTGTAACCCTTTTCTACCTTGCACAGTTTTGAACTCTACTACTTCTCCTAAACTTGGGATGTATTTTTCAGGGTTATTCTTTTTAATAGCAGTTCTATGAATGAATATGTCTTCCTGGTTGTCACATCTTGTTATAAAACCATAATTTTGTTTAACATTATACCATTTTACTATTCCTAAAACCTTAGCTACGATGATTTTTTCCTTTTTCCGAGTGGCTGCTGTTTTCTGTCTCGCTGCGTTCTTGCTTTCTCTTTCTCTTTCGCTTGCTCCCATGTTGGAATTGCCAGGGCTGCTGGGGCTTTCGGGGCTGCTCGTGCCTGCGCACTCTTCCCGGGGTCACATTCGGGGCCGTGCGGGCCGGGCCGGGCTGTGCTGCTCAGCTCCCCGTGCGCTGCCGGCTCTGCTCTCAGCTGTGCTGCCGCTGCCTGGAGCCTCACCCACGTCTATCCCGGGCCCCCGAGCGACAGCCCCCTGTGCCCTGCTCCAGCGCACGTTTCAGCTAGGCACGGCTCCGCTCCACAGCCACCGCTGCTGGCCGCTGCCCGCACACCGCGCCTCTCACGGGGCTCGCTCCACCATGCACTGCGTGGGGCCGTGCGGGCACCACCGGTCCCGCCGCTCCTGCCGCGCCTCGCTCCACTGCCGACACTGCGGCTCGCGCCGCTCCGCCCGCGCGCGGGAACTGCCTCGCTGCTGCTCGCAGAGCACTTGGTCCATGTGGCCTGGGTCGCACAGTCCCTGAAGCAGTTTTAACTTTGCAAGGACACAGCTGACACTGCTCGACAGTCTCAGTAATTAAATAATATTCATGAAAATATTCTTCCATCGGCATATATTTTGACTCAAAAATTAACCGTGTCCAAACAGTCTTCCAAAAGTCTTTGGTAAGAATCAAATCTCAAGAAACATAGAAAAAGTTCTTAACTATACCAGGAAGTGTTTCAGTTCTTTTTGAGCTTGAATTAAGCTAAAATTTACAAATCGTTGTTCAAGAACCTTTTCAAGTTTAAGATAAATGTCCATATGCAGCTCTGAGAGCCAAGAGTCTTTCCACGGTTCCTCCATAGTTTAGAGATGGAACAGCAAAACAAAAACAAGAAGAGAAATCCAGAGATTACTCACAAATCAGTCGCTGTAGGGATCGGGGATCATTCTGCTCACAATTCTGCACCATTTGTTACAGCAGGGATACTGCAACACGTGTATCAACAACGAGGTCCGTGGAAAAGAAATATATACGGACCAACTCTTGATAGATATTTCAGTTTATTTCCCCAGCCCACGGCTGGGGCTCTGCTGAGGAACTGTTCAGTCATGGGACCCGAGGGTCCTTGCCCATGCAGGGAAACACAAAACGACCAACGGGGAACGAGGCTGACCAGGGGCTCGGGAAACCCCGTGCCTTCCCCCCAGGACCCCTCTCCCAGGACCACATGGCAGGGGGGAAGGGATCCCGACATCTGTCCTCACCCAGCATATTCCCAGCTTTGATCCAGATTTTCACTGCTGATCAGAGATACCTTTTCTTAAGCAAATTTTGTCACAATCAATACATTCCTAACATTTAGATGAATCCTAAATGTCTAATTTTTAGGAGGTATCATCCAAAACCCCAAACGCAGGCCCAGCCTGATGTTAATGAGATCTGAATTGTTGCTTTCAAAGCGTGAAATTGGTGGTGATATCTTAAGACTGAAAATGATACACTGGCAGCAAGCCCTGTTTCGTTTGAGAGGGGAGTTTTGTTTCACAGCATTGATGGGTCTTACTTGTTGTGTTTTGTACATAAAACCTCTCTACCCATTAATGACACCAGGAGGGGCTTGCCCACTTTGGTGACTTTTGTGTTTGGGGGCTATAACCATCAGTTCATCTCCGTTTCTGCCACACTCCACGTTTTCTAGTAACCTTTGGAAAGTGTTCACTTCAATTTTATTCACCAGAGACAAAATGCTAATCTGCTGGCACTTCACATGGTGAGGGAGAGAAGGAGGGGAAGGAAGGAAGACCTATGTGATCTATTCATTCATTATTCCACGGCGCATGGGAAGTCATCTCTTTACATGATTGACCTGCCTGGATTTGATTACAACACACAGCTAACCTTTTCCAAATCTGGTGGTGTCGTACAAGAGAAGGGTTGAAGGCTGTTGCCATGGTATTAAGGTATCTCTTGAGAAAGAGGAAGGAAAAAAAAAAGAGAGAGAGAGAGAGAGAGAGGAAATGATGCTTCTTTACTTCCTAGCCAAGTATAAACAAGAAACACAGGCACATGTTTTTGTTTTGGAAGAGCTTTCAGCTTCTTATCAAGTCTCATCTATCACGGTGTTTCCTTGGGAAGGGAAGGACGAATTGTCTGCTTTGCAGATCAGTGTCTCTTCAGAGGGCGGGGAGGGGGGTGACAATTGGAGGGAGGGAAAAAAAAAGAAGAAATCAGTCTTGCCACCATTTATGATTTATTCATGAGACACGTGAGTTTTGCATTTAAATGTGACATTCTCATGATCTCAATATTGTATATGCAAATCTAAAGATTTCTGCATCTCTCCACATGCCCAGCTTAAGTCTCGCCTCAGATCCACAGCTCTGCAAATGTAAAACCAGAGAGGTTCACACAGCTTCTGCTTCTCTCCCTGTTTGTTCTGTGACTCAAAGACTGGAAGCAACACCAAACTGCTCTTAAGAGCAGGGCTATAATTTAGATGTCATTATTTTTTTAATTTTTTTTTTCTGATAGTGAACGCTTGCAGGCAGGAAATTACCTGTAGGTTCATGAATGGTTTAACTTTCTGAGGTCTTGCCTGCCTGAGGTTTCTGAGCCCTTTTCTCCTAAGGCAGGCCACTTGGGATTAGCACAGAGTCTGAGCCACCCTGAACAGAGAACTTACACCTTGAGCAGTGCCTGCTTCAATGCTCCAACACAGATGTGTCAGTTGTCACTCAATAAATAAGGGGGAATGACCTTGTTTGCAGATTTTTAATGACTGACAGAGTAAAACAAAAGTACCAACTCAAGGCCACGTGTAACGAGGCTTTGAGCACCCTGGTCTAGTGGAAAGTGTCTGTGGCAGGGGGTTGGAATGAGGTGAGCTTTGAGGTCCCTTCCAACCAACCATTGTGTGGTTCTGTGAAAAGTGCTGATGTGGAGAGGACCGGCTCAATTTGGGACACAAGCTGAACCTCGGTGACATCTGTCGGTCTCTGTCCCCGGCCAAGGCTCTGACTCCAGGGCCACTCAACAGCATGAGAGGTGTGAAGGCAGAAGTCTGCAAAGTCACACAGACCCTGCTCCCAGCTAGACCAGGATGTCCCAGCTCCTGCCCAGGAGAGACCTTTGGCCCAGTGTTTGCAGGAGTGATTTGTGTGGGGAAAACCCCGTTCTGGGGGCTTTGCCTGATCCATGTGGCTGCAATGCTGCTTCATGATCTTCTTACTTAGTGAACCAACCAGAGCATAAATATTTTTATATGTTTTTGGATCAGCTCTGATGAAAATATTTCTCAAATAGTTATAAATGAGCAACCCCAGAATCCATCGATAGCACTAAAATTTGTAGTTTTTATAGCACTTTCCGACATTCATCGCTCAGCACCTGGTTTTTGTCATATTGAAGCCAGAGCTTGCTGAAGTAGATCACCTTGCCTTCACTTTGAGGTCAGGGCCCATATCAGCAAAAATCTTCCTTTTGGTTTTGTTATTTTAAAGCCATAAATGTTTTCTAGCTATCCATATAGCCTAATATCCCATCTCCAACAACGACTGCTTAAGGAAACTGGAAAAGAGACAGAGCTTGTACTGAATGACATTTCACAAAGGTGTTATCTTAGATTTAGGAAAATCTGAATATAGACATTTCCTGATGTCAGGTACTCAGGTCCAACTAATTGCTTTCGAGAACTTGTCCCTTTCAAACCCACCGGCACATTTGCTCCCCCAGTGTGTCAATGAGTGTCACAATTTAATTTCCTGTGTGGTAGATTACTACTTCTGGATAATTTAATTCTGTTGATGCCTACTGTTTTTTTCCTTACAAGCATTAATAAAATAGTTGTTCCTGAGCGTCCTTCTCTGTGCTGCTCATGATTTTAGGAGCTTGTGTCGGAACTCCCTCAACAGTCTCTACTCCAGGCAAAAATTCTTATGTGTCTACCTGACCTATTAGGAGCTGCTCCTATGGAAGCAGCTCACAACTCTGGTGCTTTGAACTTGTCTTTATAAATGTTCCGGTTCTCCAATATCCTTTCTGAAAGGGAACATTAGGGCTGCCTGCAATATTTACAAAGATGGTACAGCAGGAATTTATGCACTAGCAAAACGGCTTTTTATGTTCAGTGTTTCATCCCATGAACCCCAGCATTCTTGTTGCATTTTTGACCATCCCTGATTGCTGAGCTGATGATTGTTTTGGAGAACTGAGATCTTTCCCAAGTGACACAAACAGCCACAGCCTATCTCAGGGCTGGTGTTGCTCTGCTCTCATTTGCAGTACGTGGCATTTCTTGTCTTTGAATTCCCTCTGCTGCTGCATCGTGCCTGGTTATTTGGGTGGCTGTCCCACAGCACTTCTCCTCCAGCAGCAAAGCTGCTCTAGGAATATATCTGGATACTTTGAATTGTGTGCAAACATCTTTGTTGTCTTAATTGATCGCCTTTCCAGACCAGTGATGACCACACAAACCCCAGCTCACATCCCTGTGGGGTTCCCCTGGCCACCTCTTGCTCAGGTGAGACCATCCTTTTTGTCCTTTGTTTCCCATCTCCAAACAAATTATTTATCTCCACAAGGCAACCTGCTTCCAGCCCATGACACTGGCTCAGAGCCCACAGTGTGACTGTGTTTTCCTCTCCCAATGATCTCAAACTTGCATTCAGCTGAAAGACAGGGAAAGATTAGCAGGAGGGGGAAAAATCTCTGGAATTAAATATTTTTTTAAAATAGGGGTTTATTCTGTCATTCTCACATCCTCTTATGCCACATCTTCAGTGACACAAGCACCTGAAGCAGCACAATTCATAGCTGGCCACACTGGGAGCCCTGTTTTAGCAGGCAGGGAAAAGAAGCTCGTGCAGGGATTCCATTGTTATTTAAAGACACGTTATCAGTTTTAGCCCGCACTTAAACACAGAGAGAGAAAAACATTGCTTTGCAAAGAAAAATAAACCCAAATATGTTGTCCTAAATTCAGACTGACTTTCTTCATTTACTCGTGTTTAGCCTGGATTTAGTGGCCGGGGTCTGCAGCCATGCTCAGCTGTGCTGAATCAAAGTGGTTTATTCCTGAAAATGCCCCAGTGATGCATTTTCTCCTGCCCAGGGCTCTCTGCTCTGAGGAACATGAGAGCCTGTGTGCTGAGGGTACTGCTGGAACACCTTTGGACATCATTTGGGGCTGATTTTGTGAAGAATCATGAAATCCCAGCATGGTTTGGGCTGGAAGGGCCATTAAAGACCATCTCATTAGACTTTCTGCCATGGGCAGGGGCACCTTCCACTCAACCAGTTTGCTCAGAGCAAGAATGAAAGGGACAGGGGGAATAAGCAGAGCTGTTGCACACCCTCAAACATGATTTAATTCTTGCAGGTAGGATTCACCTTGCTAAAATCTGCTCATGCCTGCACATTCACATGGAGCAGGGGTGTGTTCTTCCCACCAGTGAAGAATGCACTGCCTTGCAGACCTTGGTTTCTGCAAACGTGGCCCCTGTGAATGTAATCAATGTTGTGCAGAGCTGCTGAAACCGAAAACAAAGCCAGAATGGTCATTGTGCTAAGTTTGGGTTCCTCATTGTTCATTGAATTACATCAGTGTTTTCTTTAGTTGCACAGTCAGCTGGCAAAGGTTTGTTTGAAATCTCGAGACTCTCCCCTTTCAGGGGAAAACATGAATTTCCGGAGATGTGGGCTCTGCTCTGCATCACGGCGCTGGCGCTGCCGTGGCCCAGGACACGACGTGGCAGCCCAGCCAGGCGGGGGGCTCAGCCAGCCCACGGCCCCTCAGCCAGGGCTGAAAATGCTGCCATAGGAAAAAAGAGTTCTATTTTCTTTTTTCCTTTGTATTTAACTTGATCTGCTAAGTAATAATTTAAAAAAAGGTAATTATTAAAATTTATTTTGTAGAGGATCCCTCTCCCCAGCTCATGACCAGTGTTTTGTCTTGCTGGCGTTTTGTTAAGGTGATCCCACAGGGTAAAAATCCTGCTTTCTCCAAAGACTCCTTGGATGCAGAGAGTGAGCAGAGGCTGCACAGCCTGTGCTGCCAGGGCACTTCCTCCTGGAGGCTCGATCCCTGCCTGGTGACATGGCGAGTTGTGTCCTTGTAGTGTGGGAACTCCTGAAATTCCCCCAGAAATATCAGGATGGGAATCAGAGAATAGTTTGGGTTGAAAGAGACACTAAAGATTATTCAGTTTCAGCCCCTGCCATGGGCAGGGACAACTTCCACCAGCCCAGCTTGCTCCAAGCCCTATCCAACCTGGCCTTGGGCACTGCCAGGGATCCAGGGGCAGCCACAGCTTCTCTGGGCACCCTGTGCCAGGGCCTGCCCACCCTCACAGGGAAGAATTTCTTCCCAATATCCCATCTCACCCTAAACTCTGTCAGTGGGAAGTGATTTCTCCTTGTCCTGTCCCTCCACCCCTTGTCCCCAGTCCCTCTCCAGCTCTCCTGGAGCCCCTCTAGGCCCTGGAAGGGGCTCTGAGCTCTCCCTGGATCCTTCTCTCCTCCAGGTGAATACCCCCAGCTCTCCCAACCTGTCTCCAGAGCAGATGGGCTCCAGCCCTTGGAGCATCTTTGTGGTTCTCTTCTGACCCTCCATGACCCACTCCAGCAGCTCCATGTCCTCCTGGATGCAGTGCTACACGAGGGGTGTCCTGAGAGTGGAGCAGAAGGGAAGAACCACCTCCCTCAGCTCACACCAGGACACATCTGGCTTTCTGGAATGATGCCTTCATGTGTGAAGTCCTGCAGCAATGCTGGGACAGGGAATGACTGAATGCTTCAGAGCCTCAGTACGGATGGAGTCTGGGTGTTCTTGGGTGTGGCACACACGTGCTTTTGAATGGGAGCCATTGCTCATTTACATTTAACTTAATTTCCCTCTAAAACTCTGATTTTCATCATCCACATCCTAACTTTCCCCAGAATGGCAGCCCATGCTGTCAGAGCAAACTCTTCTGGAAGCTGAAGTGGTTGGAACAGGAGCTGTCAGCTGGTAGAGCTTGGCTTTCTGCAAGTTGTATTTTTGTTTGATCCAAAGGATGGACTGAGGGGCTCAGCCTGCACAGCTGATTCCAGGCTGTTTGCCTTGCTCAGGGATGGGTTTCTTGCCTTTTTTCATTGTGTGGAGGAAAATAGTGATAAAAAGGCATAATCTGGGATGACGTTTATTAAGAATCAAAGCAAAAACCCATTTTGGAGAAAGCTGTACAACATCCATGTTGTATGAGTTTCCTAAGAAGCCTGAATAATTTAGGAAACTAGGGAAGAGGCTTTGTCAGATGTTGTGATGCTGCTTTTATTTGTGCAGGCAGATCTTGTACAATAACATAGAGAAACTGGCCAAGGTGGAACTCCAGCCCAGAAGACCAAGGAAAGGAGGCAGAAGTAAAAGGCAGGACGGAGAAAAGGGCAGTAAGGGCAGCAACAGTGAGTAGGGGAAGAAGAACAGGAGCAGAGACTAAAAGGAAGAGTGTGGGTTGCATTTCATCAGGGTGCCCAGAGCTGAGGACCGAGGTCTCTTCAGCTGGGCTTGAAGCAGACAAAGCTCATCCTGCACCACTGATGGGAGGAGGCACCTTTGTAGTGAAAACTGGACTTAGCAAGGTTAACCAGCTTGTGATTTGTATTAATTTTGCAACTTCTTTCTGCAGAGAAAGAGAGGTGGGGGGGAACAAGTTGAAAATATTCGAAGTATCTCATTGCACGTTTTAAAAATAAACCATTTTCGGTTTCCACTTGGAAAGAAGGCCTCTGTCTCCTCAGCAGTGTAATTATCCCATGATAGAAAGGGCAGGAAGTAACCTGGCACTGAGCTGAAAGTTCTGTTTCAGGCAGGGGACGTTTTGGGGTTAACCCATGATAATTCCCTGCACCCTCCCTGGCACTGCTGGAGTCTTTAGTTCTGCCATTTAAATGAAAATCCATTATTTGTCCAGCTCAGCTAATAACACGAACCAGCATTTCCATGGGCAGCAGAAACCCTGGAGGAAGGCTGCCAAAAGCCCAGGGAGTCAGAGCTCCTTTTCATGTCCAAAGCTGCAGCCTCTGAAATGCTTTAGCAATGCCATTACAAATGCCTAATGCCATTACAAATACCTGTGTCTCCCTCACTCCATTAGCCCTGCAAGGATGATGACAAACCATCTGAGGAAGCAGGAGTCATCCCAGGTCAGGCTGAAAGAGCTAAAAACCTCTGACAATCTCCAGGTTCATTAAATTTTTTTTTTTTTTTAAAAGGTAACTTTCTGTCACTAGGAATGTATAGTATAATATAATATAATATATATTTGGCAAGTGGAAGCTGGGATGTAATTTTAGCCTTGATTCTAGCGGTGTATTTTGGGTTGTCGAGCAGGGGTGCAGCCTGTCTTCATGTGTGGGAATACATGCAAAACCATTTTTAAAGTGTAGTACATGTACTGCACTTCAGCTCAGAGGCTACCCTGGGAAATTCCCACCCTGCCCCAAAATGCCCAGTGATGATTTGTTGGGTGAAAGCAAAAGCAGAGACTTGGAAACACAAGAAAAAACCACAGCGATGAAACTGAGCTAAAATGCATTTTGACATTTAATCCTAGATCAATTGGCAAATCTCACAATAGATATTTTTTTTCTCATCACCTTGGCAAAGCAGAGCCATGGGGAACTACCAAAAAAAAAACCAACAAAAAAAGAATTAATTTTGAAGATCAGCCGCCAATCTTCTCCCTGGGCTGAGGGTGAGCACGGGAGCTCCCGTGCACTGTCGAAATATGGAATAAGTTTAGAGAAAACCCAACTATTGCAAGCTCAGGACATCATTTATAAAACAAAAGTCACTCTCTTCCGCATTGAGGAGTCTGAGAGCTGCTCTGAGAAAGATTAATCTTCTGGGTAGAGGAGGGGAGTGTTGGCTTCACCCCTCAAAATGAACCGATGAGATGATTCAATTGCTTCACTTTCCGAGCGCGAGCCCGAACACTCACTCAGAGCGTGGTTATAAGAAATGACTCCTTTACTTCAGGAGGAAGAAACTGAAGAAACTGTTAAACTTGGTCACAGTATGTGACATCCTTGAAATCAAAAGCAATACTTCTTCTCAGCGACTGCACAGTAAAATTAAAGATACGAAGCCAAATTCATCTCTGGTGTAATTCTCTTGCCAGTGGCTGGGGAGGCACCTGGGATTAATTTCCTCTCTTATACAAGTGGCACAAGACCCTGACAAATTGTTTCAAATGTTTTTTGTAGCACTTAGTTAACAGAAACCTTATTCACTAAGTGTCCCACACCTGGGAAATGGAGTGGCTCCAAATGTGCCTGGCTGAGGATGGGAGCTGGGGCTGATTGCAGCTCCCACCCCCTTCACGTGGGCACAAAGTGGGAAGCCCATGTGAATGCACTGATTTCTCATGGAGAAGAAACGCCTCTATTGGGGAACAGGTGATCAGGGAGGGAATGTGCACCTTGGCTGTCTGCCTTGGTGAAGGGGCAGTCTTTGACTGGATCTGTGGGCGGAATTGTTGCCCTTGCCCCAAACTCCTGGGTTATCCCATGGCACCTTCCCCAAAGGGTGACAGAGCTCGCTCACCCCTCTGTTCCTGCGATCCTTCTGTTTGGTTTTGGGGTAGACCTTGCAAATTCTGTGTGAGATGTATTTCTGCTCCTGGACATACATTCCCATTCTTTGCTTGCAGTTTGCCTGTGGAAAGCTTATGTTTTCCTGGAGGAATTCTAAATGGCAGTGTGGTGTGCCGGTGCTCAGCATGCCAAGGTGAGAGCTGGGGCAGCGCTGTCCCAAACCCCCCCAGATGGATCAGACCTTCATCTCCAAACAGTCCTGGGTCCTCCCTCCTCCCCAGAGCACAAGTTCCTCTCTCCTCTGAGCCACCCTTATCTTGCTGCCCGAAATTTGCAGGAGCATCCCAGGCCAGGTCAGGTTTAAACAAGCACAAAGCGTTCAGAGTCTTTTCTTCCTGTGGAGCAGCACGAGGAAGGAGGGAAGCTGTTACACATCCCTGGGAAACGAGGATCCCAGGCAGCTGAACAGGCAAATAATGACCAAAGTCAAATGCAAACTCAGGATGGATGTGTATGCAGAGCCCATGGTCAGGGTTTTCAAGGAAGCCACCTGCAGCTGACTCCCAGGTCTGCTTCTGGCAAGTAAATTCGTTTCCTACACATCTTGGAGGCTTTGATGCTTTGGAAAATCAGGAGTGGCTTTGGGTATGGGTTTAAGGAGGTGAGGTTAAGGACAAGGTTCTCCCTTGCCTCATGCGTTGAAACCTCTGGCCAGCAGAAGCAAATACGTGTGACCTTTGAGAAGATCCTGAAGGTGAGGAGGAAGGTTGCCCAGAGAATCTGTGGCTGCCCCAACTCTGGAAGTGTTCAAGGCCAGGTTGGATGTGGCTTGGAGCAACCTGGGATAGTGGAAGGTGTCCTTGCCCATGGCAGAGGGTGGAATGAGATGATTTTTAAGGTCTTTTCCAACCCAAACCATTCTGTGATTCTATGAAGAAGGGTTCCAAGGTTTGATGCATCAAGGTATCCAAGCACTTGCATCATCTTGAACACAAGAAGAAACTTGCTGATATATTTTACAGTATTGGGACCTTTTGTCTTTAGCAAATTCATGTTAATGAAGATTTTTTTGGGGGGAAAATCATTTGCATCAGCCAGGTTGGTATTTGACCAAAGGTGAGATGTTTTCACTCGGGCAGAACAAAATTGTAAGTCAGTGTTGTCAGTGTCCTTAATACTTCCCTGTCATGTTTGAGCTTGTTTTGTTTTGTTATATTTGGGTTTCTGGAATGTTTTATCCTATCAATGACATTAATTATGGAGTAATTGCCTTAGTAGCATGTAACAACTCCCTTCTTTTTTTTTTTAAGAGATTTTCACACAATGTGTAAACTTTGCTGTGTATGTGCTGCGTTTCTTGTGTCATGAGATAACGTGTAGACAAAATAATGTTTTTCCTGTCAGAAATTCAATGGGCATCTAAAGCAAAGTGACAGGTGGTTAAATAGCTGCATTTAAAGGATGTCAAGAAGATTTTTTGGACAGGTACCAAAACCCAATGCCAAAAAGAAGGCCTAATACCATCTGTTTTGTTAGCAGAGAGATGCAGTTTTACACTAGATTTTAAACGACACGAAATGCCAAATTCATAACCTTGTTCTGTGGATTGTGAATGTTTCTATTTACCAGCACAGCTCCTGACCCAGAGCCCACATAGGTAAACGAAGACGTTTTCAATCAGCTCCGTTTTAAAGCCACAGGAAGCTCTTTAGCTGCATTTAATTTTGTTTTGTATTACATGTAAATCCAGATGCAATGTGGATTTAATTAATCCAATTTCACTGCATTTAAATGTACACATTTGCATTGTGTTTATTGGCAATTGGCTTTATCCATTTGTTCAGCATTTTTTGTGACCACTGAAACTACTGAATATTTAGAATCCCTCTACTTGCAAATGGGAATGAGTGGTGTAGCTCTGAATTAAATCATTCTCAGACATAAACTGGGGATAAGACTAAAATGTCAAAATATAGCTGCATAATACAGTGGGGAAAATGATATCAGTATTTTAAAGTAATAAACTGCATTGTGCTAAATTATTTTAAAAATCATTTCAGCAGGCTTTTTAGATGGTTTGTTGAGAGGAGGAGGACTACTTTGAAACAAATAATGAAACTGATAGATTCGGAGGCTTTTTCCTGCTTCTGAAAGGTGCCTTTGAAATGATAATTGTTCAGGTTTAGCCTAATATTTAGAAATACTCACTGTAGAGTTTTCCCTTCTTTGTGAGGAGTCCATGTGGCTTAAATGGGATTGCTGAGATAATCACACTCTGCTGTTTCTGTTCCAGGGCTAACATTAGGCATGAAATGTGAGTTGTCATGTTGGGAGCTCGCTCCTCTTTCAGCCGCCCAGCCAAAGCAACTGCAAACGTTCTGGGGTTTGGGGGGACTCGGCTGGGCAAAGAAAGGAAAAGACACCGCTGTTTTCAGTCTGTTTGGCTGCTTGGCTCAGGCCTCTTGGGGATCCTGCAGCTCCAGTGGTATTGCTGGTTCCTTTCAGCCACCCCAGACCACTCCTGTCACCTGTGGACACCTGGGCAAAACCCAAAGTCTTGACCTTCTGTGGTATCACAGCAAGCCCTGATAACAAGTCTCTCCCAATCTTTTTTACAGGCTCCCTTCAGCACTTGGAAGGGGCTCTAAAGTCTCCCTGGAGCCTTCTCTTCTCCAGGCTGGACACCTCCAGCTCTCCCAGCCTGCCTTCAGAGCAGATGTGCTCCAGCCCTGGGACCGCCTCCATGGTCCACTGTCGATCCTATGTGGAGAGGTGCTAGAGGAGAGCAGGAGTTCACACAAATCTGCATCTCCTGGCAGACCCCATTTGCCCAACAGCAGAGTGCCACAGGGACAGAACACATTGAAACACGGGGAAAAACAGGCTGAAGGAGGACTTAGCAGCAGGCACAAGTTGGAGGCTTTCTGGACACGTGGTGGGGCTGGGCAGGGGCAGGAGCTGCTGATGCATGGGCAGAGAACCATGGATGGAGGCTGGAGACACCTGTGGCTCCCCAGGCCCTGGCCAGGGGTGATGCTCAGCTTCACTGGGTTGTCTTCTTCTGACAGTCTGAGGAGGAGAAGCACTGGAGACATGAGGTGAGCTGAGAGAACATTCCTCTGATGATGAGCATTCCCTCTGCCAGCTTCCCTTGGCATATATATGTGTATACATACATATATATATATATATATATATAAAGCATTCTGGCTATTAATAGCAATAACACTTTGTAACACTGGGTGTCTCAGATCAGTCTCTGTTCGAGGTCTAACAGAGGCAGATGAACGTGCAAAGTTTGACTGGGCTGAGCGGGGTAAATCTGAGGAAATGGGGCTTCATTGGGAAAAAAATGAGCTCTGAAAGGGTCTGAAAGGGAGCGATGGGGTGTCTCAGGCACTGCAAATAAATTGGGTTGTATCTGCTGGGGAGTTGCTGCACATTTGGTGACGAAATGTGTTCATTTTTGTAGGAAACAACGGAATTAAATCCTGCTTTTAGTGGGAAAGTCAATTCTGCCTTAACTGCAAAGCCACTAGCAATGACTCCACAGTATAGGAAATATAATAATTATGATAATTAATAAAGATAATAATACAGTCAAACCTTGCTAATGACTCAGAGGCTGCTTACTAATTACTGAATTTTGTGGATAAACAAGCCAGAATAATGCATCATAAAATACACTTTGTTCCATTATTTTGACATCTCTCGTTTAGCTTTAATTATTTATACTTCCTAATATACCAGTCACTCTACTTGGGAAGGTTTTACAAAAATAATGAAGCTTTAATAATGTGATATGTCAGTTCAGTATTTGCTGAAACAGGGAGACAGGAAAACCAGTCCTTTTGGGGAGTGTGTAAATCAGGAAGGGCACAGATCAGTGGAGCTCAGATATTCAAAGTTTTAATGCAAAATATTAGACATCTCTATTATGCCTTTGACTGGGAGCCCTCAGAGCAGCTTCCCTGGTGGAGAACTCCTGAAGCTGATCTGCTTTGCTGCTAAATGCAGAAGGATCAATGCTGGCTCCCCAGAAAAATCACACGGTTTGAAAAATAATAATAAATGTGAAGCAGTTTTTGTGCCCAAGTCAATTTTTATCCTTAAATCAATTTTTTCCACCACCACGAGGGCTGAAAGCTTGTTTTTCATTTAAATGAGAGCTAAGGTTTTTACATAATCACTTGATTCCTGGAGCTGGCATTCCCTCGAAACCCCAGCCCGCCTCCCCCCTCCCTGAATTTGGCAGGAACTGGCCCTACTCTTGCAACGAAAGACGCTGGAGGAAGAACTCAGCATTTATTTAGCTCAGTTTTCCAGCTCCAGAGAGTCCTGAAGGGTGCATGCTGGAAATGAGCCTTCGGAGTCATGAGGGTTTTTTCTTAAAAAAAACAACGAAAAAAAGAGAAAAGAAGAAAAAGGAAAAGAAGCAATTTCTCTTGGAGATTTGCCAGCACTCTGACTCTACCAGCCCCGTCCCAGCTCTCTGCCAGCATACGGATCGGTTGCTGCAACTTTCAAGCGTTTCCCTCTGTCTGGGGATGGGATAACGTACTGCAAAACCACTCTGTCTATAATACTCTCTCCCACTGAGCTGCTTTTCCAGAGGGATCTGTTGTGAGCCTCTGGAAGGGCGCGGGAGAGCGCGGAGCCTGCGGCAGCTGGGCAGCGAGGGGGAACCCTGCACGCCCAGCCTTTTCACCTCCGAGCATCCTCCCTCCCCACGGGCGCATTTGGGTTTTCCATGCCGCTGTGCCCTGAAAGTCCTTGCCCGTGGGAGTAGGAGGGGGATGCCAGGGAGGGTGGTCTCGGATGGAGCTGCCTTCCAGCAGCGGGAATTATAAAGACTGGGATGTGTGGAAAGCCGAGGTGGGGGGAGAATGAGGATCTCTGTGCCCTGGGGAGCAGGAAGCCAGCGCCGGGTGCGGGGTTCAGCCTGGCTGTTCTCTCCAGGCTGGGAGAGCGCATGGGGAGGCGCAGGCCTTTCGGAAATAGGGCGCAGGTAGGGGTTCTAAATGGGGGACCTATTTGGGGTTCCTACGGGGGTCCTACTTCGGCTGGATCAGCGCGCTGGAGAGCATCCTTCATCAGCGGGTGGGCACCAGGTGCAGAGGGAAACGAAGCTGCTGGGCACCGTCCCGTGTCAGGAGAGGGCACACCGGGCACGGTGCGGGCTGTGGGGCACAGAAGATGTGACAGGGTCCCCACCGGGCAGCGGGAACCGGTGGGCTGCTGTTGCAGCCTTCCCCTCGCCGGGGCGGCCGGGGATGAAGGACGGGGAGCGCACCGGGCTCCTCCGAGTGGCTCCAGCGGCGCTGCCCGCGGTGCCCGAGCCCCCGGCGGCGGAGGAGCCGCCCGGCCCCGCCGCGAACAATAGCGGCCCCGGCGCGGGGCGGTGCGGAGCGGGGCGGGCCGGGGGCCGCCGCCCGCCCCCCCGCGCCGCCGCCCGCCCTCTCCCGCCCTCTCCCCGCGCCAGAGGCACCGCCGCCGCCGCAGCCGGGTCCCATGCCCGCTGGAGCCCCCGCCTGCCGCCGCCCGCAGCCCCGGCATGGACGTTCGGTTCTACCCCTCCGCCCCCCCGCCGTGGGCTCGCTGCCCGGCGCGGACCCCACTTGCCTCGGGCCGCTGGATTATTATCACTGCAACAAGGTACCGGGGGGCGCGGGGGGTCCCCGGGCTCGGCGCGTCCCGCCGCTGCTCCGCGGGCACGGGAGCGGGGGACGGGGACGGAAAGTGCCAGCGGCGCCCGGCTCCTGCGGGAGGGAATTTTGAAAGTGGTCTGGAAGCGGAGCGGGGGGAGCCGTCGGGGTCCCGGGCCGCCCCGCAGCGGGCGGGGGCAGCCCGAGCCCGGGGCTCTGCTCGGCGGGGCGGGCCGGGAGCCGAGCGCGGTGTCCGTGTGTCCGTGCCGGCTCGGTTTAACCTCCGCTCCGGGAGCGCTCGGCCCGGGGCGATGCGCGGGCTGGGGGGGTTGTTGTTGCGATTGTTGTCGGGTACTTTTTCCTGTTGTTCTTCGCCGTGTTGTTGTTTTGCACCTTTTTCGCGAGCTGCGGAGCCACCGGGCCGGGTCGCGGCTCCTCTCGAGCGGGTTCGGCCCCGTCCCTCGCCTCCGTCCCCTACCTGCCTGCGCTCTTCTGCGGAGGGAGCACCATCCCCGGGCTGGGGGTGTCCGTGTGCCCCCAGACCTCCGTCACTCGCATTTTCCCCGCTCGCTGCAGCTGCGAGGCGAAGCACCCTGCTCTTGTAACGGGAGAGGGATGCTCAGGGGATATTTGAGAGCGCGGAGGTGCTGTAGGAAATTTCTCTCATCCTAGAGAAGGCGAAGCGAAGGGGATGGATGCTACTTCAGGGATAAGGAGTTCTCTGCGAGCATCGCCTTGCTCGGTGTGGGTAAACAGCGCTGATGTTTTCAGCTACAAAGCCGTGGGATATAGATCCCTTTGGAGGGACTGGGATCATCCCAGACGTAATCCTTGCTGCCTTCCGGGCCAAATTCGGGTAATTGCGTTGAAAAAAAGTTAATAAAAGGGGAAAATGCTCTCCTGCGTCCGTACAGCAGCTCAGGATGCTCTCGGCTCACCTCACTGTTGTGATACTTTGGGATCAAACTCTTAAGACACAAGCAGAGGGAAAGGTGTTTGGCTTCCCAGACGCGGCTAATTAATCTTTATGTATCAAGATACGTATTTAACTGTTCGCTGTCATTTGGCTTATTTATCTCTTTTTATTAAGCTGTAGCAAACCGAACAGTTCTCGTTTATTTTGAGATGCCGGATTATACTGAAAGGAAACAACTTTCGTTGTTTTCGCCTGTATGTGCGTACTGCTGGCTTCAAAGTGTTTTATTGTCATCACCGTTGCTCTTAAAACACTAAATATGCTCTTACAATACTAACGAGAGCTGCTTCACCTGGGAGCAGGACATTTGTCCAGCTGAAACATCAGCCCGTAGTGTGTGAAAGCAGAAATCTGGGATCATGTGAGCGTGTGCCACTGGCAACTGCGGCTGCCCCCAAATCCTGCTGGCTTTCGGAACTCGGTTTTACCAAGAAGTTGTTGGATGTCAACACGGTTTACTTTGCCTTCCAGTGTTTTGTGCGGGAGCTGGGGCTCGAGGCCGTGCTCGCAGTGTCTCAGGCTTGGGGCTGCGGCGTCCCGTGTCCCCCCGGCAGCGGCCGGCCGAGCCTTTGGGGCGCGGGGCCCCTCGTCGTCAGCTCATCCGTGGCCTGAATCCCTGAGATTAGACCCGGATTAGGCGGTCGCAATTGATCCACAGGTCCTCGCTGCCGGGAGGCTGCAGGAAGTCGCCTCTTCTGGGTATGCAGCGAGCTCAGCCCCGGCGGGTGCGATGGGTGCTGGTGCTGGCCGGGGTGGATGGGACACCGGAGAGGAGCACCCCAGGTACTGACCACTGCCACCAGATGCTGCTGTTGTCACTGCTACGGAGGATCTTAAGGCAGCGGCAGAAGAAAGGAAGTGACTTACCCTTTGCTAATAGTCAGGGCGCTTCCCCCCCCCTCCCCGCTTCTTTTCTTTTCTGAGTTATCAAATGACATTTGCTGATGCACAGCCGTGCACGTTTGTCTGTGGCATGAGGCCGCTGGAATGAAGCCAGGAATGAAATGGGCTGACTCTGTTTCCCTGACAGACTGCAGGTATAAGGGTTGTAACTTCAGCATCAGACCGTGGAGCAGAAGGAAGTGTCTCCTGCTGCTTTCCCTTCAGATAACTCCGGCAGGTGCGGGGTGGGACCCAGCCGAGGATCACCAGCAGCCTGCTGTTCTCTTGTGCCTGCCATGGAGAGCACTTCCTGAGCGCTCCTGCTTCCTGGAGCCACATGGGATACTGGGAAACTCCAGAACCTCACACCGGTCCCAACCCCATTGCTCCTGTCCGGTGCTGGTGGCTCAGCCCAGGGCTGGGCTGAGACAGTGTCTGCCTCAAAGCATTTCCACTTAAAAAGCTACCGAGGAGGGTAGGGTGGCCTGGAAAAATCAGAATTCTCCCACTATGGTGTGCAGATACCCCGGACAAAATCCATCTCTAGGAAGGACCTGGGCAAGGAGAACTTACAGGCTCTTTGCTGTCCTCCTGCTTCCCTGAGTTTATGGGGGGGCTCTAAAGCCCGTTGATTTAAAAGGCTTGTTTTGTTCAGGTTTTTTTTGTTTTGTTTTGATTTTCCCCTTCATTTATTTATTTATTTCTTTAGGGGGAGGCAGCAAAGCTGGGCTGTGCAGTGTCACTGTGCATAAATAACTCGCTGGGAGCACGGCGGAGCTCTGCCATCGCCGTGAGCTGCCTTAGCCCAAAGCAGCCTGAAACGTTAATGGAATTGTTTTGTGCACTTACTGGACATGATATTGTTACCGGGAGGTCTCCAGTCTCGCCTGCACGCTGCAGTCAGCCACAATTCCTCTTTGCAGCTACACAGGGGCCTACTGCATATCAGCATTTCCATTTCTGAAAGGACAAGGGATGTTTAGAGGGGTAATGAAATGGGAGTGTGTGTTCAGCAGAGGCCTCCCCAGAATGAGGGCATTTTCATCCTTTCTTTAACTGCTTCCACAGCACCCCTGGTTTCCCTGGAAGGGCTGGCCACTGGGAGGGATGGAGAAGGTAGTGAGGGGCTGGACACCCACAAGTGGGTAACGAGAGCCCTTCTGCCCCATCAGGCAGGGTGAGAAGGAGCCCTCCCTGCTGCCGACTGCATTTGGTGAGGAGATCTGATGGATCAGGAGTGCTGGTGGCATCGAAGCCGGTGAAAAGGGCTCCCTGTATAAACCAGTCCCTGTCACTGGTGATCCTGCACGGAGCAGCCTGCCATGGAGCTGGGAAGCGGAGCCGGCCCCAAACTTCCCGGCGCCCAGGGAGCTGCTGCTCGCAGCCTGGAGGACTGAAGCTCCTTGGCAGGATTTTTAGGGCTGCAGAGTGCTCAGCCCAAGGTGGGGGTGATAAGGAGCCACCTGAGAGGACAAGCTGCAATGAGCATTTCCCAATTCAGAGTGCTGGCCCCTCCATCCTGTGGGCTGGATCCAGGACCTGCTCCATCACTGGGGCAGCAGGAACACCTCTGGTGTCTGCACAGGACCACCAGGGACTGGGGAGGTTCAGCTGAAAGTGTGAGGAGCCCTCATCCAACCTGCGACACCCGTCCCTGTCATCGGCCACCTGAGTGCTGCTAAAGGAATCACCTACCTCTGTTTTGGGTTCCTCATTTACATTTGTGTCTAAAGCCCTTTTTCTGTCCTCTCTGGCCTTTTTCCTGGGGCACTGGTACCTGCTGCAGATCCCTTCCTGCTCGCTTGTCAGGAAAGCTTTCACAGGGTTTTGAGCTGTTTGTGTACAGTGCTGGTGTTTTGGGTGAGAGCACCTTGTTCCTGCACCACCTAAGGGGGTGTTGCCCCTTTTGGGGCATTTTCCCATCCCTCCAAGTGCTTTGAGGAAGTGTGGGGATTTTTCCCACTTGACCTCTAGGGAGATTCTGCAGCTGTATTTCACAACATGTAAACCATGGTAAAAAAATGTGCATTTTAGTAACACCGAGGCTCGTTCTGCTCTCAGCAGAGCTTTAGCACCAGGATCTGGTGTGCTGGCTGATGCACCAGCATGGAAGGGTTTTTCCTAGATCCTAAATTGTGTGGGGGGTCCACAAAATTCAACAGGGAGTTTTTCCTTCTCAGCCCAGGCAAAATTGCCTTGGCAAGGGAGGCCTGTGACAGGAATCCTGCCAGAGCACGGTACCCTGCGCTCTTTCATGCAGGCAGTGCAGGGATGCTGTGATGCAGGAGGAGTGATCCTGCTCCCTGCTCCCCAGGGGCATCTTTGGGGAGTGAATTATCATCTCTATTCTTCCTGCAGAAATAAATTTAAATATAAATTCTTCCCGGTTGCTTCTGGTGTTACAACGATCAGACTGGGTCAGCACGATGCTCGATTTCCCACCAGCGGAATTGATGGGGATTGATGGGGGGCAGGAGGAGGAGGACCCAGCCTGGGAATACCAAATCCACACTGCTGTGAGACCCTGGGAGTGCCCATGGTCCTTGGGAGCCCCTGTGCTGGGGGGCCCTGTTATTACCCCTGCAGCGTTTCTGTAGGACTCATCAGCACCATCAAACCTCTCCCCAAATTTTCCTAGTAGGATGCTGCAGCTTTGCCTTTCCAAACACACCCTGTCTCTTGCCTTTTAGGCTGATAAATTGACAACAATTATTTTGCCAATACACTGTCATAAATTATGGATAATTAAAATCTACTGGTCTTGTGATGGGTATTAATCTGCAACCAATGCTCTCTTCTTCTTTTAAGAACCCTTCAGAAATGGGATCTGAGCTGGTACGAGCCGGAGTCGACGTAGCAAATGCATTTCTGTGAAATGTTCTGTTTTGACTTTTACAATAAATTGTACATTGCAGTGATAAACATGGTCCCTTTTTCCCTGTTCCAGAACTGCTTTGCCATTCTGGAAGATAAAATGCATTCTTTCCCTTCCTACTTCCAAAGCCAACTCTGTTTTGAAGTAGCATAAATCTTTCCTTGGAGATGGAGGATTTTGGATGGAGAACAAAGTCCAGCAGATTTTTAATTTGGGGCCCATCTCATTCTCATTTGGCAGGCAGCTCCTGTTGATTTGCAAATGTAGATTTTTTTTTTCCAATTTTTTTTCTTTTAGGCCCTGAATGTAGGCAAGGGCTTCCTCTGAAAAGTGTTTGAGCTACTCAGTGGGACAACCCTGCGTTCTCCAGAGTGGTCTTTGATGGGTTGCTCAGCAGAAAGTGTTTGAAGCTCCATTTTTTGCCTTGGGCTTTAAGTCAGGGATTGGGAACTAAATAATGAATGTCCATCCATTCATAGAAAATGTTGTTCTCTCTGCATGCACAGAAGGGAGGCTTTAATCTGGTTGTTTTGGGAACAATGGGAGATGTTTTGAAGACCAGTCTGACTTGTGTATAACAAGATGTTTGTTTGGGCTGCTTCTGAATAACCTTGTCCAGGGCCTGATCCATGGAAGTCCTTGTAGCAGAGGAGACATCACGAGACAAAAAATACAGGATCAAAACTGTACAAGTTTCTCTGATTTATTTATGATTCCTCAAATCAATGATTGTCCCCTGAATCAGTGTTCCAAAGCCTGTGGGTGTTACATCACCGTGACTGCAGGGTAAATCCATGAACAGCTCTGTGCTTGGACCTCTGAGCCTGCAGCAGGCACCAGGATCAGCCTGTGCATCTGTAATGGAGAAAGCATTCCATGAATAAACTGTATTTCCCTTGTAACAGACCAGAGCATCCTATAACTTGGGGAGTGCACGGCTGATCCTCGTGCCAGGGCAGTGGGAGAGCACCTGGAACCTTGCAGAGCTCTTCCAGCTTTTCCTCATTGTGAGGGTGGGCACTGTCAGCTCCTTTCCTGGGGGTCGTTGTTACCCCTGTGAGATTTCTGCAGCATTTGCAGAAAAATCTCTATTTTCCTTCTGCCTTCGCTTTGCATCTCTTTCCTGCTGGGTACAAGGAGTGTGAGGTGAGGATGCTCCACCACCACGGACCAGCCTCACTGGGAGGGGGGAGTGTTTTCCCCTTGAGGTGCAATTTTTCCCTATTACATTTGTGCTCCTCTGTTGTTTTTTTTTTTTTACAAAATGAGCTCCAAATGCTTTTACCATAAGTTGGGTTATATCTTGCAGTATAAATGAAGCATATAATTGTGTTTTCCTAACAGGTCCACATTAAAAATAAGTTATTGTGTTGCTAATGTGTTTTTCCTGACAATTTTCCATCCGGTGAGTGCGAGGCTTCTGTCTGAACTGTCATGCAGCAGCACCTCTGCCTCCTCTTGAGCTCTGATTCAGTATTCCTCAAGTCAGGCTGAAGTGTTAGTGTGATTAGAGCTTTCATACTATTAATCCCTAATTGGAGGTTGGAGCTCTAATGTTCCACCTTTGTGATTTTACACTCGTTTTAATATAATTAAATAATGCATAATGTATGTTCTATAATATTGCACATAAATTATATGTGACATATACTGTATTCTATGGTGTATATAAATTAGCTGTTATCTAATAGATGATCTAAATTATATGACGTATTATATATTGTACATGTCATTATAGTGGATACTTGGGGCTACAAAGCTCAGCTTCAGCAGGAAGAAATCTCCCAACAAAACTTACTGGAACAAGCACTGATCACACCACCCTTTAAAAAACAGGAAAAAAATTGGTAGAAAATAGCATTAAATTGCCTGATTTTGCAGCTATAAGACCAGATTTAAATATATTAATTGTCTGCCTCCCCCATACCTTTTCCTATTGTTTCCCTCTGGAGGTTTTGTTCTGACGGATGCCATTTCTTCCCTGAAAAATGGCCCTGGCTGCCGCGGTGCTGCAGGCGAAATCTTTGCGTTGTGCCACAGAATGTCTCTCCGCCGTCCTCATCTTTTGCATGGATTGCTTGACCTCTGCAGATATAATTAAATCTCTTCCTGACGACTGTGAGATTGCAGCTCGGCTCCGTGGTGAAGGGAACCGGGAGGGAAGTGTTAAACGGGGCCCCGGGCCAGGAATTGTTCTTATGGAGAGGTTATTGGGGCGCTGGTTTGTGTTGGTAGCTGCACGTGGCTCCAGAGGAACCTGACTTGCAGAAATCGGGCCAGCCTTGGTCCGAGGCAGCTTCTTGACCTCTAATTCTGGGCTGGACGTCGACACAGGAGGTTGAATTTTGCCAGTGTTTAAAATGTAGAAGGTTTAATTCTTTTCTGTTGGTTTGAAGACTCAGCCCCTTGCTCTCATGCTGCCTTTTTTCCCTGGGTTCCGAAGGATCTCATGACCTCGCAGGTGCTAGAAAAGGGGGGTGACAGTTTGAGGACCTGTGGGGTGGGTGGCAGAAGTTGCTGCAGCTCCGCCCTGAGCCTCGTCTCCCCATTCCTAACGAGCATCATCTTGCAGGCAGCAGAGACCCTCAGCCTCGAGGAGAAGGTCTGGGACAGCCCTGGCACTGTGGTGCTCAGGGGAGGTGGAGGACAAGCCCTGGCATGTGCCACCCTCCCCTCTGGTGATGTGCCACCATCCTCACTGTCACCCAGGTTGTATTTTCCCCATGACCCCATGGATCCTGTTCCACCCCCAGTGGCAAGGAGCACTTTTTTATCAGATTAGCTGGATCACATTAGCAGGTTTCTCTTCCCACAAAACCTACCGATGAGTCAGAGTTTCCATCCCAGTCTGGGCTCGTCAGGGAGGCTCCATCCCCTTTCTTTCCAGCTGTCTGCCTGTGCATGGTGCTTTTCCTCTCCACTTTAGAAAAAACAATCATCTTCCTCTCCATCTCTGTTCTTGCCAGTGGCCAAGGCTGGGAGATAAGAGCTGTGTCATGGCTCTGCCTTTTGTCCTCTTCAGGAATGGCCTAGATCTCCCTCTCCAGAAGCAGCAGCTCAGTTCAGGCCCCCCCAGATATTTGGGGGTTATTTTAGGATTAATTTGAGCCACTCTGAGCATCCCTTGCAGGAGATCCAGGTCCGTGGAGAAGTGCAAGCAGAGCCTGGGACATCTGAAAGGCTTCTCTCTTCCAAAGATGTGGATCTCCATGTTTATACTGATGTAACAGTTTCACCATTCCAGCCAGGGTCACCCAGCAGTTTATTCCTGAACATCTCCCTCTCCCTGGGAAGGTGATAGGGCTGTGTGGGCTCTTTGGGAGTTGTCAAGCCTTTTGAAAACCCTCCAATGCAACAGTTTTAGTGTGAAGGATGCTGCTGCGAGGGGGAGGACTTTGTGGTAGTGGAGAGCTTAGCCTCGTGTGGTGCTGGTCCATGTGGGGAGCTGGTGGAGCTCAGTCCTGTTCCAGCAGTGCAGGCTGAGCTCCTTTCTCCCCTGAGAGCTGAACTCTTGGTCAAGGATGAGCTGTTTGATTCCATACACCATCACCTCTCCTTTGTGCCATGGGGAAGATGCTCCCAGGGACCTTTGTGGTGCTATGGGAGGGTGCAGGGCGGGCTGCTGAAAGCCCCCAATGTAAGAAGGACCTGGAGCTGCTGGAGCCAGTCCAGAGGAGGCCACAAAAATGCTCCAAGGGCAGGAGCCCCTCTGCTCTGGAGCCAGGCTGGGAGAGCTGGGGTGTTCACCTGGAGAAGAGAAGGATCCAGGGAGAGCTCAGAGCCCCTTCCAGGGCCTAGAGGGGCTCCAGGAGAGCTGGAGAAGGACTTTGGACATGGGTCTGGATTACAGCTCAACAGGGAATGGCTTTAACCTGCCACAGGGCAGGGTGAGATGGGATATTGGGAAGGAATTCTTCCCTGTGAGGGTGGGGAGGCCCTGGCACAGGGTGCCCAGAGAAGCTGTGGCTGCCCCTGGATCCCTGGCAGTGCCCAAGGCCAGGTTGAACCGGGCTTGGAGCCACCTGGGCTAGTGGAAGGTGTCCCTGCCCATGGCAGGAGGTGGCATGAGATCCAGCCCAAACCATTCTGTGATTTTGTTGCATTGCTTACAGTTACTGAACCCTAACATATTTTTTTATTTTTATCAACAAATAACAAATCCCTTCCCTGCTTCTCAGTTTTCTTGGGTGCTCCCTTGAACAGAGGGACTTTATACACTGAGCCATCTCAGAACATTGTGCCTGGAGTGGAAGAATGATGTATTTTTAGGGAATTAGATCTGTAGTCCCTACAGTCAGAAGAGGGGCAGCGTGCCCTGGAGTCTTCAACAAAAAGAGGAGAAACTTTGACAGCATGGAAATAAAATGTACGAAAACTTTAGTGACTTCTAACTGAATTATCTTGGTTTGTCTCAGCTTATGCAATGGCCCAAAAAAGTATTAGAATACTGTATGAAGAAGAAGAAGTACTGGGAAGAGGTGGGACATAAAGCACAGAAACTGGGGCTTGTAGCACTGGAAAATATTCCCCCCCAGTCGGATCCTGCTCTGTTTGTCCATGCTCAGCCCAGGAAGGCAACTTTTCCCCTGCTGCATTATCTTGTCTCTAAATGGCGTTCAAAGGAGAAGAAGAATGTGCTGTTAAAAATATCAAACTTTTGGGAATGGCTGGCAGACTTTAGCACTGATAAGCATTGCTGATTGAAGATCAAACAGCCCTTGAAGAAAAACCTTCCAGCGAGCGCCATGGGTCCGGCCCGGCAGCCAGACAGTGAGGTCAGCCTTCAATCCAGGGATATTTAGGGACCGACACTGGAATTATGGTCTGGGCTCCTCTACCCCAGACGGATGCTGGCGACATGGTGGTTTAAACTTGATAAATCTGTTCAAGCTGAGAACAGCATTTATTACGTGCCAAGAGTCTGCGTTAGTAGGTGGTAGTTTTATATATCTAATTTTTTTTCCTCCACTTAAGATAAAGAGGAAAGGCTGCAGGTCATAATGTGAACTGAAGACTGCTGGCATTTGTTTTTTAATTAATTGACAACCTGCATTTCTGTGTCAAGGTGGCAAATTAATAGTGGGTGGCCATCTGTTTGCAAAGCAGATAGTTCTGGCTGTGCCAAACATGTGGAGTATTTAACCATTTGATTTAAATCAGATCAGAATGGTGGTGGTTTGAACACTCTATTAAGTTGGTTTTTCCATTTAAGTGCTGGGCTTTGAAAAGGGGAAAAATACTGAAATGGTCTTTTTAGCTTCGTAAACTTGCAGGCCTTTAAGTGAGTTGTTTGGCATGTTTGGCCTTCTTTTTAGGAGAGGCCAAATCCTGGTGGGAATAACAACATAGAGCTTCAATCACCTGTGGAAGTGGGGTACCAAGTCTGTGTGAGAACACCAAAGAAACAAATACATGTTAAAAATCAGAAAGCAGCTCAGGCTGCAAGGGACCTCTGGAAGTGTATTTGAGCTAATTTCAATAGCACCTTCTGGGATTGAGATGGCAGGAAAGAAAAATATCAATAGATTTTCTGCTCTAATACAGTGAGAGTCTCAGTGGTAGTGGCTGCAATCAAATGCTAAATAGAAAGTTTGCAATAAAAAGGGCTTTAAGTTAGAATTAATAAAATGTGAAATGCCTCGTTCCTTGGAAAACATGTGGTATTGACTGAGATTTAGAAATATGTCCTGGGAGCAGGGATCTGGATTGCAGGCTCCAGAGCTGGCTCTGGCATCCGTTCCCTGCATGCATTCCTATTATTTATTTATTATATTTTAAAAAAATTTTATTTTTTGCCTGGAAAGGTCACAATGTGCAAGATTGAGAGGAAAGTCGTAAAGAGCTGGAATCAAGGGCAGCCTTGCACAAAATGATCATCCTCTTTTCCCACTCCTTCACCTTCCTGTGCTGTGCATGGCAGGGGGATGATCTTTAAGGTCCTTTCCAACCCAAACTGGATTCTAAGCCAGGATCCTTGTATTGCAGGAAAATCCAAGTTTATCATGGAGACTTTCCTGATCAAGTTAGATTTTAAGTCCTGCTATCCAGAGCTGCCCTCCAGAAGCTGCACGTGAAGCCACGGATAGTTCCCATTTTCAGGAAAGCACTGCTTGAATTCCCTGGGAAATGCGAACTTTAACATCCTCATGTTTTGAGGAATTGTCTCAGGATGTTGATGAAGCTCAACTGGAGCTTCTCATTTGCTGCCAGAGCTGGAAATCTTGGATAGCTCAGAGGCAGGAAGAGCTTGGTGCTGGATCTGGGGCTTGAGCTTGTGTCACTGTCACCGTGCCATGAGCATGGGGACGGTGCCAGCTTGGAAGGGATGCTCTGCTTGGCACAAAAAGGTCTCGAGAACAGGCTGCTTCCTTGCTTAGCACAGTTACAGCAGGAAGGCTGCAGGACCCACAGGCTCCTGGAGAGCTGCTGGGGTTCTTCCCGTCCCTGGGACACCAGGCTGCAGTGCCGAGGGACCAGATGTCCTCAGAAGCCGTGAGATAGGGCTGCTGGTTGCTGTCCTGCTCTCTGGGTGTGGGCATGTGCTTCCAAAAACGTGGAGATGTGGTGCCTGGGGACATGGTTTAGTGGTGGCCTGGGCGGTGCTGAGTTGATGGTTGGACTCAATGATCTTGGAGGTCTTTGCCCACCTTTATGGTTCTCTGATTCTCTGATGGCAGTGTGGGACATACAGCAGGACAGGGGCCAGCTGGGCCACCTGAAACTGGGGGCTTCATCCCTTCGGCCATTGTGGAGCCACTAACGAGGCCACTGGGATGATCCAGCCTTCCATGGGGCTTCTCTGGATTTGGTTTGGGCTCCTTGAGGCTGTTCCCCTGCCAGGCCAGGAGTTGGACTTTGATGATCCTTGAAAGTCACTTCCAAGTCGGAATATTCTGTGATAAACAGAACCTCCCAGAGTGAAACCCAGCAACACCAGGCTGAGCTGAGTTAAAAATGAAGACACTTGTGCGACTGAAGGTTTCGGAGTGCTGTGAATTGCTGGGCGCAGTGACAGAGCCAGGCTCTGCGGGGCTGGTTGGCCAGTGAGCTCCATGCCTTGTGTCCCTGCCTGAGCTCTGGGGAGCCCCACAGTTAGTGGGAGCTGCTCATCCCTCACAGCCCTGGAGCCCCGTGAGGCTCAGCTTTGAGCCCTGGTCATGTCTGAGTGTGGCAGGCATGACTGGAGCACCTTGGTGAAGCGCAAAGCTGGGTGGGAAGGAGGTGATAACGGAAAGTTTAATTCCCTGCTCATCTCAGCCACGATTTGGGCTTGGTTTCCCCCTGCGGAGGCTTCCCCTCTCCCTCTCTGCTGTCCAAGTGTTGCTTCTGTTGCATTTGCTATTTATTTTCTCCCTAGCCTGGGGGCTGCTGCGAGAGGTGTCTCTTTGCTCTGCCGGCTGTTCCTGATGCTTCCTTTTCCTTGCTAATACCAATTGTTTCTGCCAAAATCGCTCAGTGGTGTTATGAAAACCTCGAATCACACGCTAACGCTCCGATCCGGGGGCTCCCAAAGGCGCTGGATCGGATTCGCCCCCGCACCGGCTCCGCTGCCACCAGCCTTGTGCTGTGCCAGGGGTCCCCTGGGCTGCTGAGCCAAGGGGTGGGGTGGCACTGGCCATGACAACCCTGGCCATCTGAGCCAGCGTTGCCACTGTCACTGGCAGCTTTAGTGGGAGGCAGGAGAGCTCCCTGTGAGGCGCTCAGGGCTGGGATTGGAGCTGTTTGTAGGGCGCGGTACCTGCGGAGCAAAGCTGCGTTTTCAGCACACGGGTTTGTAGCGGTGTGGGTGGATGCTCTGGGAGGGTTCTGCTACCACTTGGTGCATCTCCACCCCATCCCTGCCCTCAGTCCAGGGCAGAGCCTGCCTGAGCAGTCCCTGTGCTTGCTGCCAGCCAGCTCGCGGAATTGGAGCTCCCGGAGCACGTTCATGGAGATACCGTGTTCCTCCAAGGCTCCGGGGTGGGCACCTCTTCTCCTCAGCCAGATATGTTCTACCCAAACCAGTTATTTACCTGGGACATGATATTAGCAAAATCCTAATGAGTTTCCAAGTGCTGCTTTATATGATTTGGCAGCCAGGATTCTCTCAAAAAAGAAAGAAAAAGAGAGAGAGAGATCCACCATTGCTGTGTGCTCAACCTCTTCCCCATCCACTCTACTGCTTTTGAGAGATTAAAAAGAGATTAAATCCTGCTGAGCTGGCAGGTGATGTTGATGAATGTTTGGAGGGGATTAGGGTAAATCCATTCCTCCTTCTGATTAAGCTCAAGATTTGAACTCATTGATAAAATTTGTCCAGGTTTTACCTCTGAAACCTCCTTTGAGCCGGTGAAGGTGTAAATGAAGGCAGAGGTTGTTCTCAGAGCAGAAATGATAATAAATTAGCATTTGTAAGGCTGATGGAGGTTTCAGATTGCTCGGCATCTACAACTGTTGCAGTGTCCAGTTAATCCTCACTGCCACAGAATTAAAGGATGCCCAGGTCGGTTCCGTGGCTGGGGGAATCTGGCCTGGTGCTCCTGCTGCAGTGCAGCACAGCTGTGAGATGCTCTGCAACAACCAACCTGCCTGTGCAGGACCCTGTTTCCATGAGGCACTCGAGTTCCCACTAAGAAATGCCATTTCTCAAACTAGGGATGGCATTGAATGGACACAGCTGTGGACTGGGGCTCAGGGGCTACATCCAGCCAAAGCTGTCTGGGTGTTCTGGCACTGTTTGGGTTCTGTGGTGGCATTGCAGTGGGACTGGAGGTTAAAGAGGATGTTCTGGTAGCCTCCAGCAACTGTTGGACCCTCTGGTGTATCTGCATGCATCCTCCAGCATGGGGACAGGGATGGTGGGACTCCAGAGGGTGTTCCTACAAGGTGTCCCAGCATCCAGAGGACTGTCCTCAAAGGAACACTGAACCTGCAGCGTTGCCATTTGGGCTGAGGAGCAGTGCTGGGACTGGCACCAGCAGTGTGTGCTGGGTGGTGCTGGGGCTGCAGGACAGGATTCTGATTCCAAAGATATATTTGGAACAAGGTTCAGCATCAGCACTGAGTGACTGTCCTGGTGGTGGGAGGAATAACCTTCACTTCCCCGTGTTGCCTGTGGTCAAATGAAGCCCTTGAGGTGCAGGAAGAGCTGCTGGGAGGGCAGGAGGGCAGTGGTGGAACCTCCACCCTGGAGGAGTTTTATAAACCAGGGCTGGGCATTGCTGCCAGAGCTCTGCACTGCCCATGGCATCCATGACATGGCAGAGAGGGGGAAAAGCTCTGTGCAAATCCACTTGGGTGGTTTTGGTGAAGAGCTCCCACCTGCTGCTCTGTTTGGAGTCTTCCCCTGGGACTGCTCGCTCCAGAGGGCATGGCTTGGTCATCCCAGCTTTTCATCCCACCTGTGCCCACCTGAGCTCTGAGTTCCCCTGCATGGAAAGAGTGGTAGCAGCGGCAGCTTTGGGATAGCAGCTTGCAGGTATCTCTGTGCTGCTGAGCAAAACTGACATTTAGGAATCACCTGGATACAGGTAAAGGTGCCAGGTGACTGATGCTGGGTGTGACCTGGAGTTCTGGGCTCTGTCAAATAGGGCTGAAGTCAGAGGTGGTCTGGACAAGCAGTGTTGTGGCACGGAGGACACCGGGATCAGGCTTGTTCCCTGTGGAGCAAATCTGCTCCCTCTGAGCTGCTTCGGATTTATCCAGCCATAGCAGCAAACACAGCCCCCTCCCAATCCTCAAGGATGCTGCTGGGGTGGGTAGGAAGCCTGATAATGTCACAGACAACTGGGAATACTTTCAAGAACATAACTGGGAACAATTTAAAAATAATTTAGAAAGAAAGAATTTTTTGTTTCGGTGTGTCATTGGATTATATGCTTCTCTAGAAAGCAGGAGGAAAGAGATCTTGAAATTAAATGTATTATTAGACTTCCTTAACTCTCATTAAGGAGGAAGATTTGGAGGGAAGTGTTTTCCAGTTTCTTCATCGTGTTCCTGCACAAGCTGGTGTTTGCCAAGCTGGTATTCTTGACTCCTTCAAGAAGAGCAAAAATGAAAGTTAAATTCCTTGTATATTGGAAAAGAGCATTTGGTATCCATTGTTTGTGGTGATGGTAGTTTGTTTAAAATAAAGTTACCTTTGTATTTGCTTAGTTTGACTCTAAACAGGAGAATAATGGCTTTCATAATGTCTCTGTTAGAGGAGTATTGTTTGAAAGCACTTTGGGCTTACATTAGTTGAGTGCAAATGAATTCCTGCTCTGGAGCAAGCAAACCCCAGCGGGGCTGGATGCTGGGAGCTGCCAGTGTGATGTGGGGATGTGCATCACACAGGTCTCTGGGGGCCAGTTCTTGATGTAATTCTTCATGCTCCTCATCTTCCCTCCTCCCTTCACTCACCTCAGTGATGCAGCATCTCACCCCCACAAATAGGTTTCACATTTACATCTGGAACTGGGGGGCACTGGGCAGCGTGAGGAGGGCAGCCAAGAAGCTTTTCAGTGCTTTAAATAAAGCCTCTCCATGTGTCAGCACATGAGTAAACAGACTTTGGTGAAATAACTTCAATGTGCTCATCTGAACAACAGCAGACACTTGCAGTTTGGGGGATTTCTTGGTTTGCTTTTTTCCTAACTGTGATGGGAAAATGGGAAGCAGTAGGAAAGCGCTCACTGCTGGTGCTCGGTGTGTCAGGAATTGCATCAGTAGCTCTGGGGTGTGTGAGGTGCCTTGAGTGAGCACCAGAGGCTCCTGTGCACCCGTGTCCAGAGCCAGCTCCCAGAGCTGTAGATACACACACAGGGTGGGAGCTGAGGCTGCTGAAAACTCAGCACAGGCTGCTTTTCCAGCAGTATCCAATGATGTGGATGCTCCTGGATCCCTGGCAGTGTCCAAGGCTGGGTTGGACAGGGCTTGGAGGACCCTAGGATAGTGGAAGGTGTCCCTGCCCATGGCAGGGGGTGGATTGAGATGGGCTTTAAGGTCCCTTCCAACCCAACCCACTCCGTGGTTCTGTGTAACACAGCAGGTGTGAGGAGAACAGCAGCTGGGGGCTCTGCTGTCCCCATGCCCATTGCAAGCAGCTGTTCAGACCCATGTAAATGTTCTGTTCAGCCACAGAACAGCATGGCAGGGGACACATGACACATGCAGTCAGGGACCACCTGCTTGCCTCTTTTCCCTTCCCAGAAAATAATGAGGACATTTTCTTAAAAAGCAGCTAAATGCATTAGAAAGAGAAGCCCAGATGTCTTTGTGCAAAGGTGCCAATGCTTTTATTTTAAGCTTAATGTTGCATTTAGTTTGTTATCTGCGAATTATAAAACGTGGGTGGGGATGACTTGGATATCCTGCTGGAGGGATTAGCTCCCCACTGTGAGCAGGGGCTGTTTTCTGTGCAGGACTGGCTGGGATGTGCTGCTGGGGCAGCTCTGGACTCTGGAGCTCTGTTCCACAGCTTCCCCCAGGAGGCAGCGTTCCAGTGTTGGTTGTGGCAATGCCCCTTTTCTGTCCCAAAGTGAAACAGAGCTCATAGCTGGTGCGAAGCCATGAAATTATGGGTGGTAAAATGCTGTGCAAGCTCCAGCTCTTGCATATTCGGTTCTTAGAGGGGGCCAATAAAGATGGGGACAAACTTAGGCAGGGCCTATTGCTATAGGACAAGGGGTGATGGTTTTAAACCAAAAAAGGGTCAATTTAAACTGGATATAAGGTAGGTTTGGTTTTGTTTTTTTCACAGTGACAGTGGTAAAATACTGGCACAGGGTGCCCAGAGCAGCTGTGGCTGCCCCTGGATCCCTGGCAGTGCCCAAGGCCAGGTTGGACGGGGCTTGGAGCAGCCTGGGCTAGTGGAAGGTGTCCCTGCCCATGGCAGAGGGATGAAACTGGATGGGCTTTAAGGTCTCTTCCAACCCAAACCATTATTTCTGGCGAGGAAGTACCCAGAGGATGCAAACCTCCCTGCCTGCTTTGCAGGCAGATGTGCGGTGGTGGCTGTGGAGTCTCCCAGCTCTGCATGAGCAGAGGATACAGATGAGCTCTGCTGGCTTCCTCTGTGGCTCCTGTGGGTACAGAGCTCTGTGTCAACTCAGGAGCTTGGGTGTTGGGTATTGTTGCAATGACGTGTGGCCCAGCAGAGTTTTGAAGCCGCAGCTGAAGAAGGTCCTACTGGGCACTTAGGATGGTTCCTAAAAGATATATCTGAGATGGACAAAGAGTGTGGGTATGTGGGTGTTTAAGGGAGAGAGAAATCATACTCCTACCAGGGAATTTCTTTCCAGGGTTATTTTTCAGAAGAATCCCAGTGCTGTGAGTTCTGCATTACCAGTGTGGACACATGGTACCCCAGAGCAGAGCAGGGCCCTGCCCTGTGTTCTGGGACAGGTGTCTGACACCAGACTGGTCCTCCCTGTCCTGATGCCAGGGAAATCCATGTTCTTGCAAGCCCTGGCTTGGTGAGATTGCAGCTGGGCTGTGGCCTCTCCCTCTGCTTTGATGGGGAGTTTGCACTCTGGGCAATCATCAGATAATCATAAGAAAGTACAGAGGTGATGCAAGTGAGAAAGTGTGGTTTGAGCTCAGCTTTAGCTTCAGAAGACCTTGAGAACATCAATGCCATCAGCATCCTCCAGCTGTGTTACACAGAGGCTGATGCAGGCACCAGTGGTTTGCACCAGGCTGCTGCCCTTGGCAGAGGCTCTGAAACAAATGGCACTGGTCAGACAGCCCTGGGGGGCTGCAAAAAAATGTGAATTCAGCCATCAAAGAGTCAATTCCACCTCTGAATCCCTGGGCACTGTGGTTGATTAATTTGTGGAGTGGGTTCCTGAAGCATTCTGAGGCACGTGGCTCTGGTTTTACCAAAATCATCAAAGCTGAAAAATTCATCAATCCTATTCCTTCCTCCCAGTGACCACACACTTGGCAAAATTCCCCCATTTTCCTTCCTCTTTCTCTGTGTGTGAGGTGTCCCAGCTTCTCACATGAAGGGCTGCAGGGAGAAGGATGCTGCCTGTGCTGTGGGATCCCTGGGCACTGCTCTGAGCCACGACAGAATGGAGCTCCAGCTCTCCAGGCTTGCAGGATGCTCCCTGTTTAGCATGTTGTCTGTTTCTTTTCCTTTTGGAAAACTGTGGAAAAAAATAGTAGAAGAGGAATTTACCTATTTTCAGGCTCCTTGCCTTGCTCCAGTGGTGAAAGGGTTAATGGGAGAGGTGGCCAATGGACTGGTAACCACTGTCCCCATGGGCTTTGCTGAGTTCCTAAGCAATGAGCTTCGGCTCTGGAGTAAGATCCATGGTTTTGGTGAATCTCATGGGCTGCACAGCTGTCCTGTGTCCATAAAACTGGGGCTTCTCAGGGAAGGGTGGTGCTGACAGAGGGAATTTCCCCAGTGCGTGGCCAAGTCACTGCTGAGTGGTGGCATCAGAGGAGGGTCCCTGGAGCCCTCACAGGGTGTTGGCTCGGATTGGTGTCTCTGCATCTGCCTGGGATGAGGGAGCTGTGCAGGGGAGGAAGGGGTTGAGGTCAGTGCAGTGTCTAACAGCGGTGAGCACCTGGCTGTGCAGGGAGAGCTTTCTGTTGCATTCTGCTCTTTCCATATAAAGGATTGCAAAGATCAAGCCTGGACCAGGACAGAGACCCCACTCCCCTGGCACAGAGGAGGTGCCCAGATCCGTCTCCAGGCCTGTGTCCTGTCCTCAGAGCCTTCTCTGATACTTTGGGGCTCCAGCTTGTGTTCCCACCTTCACCGATCCTGAGCACCAAGGAATGTGTGAATGGGAAGGAAAGAAGCTCCAGTTTACCCACATTTGTCACACTTGATATGAGCAGACTTTAATAATGAAAAAATAAAAGAAAGAAAAAAAGAAAGAAAATCTTCTAGCATGAAGCCCAAGAGATGGGTGGATTTAAGTGCTATTAAGAGATTACTGGTAATGCCCAGCTGTGTGTGTTGGTTCAGCTGCGAGGCAGCAGCAGCAGCTCAGCAGCACAGTCTCATTCCTCTTGCAAGTGCAGCCCATCCCTGAACTGTGGAGCCCCATCTCTTCTCAGCAAAGGCTCTCTGGTGTCCCCATCTCCTCTATCTTTTCCTCTCTGCTTGTTGCATCAGGCTCCAGGAGCCCTGCTGGCAGCATCCACGGGGATGGGAGGGAAGCTTTCCCTGGGATGTCCGTACTTTGATCAAGATGCCACTTGCTGTGGGACATGGACCTGCAGCCCCAACATTCCTGGTGTTGAAGGATGAAACAGCTCCTGGCACTGCTCCTCAGGAGGTTGTGGCCTGAGGTCAGGGTGAGGGGCCTCAGGTGGAAGGTTTGTGTTCAGTGGCTTTAGTTTAAGTCCTTCACATTTCCTATCACAGCTCCTTGATGACGATGATGATGAGTGCTTCTCTCCACCAAGTCACTTTTGGTGGTGAATTAAATCACTGCATTTCCCCCCCACCCTTTCCAGTATTCAGTGTTCTGAGCTAAATTAGAATAGGAATCTTTTCAAACCATTCCCTTAATAAAAGTATTTAGTTAATAGATGATGCATAGCTCACACAGCTTGCAAGAATCTGACATGGGGTATCATAATATTATGATATTTAACAGCAAAACCTACTGCATTATCAACTTACCTCTATAGCATGGAGGAGGCAACAGCTGAGGCATAAAAACTAATGCTTCAGTGTGACAGAGCTAAAATTGAACTTGGCAATTACCGCGTGCCTGATTCGCAGTATTGTGAAGTGAAGCTACTATATAAATCAGCTCCAGTAATCACAGGGTTTAAAATTAGTCAGTTACTATTAACTCTGCCAGTGTTAGCATATGCTGAAGAATTATAAAAGTGAAAGGTATGGAATATCTAAAGTACAGGTTTAAAGTAAACCACTTGAACAAGCTCCCAGTGGGAGGATTTGAAGTTCATGCAGAAGTGAGGTTTTGGATACTCTGACAAAGGGTTGTGGAACACATTTAATTGCACATTGCTGTCTAATCTTTTGAATGCTTAACATCCTTTCGAAAGCACCTTTTCATGTTCCCAAGACTTTCACAGTTCACAGAGGGTAGAGTGATGATTGAATTTAATTTTTCCTCCCCTACAGGATTTTTTTTTCAGAGCAGCGCAATTCAAATAGTTTGTAGAGCTCTTCAATGCCAGGCATAGAAAAAAGGAAACAGCAGGATAATGTTTTAAAATCATTATGGGGAAGTGAAAGGCTGCTCTGAGCACAGCACAGAAATTAGCAACTGCTATGATTGCTAAATTTTTATTCCATGCAAAATTCATGGAATTTGCTGCTATGAAAAATAAGGGAGTCAAGTTATTTAATAGGATTCTAAATTATGTAGGATGCACAAATATTTTATATGGGGCAGGGAGCTGTGTGTGTTTCTGTAGGAGAGCGGGAGCTGGGAGCAGCTCTGCTGGGGTCAGGTGGCTGCTGCCCTGTCCAGTCCTGCTCCCTCATTCCTCTGCTTCATATCAACGTTTTCAGCTCCATTTTGGAATTAACACTGTTTTGGCCTCAGTGACACCTGACTGTGACGAGTGTGCTTGGGTCTGTGACCTCTGGAAGCTTTCTAGGAAGGGTGAGGACAGGCAGCTGCCTTGCAGCAGGGTCTGTGCCCCTTGCTCTGGGCTTGCTCTGTCGGGGGACGTGTCACCACGTGCTTCCTCTTCTGATCACAGGGACCTCGTGCTTGTGGCTTTTGTTGTCGGGGCTGTGCTGTCCCGGGGTGATTCTGAATGAGTTGCATCCAGTGTCAGAGTGATGGAAGGGATGGCACAGTCCCCCCGGGTCTGTCAGCCTGCCCTGGGCTGCTCCTAAAGGATGCTCTGGCACTTGGTCTCATTTCAAATGCCTCAGTCTCTGGTTTCTCCCTCTTGCATCCCCTCCAGGGAAGGTGGGCTGCAGTCTGATGGGGTTTCCATCAGAAAAGCTGGATGCTTTTCCTGCCAGTGGATCTAACCCCCTGTTTCCTTACCTTCCCCACAGCTCAGGTTGAGCCCACAGCATCCCCAGCACTCCCTGGCTTTGCCCTTTCCATGTCTGACCTTCAGATTCTCGCATAAGTCACGATGACTTTTGTGGGTTTTCTTCCCATGATTGCCTCCTGTCCATACTGTTTTGTTCAGTCACACCACATCTGGTTTTCCAGGATAGGCACCTTGTGTCTTGTTTCTGACTCCAGCGAAGTGGAAACGTTGCAGCAAATCCGTGCTTTAGTCCTTCTTTACTTTTAGTCCCCCCATGTGTCCTAATTATTTAGTGCAACTTGTTCAGCCAGTGGTTTTGAAGATGCTCCTGCTCTGGCAGGGATAAGGGTCAGATGAGACTCATTTTTCTCTCTTTCTCCTTTTTTTTTCCCCCCTCTTTCTCTCTTGCTTTTTAAAATAGAGAAACCAGAGGAGTGGCAGCAGCTGGACCATGCCATGCTCCTGGCAAAGAGCACACAGATGATGGTTTGTTAATCAAGGTGCAGCCTCATCAGATGGAATTACAGAATCACAGAATGGTTTGGATTGAAAAGGACCTTAAGGCTCATCTCATCCCACCCCTGCCATGGGCAGGGACACCTTCCACTGGTCAACCTGGTCAACCTGGCCTTGGACACTGCCAGGGATCCAGGGGCAGCCACAGCTTCTCTGGGCACCCTGTGCCAGGGCCTCCCCACCCTCACAGGGAGGAATTTCTTCCTAATATTCCACCTGCCTGTGCCCTCTGGTAGTGGGAAGCCATTCTCTCTTGCCCTGTCATTCCATGCCTTTATCCAAAGTCCCTCTCCAGCTCCCCTGGAGCCCCTTTAGGCCCTGGAAGGGGCTCTGAGCTCTCCCTGGATCCTTTGTTTCTCCAAGTGAACACTCCCAGCCTGGCTCCAGAGCAGAGGGGCTCCAGCCCTTGGATCATCTCCGTGGCCTCCTCTGCACTCACTCCAGCACCTCCACATCCTTCTTACTTTGGGGCCTTACTTTGGGGTGGATACAGCACTCAAGGTGGAGTCTCATGCGAGAGGAGTAAAGGGGCAGAACCCTCTCCCTGTCCCTGCTGCCCACGCTGTGGGATGAGCCCGGAGGGATGGAGAAGTGAACACCAAGGGCTGTTTGGGTGCTGCTCTGCGCGTGATCTCAGAGCTTGTTCTGTGCTCTGTGATAAAGACTGATGCCTGTGAAGGTCACTGTGCACTGATGAGCCTGTTTGCCATCACACTGGGGACTTTGCATTTTGGAAATAGGCTCTGTTATTGGCCTCATCCTCAGGAAGGCGTTGCTTTATCAGTCAGAGTTAAACCTTGCTGCGTTCCATTAGAGGGTTTTGAAATATATAATTTTCAATTGACTGGTACAGGGTAAATTGCCCCCATTCTCTCTGCCAATAACTTTAAGATTCATGAAGAATTTATCAGTACATTTAACACTTCCACTGAAACTCTATTTCGGAGGTTATGGAAATGAGCTACAAATGAAAGTCACAATTCAGAAAGCAGGAAACATGCCTGTGAGTGAGGAAAAGGCTGTCACTGGCATTGTGAAGAAAGAGAGGTATAAATAGGGCACTGGGTTAGAAAGCAGGAAATCTGCGTGCTGTGGGTTTTACTTGGAATTTCTTCTGGTGACCCCAGATAAGATTGTTAACCCTTGTCTCTGCAGGCAGTTGTACGTGCTCGTTCTGGGCTCTGCTTCTGGCTTTTGGGATTGTCTGCATGAGCTGACTGTTTGAAAGGGGAGCCGCTCCATCAGTCATGGGCGTGTGGTTTTTGTGCTTAGGAAGGATCACTTCACCAAAGAGACTGGATTTCTCAATATTTCCTGTGGAGTAATATTTAGTCCTGTCCCCACACTGCACAGTGAGCTCACAGAGAAGGCTCTGTCCTTGCAAGCAGCCAGGGGAGGGTGGGTGTCACAGACATAAGGACAATTCCTGCTGCAGATCAACTTGGTGCAGTCGATGACCACAACTTCATGTTCGGTTTTATTTTGATAGACAAGGTGAAATAAACATTCTAAACCAAGAGGGGTTTTCTTATCTCCTTGATGGGCCCAAGAAGAGGCTCCCATGTGAGCCATGGGTGTCCCTGTGTGTCAGTCCTTGCCTGCAGCCTCCTCAGGACTGAGCAGAAATGGCCCCAGTTACAAGGCTGTGTCCTGGGACATGTAAAATTCCAGTTTCTGAGGTTTCTGCCCAAAACAGGCTGTGGTGTTTCGGCCTCCTACCAGCACTGCTGAGTGTGTAGTGTCCTAATCAACAGAACACAATCTGGTGTTTGTCACATCCTTCAATATAATGTTGTTCAAGCGTTTGGGATTTTGTCCAACAAACACCAGATATGCCAATAGTCTGGGGGGAGCCACCAAGGTGGACAGCTGGAATGGGAAAGGCAAAGAGGCAGGAGGGGTTATTGCCACTAAATAAGGCACTCTGCAGCATCCCACCGCAGTGAGGTGCGGGGATGTGCATTGCATCATGGAATCATGGAATGGTTTGGCTTGGAAGGGGCCTTTAAATGTCACCCAGTCCAACCCCCCTGCCATGGGCACCTTCCACGAGACCAAGCTGCTTGGAGCTCCATTCAATCTGGCCTTAAACACTTGGGGTTCAAGGCTTGGGGCATCTTCGTTCTCTCTAGGCAACCTGTGCCAGTGCTTTACCACCCTCATTGTAAAAACCTTTGCTAGTATCTTATCTAAATTCACCCTCTGGCAGTGGGAAGCCATTCCCCCTTGTCCTGTCCCTCCAGGCCCTTGTCCAAAGTGTCTCTCCAGCTCTCCTGGAGCCCCTTTAGGCTCTGGAAGGGGCTCTAAGCTCTCCCCAGAGCCTTGTCCAGGTGAACAGCCCCAGCTCTCCCAGCCTGGCTCCAAAGCAGAGGGGCTCCAGCCCTCGGAGCATCTTTGTGTCCCCCTCAGGGGAGATGGGGCTGTTAGAAAAGCCATCCCACCGTGGTGTTTAGTGCCTTCAATCCATACTGAGACAAAACTAAGCCTGTGAGAAGGGGCCTGGCCTCTCTGACAGCTCTGCTTTCAGTTCCTGGGCTGGCAGCTCCAGAGCCTGTGTAGGTCAAGGGGTCGTGCAGACCTTTAATAAAATGACAAGTGAGTATGATAGTTCTGCCTGTTACCGGTTGTAAATTTGGCCTAGGGAGTTATTTCAGGCTTGTGCAGCCTAAAATTTTCTCACAGCCTGAAATCACATCTCCAATAGAAATAATAACCTCCAATTGCTCCCATCCCTGCATGCTCTGTAATAAACAAATGGTGCTTCCCTGGAGGTGTCACCCTGGGAGCACTGGCGTCGAGGAGTGCTTGTCTCATGGATGAAATTCAGGAGTCAGGATGTTTCCCATGCAGCTCCTGACTCTGGAGAAGTTGGTAGCAGTGGATATATTTTGGTCTCGGCTCTGTTCTCCAAAGGTTAAAACAAAAAGAAAAGGTGATGATTGCTTTGTACCTGGGCAGGGGGGCCTGGTCACCTCTTGCAAGCTGAATCTGAATCCTTCAGAGGAAAACATGAAGGATTCCCCATGTTTCTTATTCTTCGATGTCCCTTGTCCTCATGCACCATCTCGCTGTGGATCCCAGTGCTTTCACAGGGACATTCCTGATGCCAAACCTGCGAACTGGTGACTCCATGCAGCCAATCACTTTCCTGTCTTTGACTACAATGAAACCCCCAAAACTGAGCATATTTGGAAAAGGATTTGCACTGCCTGCATGGCCCTTTGCAGAAGCTGTAGCTGAAACTGGTGGGGACAGAGCAGTCACACCCCTGTGTAAGCAAAAGCAGAATTTGTCCTGTCCCTGGAGCACACAAACATTTGCTCTGTGGGCTCTGCTCTTCTCTGTGCAGGTTGTTTTGTTTCCTGTGGTGTCTGTGCTGCTGTTGAGGCAGTTCCACAAACCTCCTGTTTCTCCCAGGTCTTGTTTTCGTGGCAGGTGTTTGCTGTGATAAAATATTGATGGGGAGGAGGAAGGAAGGCTCTGTGCTCTGGCTGGCCCTACCTCACATTGTTTTTCAGGTGGGAGGTACAAAAAGGGTCACATGGTGATTTTAAAATCATCCAGGGTCAAGATGGAGAGTCTGGAGGACCTGTGGAATTGGAATATAGCTGGGTTTTGGTGCAGCTCAGGATAACTCTGTTAAATGCCTGCCTTTGCCTGAAGTTGGGGCTGGATGCTGGCAGGGCTGCTTGGCCATGGATAGAGGGGCTGGGTGGCAGATGCAGCGAGGTGTCCTGGGATGATTTGGGGAGCTCAGCAGGGTGTGCCAACCTGTGCCACTGCACTGGATGTCCCAGCAGCTGAGGTCACCATATGGTCTTCAAATGCCCCAAAATGCAGCGTGTTCCAGCTCTTGTTTTCTTTGTTGATGTCATCAAACTGTAAGAATAACTGAAAAGGCATCCTAAAAACCAATGGGCTCCGATGAGCAGAGCAGCTCTTGACCTGTGGCCTGCCTGGATCCTTCCAGGAGGAGACTCCAATGTGATGCCAGCCCATGGCACGTGGTGGGCACGGGCTGAGCCCCAGCCTGGGTGCCTGCTGCCCACCTGTGGCAGAGGAACTGGCACAGGTGGCTGCTGTTGGAGCATCCCCTGCTTGGCAGCTGGGCTGAGGGAATGAGCTGCTTTGCACCCCTGTAGGACCCACTCCTGATGGTGAAGGGACACTCGTGGGGCTGGGACAAGGAGCTGCATTCATTTCCTTTTAGACTCATTACATTGCTGCTTTTGTGCTCTTGCCCAACCCTCTCCTGCCTTTTCTTCCTGCCTGCTCTTCCTGCCTGCTCTGATTTTCTGCCCCAGCAGGCTGAGGCTTCCCCAGCTGTAACTAAAGGTGGAGTGCAGTGTGTGTAAAGTGATTTTGTACTGGACAGAGATGCTGAGTATTTAATACCCAACCTGTAACCTGCAAGCAGGAGAGTTTCTCCCCTCCGTTGTACGTGGCAGGTTGGGCAGGTAGGACCTTGCTCCATCACATTTCTGTTTCTTTCTGTAAATAATATGTTGGATGATCCCTCTCCCTTCCCAAGAAAGAGCAAACCCTGATGCCTCTGGAGCTGTTTTGTGGAGCATTGAGAAACATCGATGTGAACACGGTGAAATCAGGAATGAAGGGAAGAAAACCAGATGAGACAACTGTGAGGGTGGAGAGTTTCCTCTGGCAGTGGAGATGGGACCTTGCTGCAGCAAATGCAAGATTGAGTGGGGTTTTCAGGAGCTGTGGGAAAGTTGCACACAGCAGGGTGGCCTCCAGTGAGACCAGTAAAGCTCACTGGGTGGCTGTTCCCTGCCCACACACTGCAGGGCTCAGCAGCTTGGCCTTTGGTATTTTATTTTTAATACAGATCTGAAAATAAACCCTGCTTTTGTCTTAATTGAAACAAAAACAGGAGGTGAGTGCCCCAGAACTTCACTGTGCACAAGCTTTAAGTGGCTGTGGGTTTTGTTTCTAGCTACTTATAACCACCCGATGAACCGTTTCTGTTGGTTTCTTTTATTTTCTTTTCTATTTTGTTTCTTTTTCTATTTTCCCCACGTGAAGAAAGGCTGAATTTTTTTCTGGCCAGTTTGTAACTCTGCTGTTCCCAGCTTTTGCCAGTAGCAGCTGTGTTCATCCTGGCTGTAAGCGAGCGTGCCCCAAATCCATGTGCACGTGCCAGGTCTGAATGTGACCTCCAGGCAGGATGTGAAATGACTCTAAAAGCCTTTCTGCAGCAGTGCAGGTGGAACACACCGTGGATTTGCTGCTAGCAATGACTGATGGCAACAACATGAGCTGCAGGGTGAGGGCTGCAGTGCCCCATCAGCTGCACTGGAATTGCCAAATGCCACTGGGAGTCAAGGACCTCCGTATGGGCATGAGGTACTGTCCACTCCTCTGTGTCCAGGTTTTGGCTGGGATAGAGTTAATTTTCTTCTTAGTAGCACAACACAGGGCTGTGTTTTGGGTTCAGTATGAGAATAATGCTGATAACACATTGATGTTGTAGTTGTTGCTAAGCAGTGTTACCCTAAATCAAGGACTTTGCCATTTCCCAGTCTCTGTCAGCCAGCAGGAGGGAGCATGGCCAGGACAAGTGACCCAAACTGGCCAGGGGGATATTCCATACCATGGACCATCATGCCCAGTATAGAAACTGAGAGGAAGTTGGCCAGGAGGGACCAGCTGCTACTGGGCACTGGTCAGCAGGTGACAAATGATATCACTTGTCTTTCTTGGGTTTCATTCCTTTCTCCTGTTCATTACAATTACTAAAATTAGTACTATTAAATTTTGCTTTATTTCAGTTATTAAACTGTTCTTATCCCAGCCCATGGGTTTTACTTCTTTCTGCTCCTCCTCCCCATCCCACTGGGAAGGGGCAGTGAGGTGGCAGCTTCCTGGTGCTGAGTTGTTCTCTGGGGTTAAATTGCCACATACCTGCCACAACTAAATATCTGCTAAGAGTTAAATAAATGTTCACTCACTCCTAGACTAAGGAGAGACAGACCTGTGCTCAACTCAAAGGGACAGCCAGCAGCTGATCCATGGGTTTGGGGTGTATTTTTGGTTGTTGCAGTGACCACTTCTGCTTCATACTTTTTTTTTCCTCATTTCTATGTTCCTTTGGACTTGCTGTCCCTGTTCCTTGTCACTCGTGGCCTGTGCTGCCCAGGGACCACCAAAACCCAGCAAGGGCCTGTGAGAGCTGATCCCCAGAGTTGTTCCAGCCTTTTGCAGTTCTAGGCAATACGTGGGTTTAATTAGTCATTATCCAGACACCTTCTTATATGGGGAGTTTGGGAGTTTTTTGTGCTTTCCCAAAACAGTAGTTCTTTCAGAAGAAAAGGTGTTGAACTGGTTGTCCTGGCCAGCTGCAGCAGATCCTACAGTGCAGGATTCTGTGAAACTAGACTGCTGTGACTGCTTGACTAAGTTGGCATGTGGGTATTGAGAGTAAATGCTGGAGCAGGGAGGAAGATGAAAGTCAAGATCTGCTCTGGTTGGAAAATGGGAGATACTTGCTCTCTTCAATATTCTGCTCTTAAATGATGATAACAAGATGATGCCCCTTACTGCAAGCAATGGAAATGCAACAAATGTTTACCTGGTTGCAAACCTAGATCTCATTGAGAAAGGGGATTAGCAGCTTTTGGGGAGTGATATTCCAGCTGGGGTTGTCCTGGCTTTTAGTTCTTTCTTCCTTGCACAGCTTTAAAGTCACAGTACCCAACTACCAGCTTAATAAACCATGGATTAAAAATGCCTCAGTCCTGTCTAAAAACCTTTGAATCTGGTAATCAGAGAACCACAGAATGGCTTGGGCTGGAAGGAACCTTGAAGAGTATCTGGTTCCACCCCCTGCCATGGGCAGGGACACCTTCCACTAGCCCAGGCTGCTCCAAGCCTCATCCAGCCTGGCCTTGGACACTTCCAGGGATCCAGGGGCAGCCACAGCTTCTCTGGGCACCCTGTGCCAGGGCCTCCCCACCCTCACAGGGAAGAATTTCTTCCTCATATTTAATCTAAATCTCTTCCCTTTCATTTTAAAACCATATTGCACCAGCTGATGGAGCACAGACTCCTAGCTCAATATTTCCAGGACTTGGTTGTGGTTTCTGCATTGTTCTGCTGGGGACATGCTCAGTGTTAATCATAATTTGTGGCTGACATTGAAATAGGCTCAGGAAGGAGCTGCTGGTTGCCTTGGTGGCGGTGAGCAGAGCCAGGGAGCTCACCTCTGCAGGTAGGAGTGTCCCCAGAGCATGGGCACCTCTCTGTCCTGCCCTCTGCCCTCGGCCAGGTCAGCCCTGGGCAGTGTTTTGTGCTGGCTCGTTCTGTTCTCGCCCAAAGAGATGCCAGCCCCTGCCGTCACTGGCATCTCCTTACAAAGAAACGCAGCTACTTCTTATCAGATAAGCAGGAGAACATTTCTGATAAAGATACGAAGACAAAGTCCTTTAGATAAAATTTGTGTGAATTATGAGGCCTCTGAAAATAGCTTGTTCTTAGAGGTTTGCAACCACTGGCGTGATGCAAGACAGAGAGTCCTTGTTTGTCAGCCCGGTGGCAGATGTCAGCTGAAGGACGTGCTGAGTTACACTTGGTCCGTGTGCCAGCAGACCTGGCCAAGCCTGTGAGCCTGGGTGAGGTTCCCGTGCCACTGATTCTCCTGGCTGCTCACAAATCGGGTGTCGATGCCATTGTGTTTCACTGAACGCGACGCCCTCGAGGTATTGTTCAAGGAGCAGTTCTGTGTGGCTGACTTGCAGCCTGTTGGATGTTTGCAGGCAGTTTGGCATGGTTATTTATTGGTTTTTGTGGGGCTTGTGCACAGCTGAACAAACGAACGCTCATTCCTTCGAGGGTTTGCACGAAGCACCTTGGAGCCAGCTCGAAGGAGCAGCCTCAGCCTTGCTCTGCATCCTGTCAGCTGTCCTGGGCTGCACCAGGAGAGGGGAAAGCAAAGTCCCTTCCTGCAAAGGAGAGAGGAAAAAATAGTTGTCTCGTTAATAAGTCAATTGGCAATTGTATGTAATTTTTAAACTTTATTTGAAGGCTCCTGACTCAGATTACCACTCTGTAACCCTGCCTGTTTTGGTCAGAGGTGTTGCTGCCACGTGCCCCGACCTGGGTCATGGCTATTCCCCCGGCCAGCTTGGGATGTGGGATCAGCCCCGACAGCTGCGGCAGGTCCCACTTAGGGCATCCTCCCACTTCTGGGAACAGCAGCTGCAAGTGCTGGCCCCATGAATTTCTATTCATGGAAATACTGTTTATTACAGAAAACAAGAAAGTTAAAGATATTTAGCAGTAATAAGGCCATCACATTATGTCACGCTCACCAAATGTTTGACCAGCCTGCCTTGTGGTGAGCCCCACCTTCCTCACAGCCACAGAGATCTGTGTCTGGCTGACACAGCTCTGATCCCCTCACTCACCAGCAACTCATCCTCCTCATTCAAAGCTACCTGTGCTGGCCCTTCCCCTGCTCCTGGGGCACAGTGGGATTCCCTGTACCCTGCTGGGGTGTTCAGGCGAGAGCCTGAACATGAGTGGCATGAGCTCTGTGCCCCTCCAGCTCGTGGTGCAGAACCACATTGTCAGCGTGTGGTTACGTTCTTATGTTCTCTCTCTCTCAGTGGGAAGGATGCACCCTGCGAGAGGGGAAGGGTGCAGGACCTTCATTGTTCTGGTCACCACACACCCCAACCACTTGAAGCCATCACTTGCAGATCGTTATCCTGCGCTTCTGTCACGTCCTGTAACCACCTTCCTCTTCCGATCGCAGGAGCGCAGGGTGAGATCTGGCGGGGAAGGGCAGTGGCTCCCCAAAGACAGAGGGTTTGAAGGTTTAAAGACAATTAGCTTTGATTCTTCTGTGTGTGGCACGTGGCTCTGGACCAGCGTGGGACTCAGAGGGCAGCAGCCCCCCAGCTGGGCAGCATTTCAGTGTTGATTTAAGCCTTTCCATCAGGCGTGAGGCATTTGCCATGATCCTGTTAATTTAACAAACCTTTAGAGCGATTGCTGCCCTGCGAGCCGTGTTAGGATAAGGACATTCCCTCGGGCAGGCAGATCAGCATCCAGCCCGAGGAGCGGCAGTGGAAGGAGGGCATCCCTGTCTGAGCAGAGATGAATGAAATGATGCTAAAAGCCACGCGAGGGGGAGCCCGGTGCCGGATCCTCCCTGGGCTGGGCCCCAGGTGAGCTCGTGGCACGATGAGACAGATGAGCAGGGCTCTGTCTGGGTTAGCAAAGCCTACCAAGAGCACATTCATTACTTATTTATGCAGCCCAGATCTTGGTGTGACGCATGCAGCACAATAGCTAAAATGACAGTAATTAGAATGGATCCGCACTCAGTGACCCAGGGAAAAGTGAAAACCCAGGGAGATAATCACGAGCGAAAGAGGCAACACACACCAGAAAATGGTGATGGTTACAATTTGAATGAGGAAACGAGCTCCTAAAGCAAACTAGCTCCTGGAAATCCCATTAACGCTGACAAATATCCAGCTCCAGGATTCGGGAAGTATCACAGTGAACATCTGTTCAGGTAAATAATGAGGATGAATCCAGTTGCTGTTTGGAAACGCTGCCTGCTCCCGTGCTTGAGGTGAGCCTGTTAATGTTCTCTGCCTGGTAAAAGTGCCTGTGCTCGTTACGGTGCTAACAATTATAATATTCTCTGTGGTTGGGGATTAGGGAACACCTGGCTCCCACATTAACTGCAGCACTGAGGATAACCCCCGCCCCTCGTATTAGGGATGATGGATTGCCAGAGAAGAGCTGGGGAGTGGTTTTAAACTAAAAGAGGAGAGATTTAGATTGGATGTTAGCCCTGGCACAGGTTGGTCAGAGCAGCTGTGGCTGCCCCATCCCTGGAATTGTTCAAAGCCAGCTTGACCAGGACTTGGAGCAGCCTGGTCTAGTGGGAGGTGTCCCTGCCTGTGGCAGGGGGGTGGAACCAGATGAGCTTTGAGGTTTCTTCCAACCCAAACCGGTCTGTGAGTCTATGAAAATGGGTGAGATTCCAATAAATTCAAGTCTGGATTCTGTTTTGATTTGTTCACTGACTGTTGCAGGTCTGATTTTAAATCTGAACAAATTTTGTCCTCTGATGTTTCTTGAATCTGTCTTGGGTTTGTTTACTTTTCACAAGGAGGCTCAGCTCACGAGCTGAAGAAGTCCTGAAAGGTCCTCTCTGGAGACAACTTTGCACTTAGCTGGCTGGAGAACTGACTTATTTAGCATCACCATTTTGCAGGCACCCAGCATAAATAATTTACGGCCATAAAAACAACCCTGGAAAAGAGCCCTTCTCATCCAGGAGTGCTGGAAGCATCGCACTGGCTTTGGTCACGGCAGTCCTGTGGAGTCTCCAAGGTTTTCTGGTTGGCTTTGAGTTTTGTGAAGTGGAGATGGATCAATCCATCCACCAGGACATGTGGGATAGTGCGTGCCTTTGGAGAACAGCCTCTCCTCCTGCATCCTTGGTGACACAACAAGTGGCACTGTCCGGCTCCTTCGGTGCAGGAAAATAAGGACAATTTGGTCCAGGTTGCCTCTTGGCCAGAGAACAAAGCTGTAGCTGGATGGGGAGAACATTCCAGGCTGCTCCACATCCACAGGGAGTTGATCAGGGCTGGGTCAGATGCTTTTCCAGGGCTTTGTTCATGTTCGAGGCCCATTCATGTGTAAAGGAAGTTGGCAGCTCTGTGTGTGCGCCCAGTGGTCCTGCCCTCCACCCCCAGGAGAAACATGAACATTTTTGGGACAAAAATTGCTGCTTTTCAGGGTGCCAGTGAGAGCAAGACCACCTGAACTACCCCTCAGAAGTTGACTGCTGTTTAATTTTCTGTCATTAGTACTGATGCTGAGGGGCTCATGGTCCGTCCTTGTCCATCCCTGGCGTGGTGGTTTTCATCTGGGACAGGCCAGTGTGCCTTGGAGCAACCTGGGATAGTGGGAGGTGTCCCTGCCCATGGCAGGGGGTGGAATGGGGTGGCCTTTAAGGTCTCTTCCAACCCAAACCTTTCCACAATTATATGATAAACTGCGAGTGATGGAGCTAAACAGGGAGGGCTTTTTCCTGAGTTGGGGTGTTTTGGCTGGAGCCTGGTGTGCAGAAACCAGCCCAGAGTGAGCAAGATGGGATCACTTTGATCCCCTGAGCATGCAGAGCTGCATTTCCAGGTCCTGATGCCATCCCTGCCATCCTCCATGGAGTTCTTTGCCTGCGACAGGACACCAGAATTTTGTCTTGGCTCTGTTTGCTCACCAAAGGCAGTGCTGCAGTGGGAAAAACTGCAGGAAAAAAAGAGCTGGAAGAGATCCTTCTTATTTTCTATTGTTTTATCCTTGTAGTAGGATATTTTTTTTTCTTTTCATGTAAAGTGTGTTAAATGTTTCAGAAGTGACAGGGCTGGGCTGGGACCCAGCACATGCGGGAGAACAAAGCGTGTCAGCAAGTCCCTTGTCCCCTGGCTGGCTGACAACCCTCTGTTCTGGCTAATTTTTGGTGTCATCAATCACAAGTAGCGAGACAGCAGCCTCGGTGTGCCCTGTGTGCACCGTGGAGCTCATTGAGTGACCTATTAGTGCTTCCAGTTAATTCTGGTGACATATTTATAGCAGGGAGATCTACAGCGCCGATTTCCTACAGGACACATCAGCCTTTGACATCAGATTAAGTTATAGAGTCCCTTTTCCTGGCTGGATCAATAGGCAGAGTCAAACAGAGCCTCGTCTATATGCAGATGAGGAGGATTAGATTAAATCGGCAAATGTCAGTAATGGCTGTTTTTCCCACCAAGGGAAGAATAGGAAAGGGAAAATTTCCATCATTAATAATTGAAGTTTGTAGAGGGGGGGGGTGGGAAGAAATGAACGTATCATATACCGCTCCTGCAGATAACAGGGCCCTGCTTTTGCTGATAATTCTGTCTGGCAGACAAGTGCTAAAAAATTATTATGATTATCACTGGGTTTCTGAATCTGTTATGAGTCTTCTGCAGCCATGGAATATTTTAACAAATGGCCTTTTGTAGCAGAGCTGAAAATACTATCTGTGGCACAAAAGTGTCCGTAGAGAAATACAGACAAAATAGTTGGAAATGAGATTGGTTTAATTTGCCAAAATGAGGAGAATAACAAATTCTGGTGGAAAGCAGCGTGGCTGGAGTGGGTGGCTGTCTCCCTCACCAGCTCCCAGCATGGTGGGCACTGGCCAGAAATCCTTCCCTGATCCCATGGGAGTGCGCTGGGGCTTGCTGGGTGTCACAGTGCTGCTCCAAGAGGCTGCCCAGGGGTGAGCAGAAACCTCCAGAGACAGTTAAAAAAGAGCCTTTTGTGTCTGTTTGCAGTGCAATGTGTGAAAATGCAAAATTCTACAGGCTCGAGAAAGACTTTCCTGCTCTTTTTTTGCGTTTTCAGGGAAGGCTCCCAGTGGTAGCCCAGGGTTTTCATGTGCAAGCCATATCTGCCCATTGTGCTGGCAGGGACCCACATTCCCATCCAATGTCCATGAAACATTCTGGTCCCCCTTCACTGCTGCTACTCTTCCTGCTGCCAATAATTTCTCCAGGCTGAACAGCACTAGGGGTCGTGGTGCTCTGCAGCAAAGATCTGTGCTCCGTGCTCCCTTGGCTTCCAAGAGCCCTAATCCCAGCAAGCATTCCAACAACAACAGCCCGTGTAAATCACACAAGAAATAATACATGGGAAGGAGTCAGCGTGAATTTCTAATTAACTAAATTTGCAACTGGTGCACACAAGTTTAAAGGGCATGTGATTTATCACCTGTCAGTAAAAATATTGGTTGTAGCTTGTGCTTCCAGTGCTGTGGTGTGTGCAGAGCTCAGCTGGGGAGTTAAAGGGCATCTGATTTATCACCTGACACCAGCCATATCGGTTAGAGCCATCACAGCTGGGGTGGCACAGACACCACATTCCCATCGTCACCAAATCGCCACGGCTTGGGCATTGCTCCAGCAGAGAGATGGGGAAAAGGCTTCGTTTCAATAAATAGATAAGGAAAAGAAAGAGTAACAGCTGCTTTACCCAGCTGGAAGGGAGCACTGGAGAGCAGTCAGTGCAAGGTGAGGCATGATTGGCCTGGTGGTTCCCCAAGGATGTTGGTTCCATCCTTGGAAGTGTCCAAGGCCAGGTTGGACAGAGCTCAGAGCAACCTGGTCTAGTGAAAGGTCTCTGTCCATGGCATGGTTGGAATGAGACGATATTTAAGGTCCTTTCCAGCCCAAACGATTCTATGATAATTCTGTAAACTAACTCCTCTTCTTTGTCCGTGGAAGTTTGAGTTTGTTGAGACCACACTTTGGGAAACCTCTTTGAATCCAAGCTCCTTCCTAGATACTGGGAGCTCTGATTGTGCTTCCTGGCCTGAGCAGAGCTTGAACTTTTAATACTTACAAAAACTAGATCCTTCCTCTTCCCAGCAAAAAGATGAAGGGGCTCAAGCTGTGTGCTGTGTTGTGGGGCCTCTTCCCTGTTGAGTTCCAGTGCTGTGGGTTCAGGTGCAGGAGGTTCAGCGCAATTTCAGCATGACCAAATCAGCCTGGTTATCTCCCTACGTCGGGCTCCAGTTTCCAGGGGTCTGTGAAGAAATCTGGGGGGACCAAGTGTTTACTGCACATGGAGGGTGCCAAGCTGGATTCCAGCCTTTGGCATCAACACATACTTGAGAGTATCACTCTGCATTTCTGTGTCTGTGGTGTCCTCTTTTGTCACCTGGTAGGCTTGAGGAAAGGTTTGGGTTTTATAGGCTTTTCTCAAGAATTGAGTCATCTCTGAGAAAAAGCAGCTGTAGCTGGAAGTGGAATAGATGAGTTCCTGCTCTTCCTTGTGAGTCCCCACCAGAACAGTGCTCCTGTCAGGCACAGGAGCTGTGCTGCTGGAGAGGAATCCTGTGAAATGCTTCTTCCCAGCTCCTTGTGACCTTCAGCAGGCACTTTGGGTAGCCCATCACCTCCTGGGGTTTGGTGAGGTCTGCCACGTGTCTGTCAGATTTAGTCATCAGTGGTGTGAGAAGCGAGGCCAACACAGTTCACACAACTGAGCTCCACCAGAACATCAACCTGTTGTGCCTGCATCATTCTGACCTTAGATGTTAAGATTGGGGTAAGGTTTGTGTGTGATATGACAGTTTTTGGAGTATCTAATGGAAAATCCTGAAAGCTTTTCTCTCAGTGTTTGCGTGTGTAGTCATTGCTGTTGGCTGCAAACTCAGAGGATCCGTGAGAAAGCTCTGTGGACCACAAAAACCTCATTACCTAATGTCTGGAAATACAAGACATGTATGAGTTCAAGTAGGAGCTACAGTAAATCATGAGGCTCTTGAGGATGGAGGAAACTCTTTTAAGTGAGCTTTAATTACCAAGCTCGAAAAATCTCCCAACCCAGTGCTGAGTAGAAGTCGGTGCTGACTGGAAGGGTTGGGTGCTGAACCTGGTGTTTTCAAACCGAATCAGTTCCTGGATGAGGCTTACAGAAAGCTCTCAGATGATGAGCAGAAGCTCAGGGTGGTGGGAAACTGTGTTCCTCACCTGACTGCTCCCCCTCCTGCAGGTGAGTTAGAGCAGGTCCTGTGAGGGGCAGGGGGTGAAGCCCTGCCTCCAGCTCATCACCCAGCTCTTCTCCTGGGTCTTGCCCTAGTTCCACTTTTTTTCTATGTCCATCTCATTTTTGGGTTTGCTCCTTATGGTGCCTGTGACCCACACGCCAAGATTTAGTTGTGATGGCGTTTGGTTTTTTAAAGTTCATACTTTTCCTCTTGCTCTGTGCTCTGAGCATTTTGCAAATCTGGGCGATTATTTATCAGGACAACCAAAGTGCCCTACTAACAAGGGAAATATTCCGTCACCTTTGTGTCTTTTCTACATAAAATAAAAGTCTGGTGGAGTCTTCCACACTCCAGGGTCTCAGAAGGAGTGCAGGAATGAAAAACAGGCCCTGCAACAGCGCTTTGCTGCTCCCTCGGCTGAAGGATGGAAGGAATCAAGGTAACACGTTTATTTGACAGGGAATACTTTGTGTACTTGTGTAATCCGTTGATCTGAAAATTAAATCACTTTCTTCTTCATCTTCCGTGCCATTGATCTTGAAGTCATTAGTGGAGGTACAAGGCATCACGGTGACATGTCCCCTGCCTCGCACAGCCCTCGCGGAGCACAGCATGCATCAGCAGGTGCTTTATTCGTGTGAGGCAGTCTGGGCTGGGCTTGTCCCAAACCACTGCGAGGGAAAAGAAAAAAAGAAGAGTTGTAAGACTCTCACAAATGTAGTCTATTTTCCCTAAGAGTTCCCCTTTCCCTGGTTTTGGAGCTGACTCCCACGCAGTGGGCTCTGCTCGGCTGCCTTCAAGCTGGGGTTTGTGGTTTTACAGTTGGGTGCCTGTGGCTGGGGGGAGTGGGGGGAAGTGGGGCTGTTATGGGGTGCAGGAGGCTGCAGAGCAGCACCCACCTGCTCCCACAGCTCCTGGTTTCCCAGCCTTGTGCCAGCCAGGCTGGTTCAACACCAAGGGAGCAAATTGGGCCCCCAGTCTCAATGTTCATAGGTGTATACATACATGGTTATATATGTGAGGCTCTGGTGTTATCTCTGTGTGTGGATATAAATACAGAAGTATATAATACCAGGTGTGTGTGTGAATTTGCATGTGTGTACAGTATATGTGTAATTTCCACAGTATTTTAGCTCAACCTCACTTACAGTATCCCCTCGTTGTAGGAATGCAATCCATTTGTGCTTTAGAGATGCAGACAAAAATGAAAAGTTGACAAAGTCCACTGGAAGACTTAAATACAAGGTCACCTTGAATCCTGTTTACAGAGCAACTATTTAAATAAAGCAATTGTTTCAGTTATATTATATTGAGATATTTCAATCTAAAGGAGGGGAGATTTAGATTAGATATGAGGAAGTTCTTTACGCAGAGTGTGGGGAGGCCCTGGCACAGGGTGCCCAGAGAAGCTGTGGCTGCCCCTGGATCCCTGGCAGTGTCCAAGGCCAGGCTGCATGGGGCTTGGAGCAACAAGATTTAATGGAAGGTGTCCCTGCCTTCAGAAGGACAAAGGATGGCTTTTGAACAAAGCATCCCAGCCCTGCCATCCATCATGGCAGGAGTGGCTGTGGGCACTTTGCCACCACCCTCTCCTGGGGCTGGCACCCTCTCCCTGCATGTCCCCCCTCAGCTTTCCAGAGAGAGCTTTTGTGCTGCTAAAGCTGTTATTTAAAACCCTCTTCTGCCGCTTTATTCCAGCTGTGAGTGATCCCTTAAAAACCATAGGCTGCTTGCCTGTGAGTGCTTTTGGGATGGAGGCAGTGTGAGACCTGAGCAGGGCCAGGGAGTGCTGTGCCATGGCTGAGAATAGATTAAAGGAAGGTGGGTATTGAAAACATTGGGCGAAATAGCACAGCACATGGCATTTAGGATTGAATCCTCCAGCTGCCTTCCAGTTGTTTTATTGCATTTAGTCACTATCCCACAGGGATGGACATGTCCAAAAGGAACAGGCTCGCTCCCCACCATGCTGCTTCCCCTACACCTTTCCCTACACCCTCCTCCCAGTTGGATTTCCTCTGTTGAGCAGGGTGCCAGGTAACCAGGGACAGGTGCCAAGAAATCAGCCGCATGTTTCTGCTAGTGCAGAGCATCGTCCTGGAAAGCAGAGCACAGGGCTCAGTGTCTCCCACCACTGGGAGGGATAAAGAGAAGGCAAGATAAAAGAAACAATAATATTTTTACACTTACTCTAACTCAGGTTCAGTTTCATATTTCATTAATTATTGTTTTGTCATGTTAGGAGCCTGGGGAGGAAAACATTAATCACAGGTTTTGCTGAGTGCTGTTTCAGTAAGTAAATTAATTTCAGACAGGAAACTTGTTTGTGGATATTTGGCTCCTTCCCGCTGTCAGCAGGCGAGCTCGCCGTGCTTCCCGGCACCCTGCCGAGGCCCAGCCACCCCCTGCCCGACTTTCTGGCACATTTTTGTTTCAGGATTCACTGTCACCACAGCAAGAAGAGCTTGCAGGTCCCCTTGGGTTTTCTTCTGCTTGTTTTTGTTCGGGTTTTGTTCTTCAGTAACTTCTGGCAGAAGCCAAGGCGAAGAGATGCTGGGCATGGCTGGGACAGGAGGTGGTAGCACCCATGGGATGCTGCAAAAATCCAAACAGGTCTTTGCAAAACTCCTCTGGCCTGAGGCAGCTGTGTGAGAGGAATCTAATAGGCAGGACAGAGCATTGCCCATTGCTCCTGTCCCCTCTCCATCCCAGATCACTGCTCACCCTGGCCATATCCCACATCCTTCTCCGGACACAGGGCTGTTCCATCATCTTTATTTGCGCACTCATGGCACTGGCGAAATTCCAAAGGCGCATTCCCATCTCTTTTTATAAATCAAAGTCAGCATTTCTTTGTCAAGGAAGAGAGCCCTGAGGTAGATCTGGTTAATGGCACTCAGCAGGTTCCCCCCATCCCCGTCTGAGAAGCAAGCAAGGAGCGTTGCTGGCTGAGTGTGGATCAGAGCAGTTACACCTCAGCTCCCCAAGGCAAACCTCCCAGGTGCTTATTTTGGGAGAGGGCTTTGCATCCTTTCTCACTTCTGGAGTTTGTGACCCCAGATAAAAATAAATACCATGTAACTGCTCCTGTTCTGGGTTATTTCTGGCAGCACCACCAAGTAACTGAATTTCAGAGGGCTGTGAGTGTGTGTGTGTGTGTGTGTGTGTGTGTATAAACCAGTAGATCTCAGTAAGATAATCAATTATATGCAAGAGGAAACCAGAACTTTTTCCATTGGTTTTATCAGATATTGTGGTCAGTAGAGGCAATTCAGAGCAACTCGGAACCCGATTACATTCATTCTTCCTATAATCACTCCATCTGTTTACCATATTCAGTTAAAGTGGCTTGTTTGCTACATCCGCTCTGCTGCCAAAATAACCTCGTTTACTCTTGCAAACGGCTTCTGCTGCTGCTGCTGTAGTGTTCCTGCATTGCAAATACATTCTTGGCTGCAGCCCTGAGGTTTGGATATACTGTTCTTTGAATCCTGACGGGGAGTTGATTGGTTGGCAGCTCATTCACTTTCAAATACCATTTGAATGACAGGAGGCTGGTTTGGGTTCTTTTGGAAACATGGGCTTTGCTTTCACCTGCTGTGGAGCTGAGCAGTCTCTGAGCTCCAGGCTGCTTCCTTGGGGTGCTGGTGCTCTGTTATTTCTTTTGTGGTTGCCATTGTTTTTGTTGGGTTTTGCAAATTTAAGCTTCAAACAGAAGATTCTGTTAAAAATACTCAGGTTGCTGCTTGATGGAAAGTTGGACATGGAGCTGGCAGGAACCTGCTGCAAGTGCAGGGTGCAGGGGAAGGGTTTGCCTGCACAACCTGCAACCAGCAGCAACCAGCAGCCTTGGATCTGTGGGATTGGGTTGTTCTGCTCATTTCCTCCTGCCCTTTGTTTTTGCTGGAATCATGTGCGGGAAGCGCGGCTGGGATGGGTTGGTTTGGTGCGAGGTGTTTGGGTGATGCTGGAAGAGCTATCCTGTTTGGGTCCTGGCATGTTTTGGGTTGGAAAAGACCTTAAAGATCTTGTTTTAATCCCCTGCCATGGGCAGGGACACCTTCCACTATCCCAGGTTGCTCCAAGCCCCGTCCAGCCTGGCTTTGGGCACTGCCAGGGATCCAGGGGCAGCCACAGCTTCTCTGGGCACCCTGTGCCAGGGCCCTGCCACGCCTCAACAGGGAAGAATTTCTTCCCAATATCCCATCTACCCCTGGCAGTGGGAAGCCATTTCCCCTTGTCCCGTCCCTCCAGGCCATTGACCAAAGTCCCTCTCCAGCTCTCTTGGAGCCCCTGTAGGCCCGGGAAGGGTCTCTGAGGTCTCCCCAGAGTTTTCTCTTCTCCAGGCTGAAAAACCCCTACTCTTACCCTGTCTTTACGGGAAGGAGGGCAAGGAAACCTGGCCAAACAATTTAAACCCTGGATTTTTGCCTTGCATTCTTGGTCTTTGCCATGGCCCAGCCCTCGCTCCTTACCCTTGCATGTTGAGTGAACCTGCATGAGCACTGTTGGTGCAACCACAGTTACCTTGGCCCAGCAGCTTCCTGGTCTCCAAGGACCATTGGCCAGGTTGGACGGGGCTTGGAGCAACCTGGGATAGTGGAAGGTGTTCCTGCCCACGGCAGGGGGTGGAACAAGATGAGTTTTAAGGTCCCTTCCAACCATTCCATTCTGGGATTCTGTGATATCGCCATGTGCTGCTCCATTTTCTATCACCCCACCTGGGATGGGGGAAGCAGACAGTGCTGAGCACCAGGAGGCTGCATCCCATGGTGGGATTTCATGTCGCCCTGCTGGGCACCTGGATCTTGTCCTCTCCCTCCTAGTTAGGCTTTGCTCCCCTGTGTGAGGTGCACCATCACTCAGTGGGAAGAAGGAGCTTTGTCTCCTTGATGCTCAGGAAACCGCTGTGGAAACAAAGACCCCAAAACAACCCAAAGCAGGGATGGTTTTATGGTGCTTTTGAGTTTCTCACGCCTCTTGGCTTAGAATGTGATTTTAGTGCTCAGAAATGAAACTGTCTTGAAAACATTGTGGGGTTTTTTTGGTTGTTTAGGTGGGCAGAGCGAAACTGCTCATAGAGAGAAATCTAAAGCCAGAGGTGAATTTGTCCCCTTTTGTTTTCCTATAATTATTACCTTCTGCTTCAAGATATGTAAGCATTTTTTAAGCCTGAAATTCTGCTTTCAGTGTACAAAGCCCTGATTTGTTTCACTATGAATTGTGGCTCTGACCCAGCCCCAAGTGGGAGCTGCATCTGCATTACAAAACTGGAGATAGGAGGCTGAAGTGGCAGGACAGGGGGATTCTCCTTTCAGTGAACTCATGGGCTTTGCTCCTTGCCAGGAGCATCATGAAGTGATTCATTGCTGTGTTGGAGATAAGCACAATTATCTGGATTTCACATGTGGGGACCTTGACAGTTTCTAAATGAGCCCATTTGGGGCAAGATTAGAACACTTTTTCCCAGGGCACTGGGTGTCCCACCAGCTCCTCACGCGACCCTTTCCCAGGAATAGCCCCCATTCTGGGGACTTGCACCCCTGCTTCAAATGATTTGCCAAAACTAATGATTTTATATGTTGTCATAAGTCTCTGCCACCTCCTTTTTGGAGAAAACAAGGCCTTTTCCTTTTTTTCTCCCATGAAACACCTCTGTGTTTCAAATGTCCTCTCTTGCCCCAGGGCTTTGGTTTCCCATCTTTCTTCCCTTGTTTTCTCATCTCTCTCTGCTGAGAAGGGGGGGAATGGAACTGAATTCAGCACCTGGAGCCAAGTGTGTGCTGACAGTTTGGATAACAGCGTTACAGGATTTTCTGTGTTCTCTTCTGACCTGTTATTTTTGCTCTCTATCATTTTGATATTGCCGTGCTTTCAGTGGAGGTTTGCATGGGGCAGCTGACATGATTGCTGGTCTTACCACTTACTGCTCAGAGAATTTACCCCCTGATAAAATCTAGAAGGATTTCAGACCCCTCCTTCCTGCATGGAATGTTCTGGATTTGTCAGCAGGGTTTCTCCTGCTCTGATGTTCCCTTCTGCTTGGCTAGATGGCTCAGAAATTCCCAAGACTTTGCCATTTGTAATTAACCTAAATAATGTTCTTTTCATCTGCAAACTTTGTTTCAGTCTGCAGCCTAGTTTTCAGGTCATTAATAAAGATATTGGGCAGTAGGAGACCTGGTTAAATACTTCTGCTGGTGTGTTGTTAATTATTTCCCTCTCGAAAAATGAGTCCCAGGCTTTAGTTTTGTCGAGGCCCTGAGCAGCGTCAGGTCTGTGCTCAGTGTCACCCGCATCTAAAGCCCAGTTTGGTTAAACCAAAGCTCAGCTTGGTATGGGAACTCTTCACACAGTCTGGTAATAATTTAGGCTTAAGTCAGTTCCTCACAGAGCAGCTGTACTGAAATGAAATGTCAGCTGAGAGCATCCACAGCAGTGGAGGCTGGTGCAGTGAAAATGCACCTTTATTGAAATGGGCTGAAACTCGAATGGAGGTGGGTTCAAAGCTTCACATTTTCTTTGTAGAGAGCTCTGAGAAGAAATCTCGGAAAGCATCAACACATTGGCTCTCTCAAAACCCTCATCGCTGAGGGTGAGCCCCAGGATGCTCTCTGGGACCGTCGCGATCTCTTACAGCTCCTCTGGCTCTGTTTTGCTGTCACCAGTCTTCCTCATCCTACCACAGCTGCCCCTTTTTTCAGGTTTGCATTCCAAGCCTCTCTTATGACCAGATGTGGCATTTGCCAACCCTGAGCTCTTTTTCAAAGCAGCTGCTTTTGCTGGTGATTTTGTGCCTGTCACGTTTTATAGGCTCCTTTGGGACTGTCATGCTCGGAGAGGCAAACCTAAAAATGCTCTCACCATGACATAAGCTGGAGTTTAAGCTGCTGATAAAATGCTTGTCCTAATGGGATGTTTGGGGTGGGTGGTCTGAATCCTTATCCCCCAACATCACCACAAACCCTGGCTGGGAAGCCTCAGAGAAGGGCAGAGGGATGTGATTGCTGTCATCCTCTTCACTGGCTGATGGGAGCACGGCTTAGCAGGGGTGGGAGAGCAGAAACTCCACGGGAGGGGCGCAAGGAGTCTAATTTCTGAATTCAGAGGATAATAATTAAATGCCCTCAGGTGCTGTACTGGATCAGGGGGCTGTCGGGTGCCATGTCCCAGGCTGCTCTGAGAGCCAAGAGATGGATGGGTGGGTGGATGGATGGATGGATGGAGGGATGGATGGATGGATTGAAATCATGTACCAAAATGATGGTCTCTGGGCTGCCTGCAGTAAATGTCTCCCCGCAGGCTGAAACTACAGCCCTGGCAAGCAGCAAAGGTAAATGTGATTTGCACAGAAGGTGTTTGCTGGGGGCTCATCTGTGTCAGCACTTGCAGCTCCTTCAGAGCCAGCCATGTTGCCTCTCGTTTCCTCTCTGACTTGCAAAGATTTATAGATATATTTTTAGACTTAATATATTAATACACTCCTTTCCAAGAAATATAAACGATGAGCTTCCTGCTCTCTGGGAGATTCATTATGTTTTGCTTAAAGGAACCAAAGTTGCTTTCCTTTCCAATGAGCACACAAGTGTCTGGTCCCACTTAGCGACTGGAGAAGGTGATTAATTCCTCTGGTTTTGGAGGCAGCAGCGAAACACGGTCTGGAGATGCAGAACCACCCTGCAGCCTCGCTGGGGCTGAATTATCTGGCACAATGGAGCCTGTAATTAGCAGGTGGAGAAGTTGCTGCACGTGGAGCATTAGATCACAGAAGGACAGGTTACAGGGCAACTGAGGAAACAAAAGATTAGGCCCAGGCAGTAACAAATAAAGTGTTTTCATCTCTCCAGGATGCTTAAATCTCTGTAATACAAACTCATATAAAGAAAACCTTCATTAATGTAAAAGAGTTCAATCAAAACAGTCTGGGCCTGTTGTACCACATAACGTGCAGCACTGGTATAATTCCTGCTGCTCTCTGTCAGAGCAAGGAGGATTCCTTCTCTTAACAGTTAGGAAAATTCTGGAAGTGGGGAAAAAAAGATATCTTTATAGAGGTGCAGGTGAAATATAAAATGGAACATATTCACTGGAGGGCCTGAAATCTTGGTGTGACTTCCTGAATCAGGATGCAGAGTATTGGTGGAAATCACTTTTCCCACGAAATGGTTTTGGAGAAAGTGTGGGATACTAATTGTGAGCTAGTAAATGGGATCTTTTTAGGTGTCTGACTCAGGCATGGTGGAAACCTGAGCAGAGAGTCCTTTTCTCTGGAAACATGGGGATCAAAATGATCTCATGAGACATCAAAGCTGACTCGAGTATCATCTCGTTAAACCCTGCATTTGGGGGTGTTGTGTCTTGGTGTGTTTTTACAGCACATCCTTCCATGCCCCTTGGAACGTTTCGAGCAGTCCAGCTCTGGGGTGGTGCCCATCCCATGGGGTGTGCCCATCCCATGAGGTGGTGCCTGTCCCCTGTGTGCCCTTGGTGGCATCACACCAGTTTGGGAAGCAGCAGGACTGGGTGCAACTCTGCTGGTTGTCCCTCTTGGCACATTCCTACCTCTCTGTCCACACACCTGCGGGGTGGCATGTAAGGAGGTCCCCTGCCCCCCCTGTGCTGTGGTAAGGAAGGAAAAATGGCTTCTCCTACTTGTGCCTTGACCTTGTGGGCACCTTCTTGCCCAAGGCCACGCTTCGTGGTGGCACTGTGCAGATAACTGCTCCTTTGGGAGCTCTTTGGTCAGTGGATCCGTCCTTCCTGAGCTGGATGTGCCTTTGGAGATATGCTCCTGATCCTGAGGCTCAGGAAGAAAATGCGACCAAGGAAGAGGGGAAAAGCTGCTGGTGGTGCCCTGTGCCAGCCTGCCTGATCACCTGGGCTGTCCTGGGTTTGACCAGCAGAATGAGTCTTATTGCTGAGAGCATGAGCTCTGTGCAGGAGGGTTTGTCCCTTTGTGCAGCACCTGGTAAACTCTCCCTGGTGCCTGGCTGGAGTGGGGCAGTCCATGGGTACACTGGTTATGGGACAGTCCCTGCTGCTTAACCCCACTGACACAGACAGGATGGACATCCTGGGAGGTGGGCAGTGGGGCAGGGCACCCATCTCCTCAGGCTTTCCATGGCACCTGGCCTTGCAACCGCTGTTTGGAGGTGCTGGCGGCGAGCGCGCTCGGGGCCAGGATCCATCCCAAGGATGAAACTGTGCTTATGTGGAGAAAAGCCAGACCCAGCAATCCATACACAGCATCCCTCACGTGTGCTGGTGGGAAGTGGCCCACGGTGGGGAGGGCTGCTTGCAAGGACGCGGCCCTGGAGTCCCTTTGGCTTGTCAGGTGATGTTTTCTCCTCTGGAGAGGGGATGAAGCCCATGCAGGTGACTGCTCTGACAGCCCAGCCCACACGGTGGACAGCAATATTCCATAATACCCCTCACAATTGTTCCTTTAACAGGCGTTGCTTGGATTATGTATAAGAATTAATAAATATTAGAGTGGATTTAAGAAAGTGGATTTAAGAAAACCCTTTGGTGTTGGGAATTGTGACTGGCAGCCAGCACCACTGAGAACAGCTCCTCTGTGTGCCCTGGCAGGCTGAACGTGAGCTTCTTTTCTTGTAAGGCCCATGCTGGGCTCCTCAAGGCCATTCTGGTGGCAGCTCCAGTGTCACTTTTGTGGTTTCTCAGGCAGGGTACAGAGTGCTGGAGCACAAGGATTTCAGCAGGGGTTAATGCTTCTTTGTTGGTGTGGCTGTGCTGATTAGTGCCTGCACCCACACAAGTGACAACAGCCAGGCCTTGGCATTCCCTCCCCATGGCGAATCCACAGCAGGCCAATTTGGGGAGCGTCACCAACCCTGGAAGGGGTGGCACAGCCATAAATCCTGCATGATCCGAGGGTGAGGGCTGGGGGAGGAAGATGGGAGCTCAGCTTGTCAGGGCAGCTCTTACGTTTTCCCTTTGTCAGCGCGAGCTAATGTTGAACAGGGCAAATCCTTCCCCCTAGAAGGAGCCTGGCAAGACCTTCCCGGTGAATATATGAATAGCAGTTGGGTAAACAGTGCATCTGAATTTATGAACGATTTGACACCGACAGGCTGGAACGAACTCTGTAATTTTATTGTGCTAGATTTAGTAGGTCAGACATATACATGCCAAGTCAGAATGACATAGAAAACCTTTCTAAGTCAAATTATTGCTTGAAAACTTCTCTTTTTCAAAGGCAAGGCCATGAGTTTTCATGCTTACTCTGACACGTTTTCCTTCTAACAGTGCAACATGAGTCTTCAGGACAGGATTTGTCATGTAGAAGAGAGAAAGAAACCTGAAGAAGGGGGATACTAATTTCTTAATGAAGCAAGGCCTTTTCTGGCCACCTCTGCTGTCCTGAGATAGAATGTTGGATACCTGACTGGCAGGAGTTTAGGGCAGAAGTTGCAACACTGGGCATATTCACACTGTGCTATTCCCAGTGGTGCTAAAACCTTTCAAGCTCCTGGGTCCAGCAGCAACCAGCACCTCCAGCCTGCCTTTGGAGCCCTCACCCTTAATAAGATGGGAAATTATTTATTAGGAGCTTTTTCTCCTCTGAAGAGGTTCAGGGAAGGCTGGTGAGGTTTGCACATGATGGCTCCTCACCGGAGCATTGGGATGGGGCAGAGCCACACTCTGCTGCCCTGCACACTCCAGCAAGGAGCCACAGGGGTGGGTGAGGTTGGAAGAATCCAGGACCTCAAAGTTGTCATCCTGAAGCTTCTTCCTGCTCTGGTAACTCCTGAGTGCGAGCAAATGCAGTTAGGAGGAAGCCTGAGTTGTTAATAAAAGCTTAGCTCTTCTTGTGGGTAGCTTATTTCAGAGTGCAAACAGAACAGAACAGAACCAGGGCTCCAACAAGAAGCACAGAGGGCTCCCCACCACACTCATTTGCTTTGGGGAGAGCTGAAACGGTTTTGTCCTCTGTTGCTTGTGGCCATTCTCTGAGATGTGGCTGGCTGAGGATCTGGGGCTGGGCTGGAGCCCAGCTGTTGGCAGATGCTCAGCAGTGCCCGGATCACGGAATCCTTTTGGTTAGAAAAGACCTCCAAGATCATCAAATCCAACCATCCACTGAGTGCCACCGTGCCCACTGAGCCACACTGGGACGTGCCACACCTCTCGTGCTTTTAACACTTGCAAGGATGGTGATTCCTGGGCAGCCTGTTCCCAGCAGGAACTCCCAAGCAGAAGTCGTGCTTCCCCTCCGTAGCCAAAGGCAAGCTGCTGGCACATCACCCCTGCTGACTTTGCTCCCTGTGAAGAATGGGCACCCATCCCGTTCCCAGGGCTCCTCCCTGCTCCCCTCCACCTGCCTAAGGTGGGGGCATTGGAAATAAATGATCTTTGAAGGCCTCCCAAGCCAAACCATCCCATGAAGCTGTGGTTAACCCCACAACAGGGCTGGGTGCAGGTGGGTGCCATCACCATGGGCATCCCACTGGCTCCCTGCTGACGTTCCCACTGGAGCAGCACAACCCAGACTCCAGAGGTTCCAAACAGATTTTTCAGCCCAGTCCTGACCTACTTGAAAGTAGCTTTTGCCATCCCAGGGAAGTGGGTAATGGGAGGCTGCAGTGCCTTCGGAACAATTACAGCTCACAGCAGTCCAAATGAAAATGTTTGTTGAAAACAACATGTGCATAATTAAGGCTTAATGAGCCCTTGTCTGTTTGGAATCTGCAATTAGATTTATAATAGAAAATACCAGCAAATGCCAAATAGCTTTAAAAGAAGACGAGATAAAAGATAATTTTGCTGCAAATCTATAGTAATACTGTAATTTAATGAGCTGGAAGTGTTGCAGAGAAAGACTGTAAGAGCTTTGGACGAGTTTGTATTGTGTGTGTTTATCTTATCTGCCCATTTCCCTATCTATAAAGCTGTCAGTCTTGCTTTTAACTGCTTGGAAAAAGGCAGGACTTTGCTAAAATCAGGAAGACTCCCTTTGTTTATTTTTATTTAAGTCATTAATTAGTCGGGCAAAGCTGCTCTTTTCTCATTCTCATCAACATGCTTTAAACCCCTTCTTAGGGTTAATAATAGTAATAATAATAATAATAATAGTCATAATAATATCTTTATTCAATTATTTACAGTGAGGCAGGGGCATAATAATAATAATAATCAGAGGTGGTTTTTTCTGATTAGTTTCATTAATTTTAATGAGTTTTTAACTGTCTTTTCAAGATGTTGACAATTTTCAGCACTAAGGCAGATATTTAACAAGTAAACCTGAGGCCAGCTTGGCTGCAGTAAGCACAGAATACCTTTAGCCCTAATGAAAAAGTTAGAGGGCCGAAAAATCTGGTGGAAAGATTAATAAAGTGAACAAAGAGGTAGCAAAAAAAGGAAGAAAAGCTGAAATTGGAAGTGCTTGAGGGAGATGGTTGGGATGTTTTTTCATATTTAATAGCTGAGGCTGGGAATGAAGCTTTGGGTGCGATTAAAGGAATCACAGCCATGGCACTGAGATGGTGGGGCTGTGATGTGCACAACCCCCTGGAAACACAGCTCAGCAGCTTGGTGTGACCAGCCTAACTCAGCAGTTTGTGAAACAAGGCCACAAGGATGTGGTGGTGCTGCCTGGGGAGGCACCTTTCCGATGCGATGTTATGGCCCGTGGGAAATGCTGCTGAGCTTCAGCTTCTGTAAAAGCCTGCCTGTGCACGTCCTGGCCCTCCGGCGTGTGAAGTTCCAGCTCTGGTGCTGTGTTTGCAGCTTGGGTCGTGCAGTTCCAGCCTCAGCCTCGGCAGCAGTGATGGGAGCCTGTGCACCCCATGTGTCTGCCCCTTCCCAACCCTGCTCCTGACCCGCTCCATCCACTGCTTCCCATGGTTTTGCCCTTCTCAGGGACATGGAACCACATGGTTCCTCTGGATCAGGTTGCCCCATCCAGCCTGACCTTGCAATTTCAGAAATTACCTTCCTTATCATCCTTGTTTTGGGGTTGGGTTTTATTTTGTCTTTAAAGACCTCAGTTTTCATTAGTTTTATTCTCTTTGAGTCAGGAACATGTCCAAACATTGTGAAATGGATTGTACTTTGTCAGCCCTTTTATTTTTTTTTGCAAGTCATTCTATGTACCACTGCAAGAGTATATTTGCATACAAAGTGGAGTGCAGAACCACAGAAAGCAGGTTTTTGCTGGTGCCAAATATCTGTGTGCTGGAAACTATTTTCTAAATTACTGGCATGGAAGATCTCTGATTTTTTTTTTTTTTTTCCCCTCTCAACTAGCTGGTTTTGCATAATGTTCCCCACGGTCTTGAAAAATCAATTATTTTTCCTTATGCTTTGCAAGAGAAGGAAATAGACAAGATCCTGAATTCTGGGGGGCAGAAATGTACTTTTGCTTGGAAAGAGGTTTGGGTTGGAAGGGACTTTTAAGCTTATCTCATTCCACTCCCTGCCATGGGCAGGGACACCCTTCAGTAGACCAGGTTGCTCCAACCTGGCCTTGGACAGTTCCAGGGATGGGGCAGCCACAGCTGCTCTGTACAACCTGTGCCAGGGCCTTACCATCCTCTGAGAAAAAAATTTCCTGATAATATTTAATCTGTGCTCAAAGAACAGGGGCTGTGAAGTGAATTAAAGGTACTGTTTTCCTTTGTGAATATGAATTGAGTAACACATGTGATTTTAGGATTTATTGGAGTGAGTTAGGAGGTACTTGGGATCCAGGTTATTTACCTGTACAGCTGCCAGCAAAGCACTGAGATTAGAAGCAAAATACATGGTCTTAAAAAAGTGCCCAGCTTTGAGGCATCTCCTCCTCACTCCTCTGACAGCTCAGTTCCTTGCTTCGTTATTTACTCGCTGTGCAGTCGAGAAAAGATAAATAGAGATTTCCAAACCCATTCCTGCTCCTCATACATCAAACCCAGCGTCACCCAGCCACTGCTTGTGCTGGCAGCTGCCACCTTCGCTCCCCAAGGAATTGCTTTGATTCCATCCAGGAATTCACTTCAGGCGTGCAGCTGAGCATCGCTGCCCATGCTGCACGCTCCCTGGGCGAAGGGGACCCAGTTGCAGGGTGGGAAAGCTTCCCTGCTTAAGGTTTCTTCATTCCCAGCTGCTCCCTCGCCTCCTTGGCTATTCCAGTGCCATGTGCAGCCCCTCTCCAGTGGCACCTCTGGCTGCAGCCAGGGCTGTTGTTCTGCTGTTGAAATCAGCATCTCCATAAAAGACTCCCAGAGCAGAGCCAGGCTGGTAGCTGCTTCCCAGGCACACAGGTATCGACTCTATTTTTATCTGAGCCCCGAGGTTTTATCTTGCAGAAAACAATGTTTCTCGGCACCTTTGACGCTGGCACTGTTCTAGCACAGAGTCTCCGCAGCTTCTTTTAGATCTTTGCATGTTTTCTGCCTCTCTCAGTTTCCTGTGAATTACAAGTGTTGCTGGAGGAGCAGGCAGTGCAGTTACTGCTCCTCAGCACTTACTGTATTTATTTAATGCACACCAGGCCAGTGCCAGGATGGTGCTGCATCCCTGATCCCCTCACCAGGTTCCCTCAGCTCTCCCGCTCACTCAGCTGCTGACGGGTGAAGGACCAGCTCAGCAAGGGCCTGGTAGTTATATTTTTTTGCAGATAAACTCCTCGAGCACCTGTGATAAACGGCTCCGGATGTGCTTGCTGTTTGGTTTCCAGAAGGAAGTGATGTACATGCCTGAGCCTTGCAGCGACAGCGCTGCAAAATAAACAGCGTTGAGCTGGTCAGCGATGGGCTGGGGAGGTCCTGGGTGAGAGCAGCGGGTGCTGCTCACCTCCCAGCAGCCTGATTTCCTCACCCATGCCCAGACTTGGAGAGAAATCAGGAAGGATTTGGTTTTTGGCTGCAACTCTAGTGAGCTCTTGGTGCCATGGAAAAGGATGGAGATCTGCTGAGCACTCAGTGCACCAGGGCAGCTCAATGCACCAGCAGCAGCTCTCCCCAGCAGCATTACACCAGGCTAAACGCTAAACACAATCATCTGAACACAGTCAAAGTGTATTAGATCAACATCTGCCTTCAGGGGCAAAACCTGCTAAACCGAAACCCCAACCCCTCCTCCATGCACAGCGAGGTGCAACCGTGAGCGACTTTGGCCTTTAAATTCATCACCCTTTCTCTGAGCATCCTTCTCCTCAGTGCAGCTGGGAGAAGAAGGGGAGGCTGGATGGGTGGAGGATTAGCTGCTCTGTGCTGCTTTTGCTTCTTGTTGGAGTCGCACGAGAAAGGGTTAAGCAGAATTTTGATCTCTGCAATATTTTCATGCTTATACATTCTGTTTCTCATTTCCATGACAAAGATGGTAGGAAGAGCAGAATAAGGTACAGAATTTGCAGAGCAATTTTAAGACTGTAATGAGAACAGAAAATAGTAGGGGGAGAAGAATTGTAATTAGAATATGAAATGGGGAAAAAAATTAATCTATTTCCATGTCAGTCTTAAGACTAAATTCTGCTGCTCCCTGTAGCTTTCAGTGGACGGGTTTTTTGTGTGTGTATGTGAAGAGCTTGAACTCCTTTGCAGGCTCAGAAAGATCCAGGTAAATGAGTTTAAGGCCTCATTCCCCCCCCAAATAATATAATAACAATAATTTTGTGTGCAGCGTTGACAGGAAGCCAGCCGGTCTCTTAGATAAATGAATGCTGTCACTCGAATAGTGGTGGCATTTCAGGAGAATAAAAGGGGGTGCTGCAGAGGTTTTGGGGTGAAGGTCTGTGTGAGTATTGCATGATCACGTGTCACAGAAGCCTCCAAACACCAAATATTGCCAGTCCTGAGGGACATCTGTGTGTCCTGAGCCCCCCAGGCAAAGCTGGGCCCCCCACGTGGGGTTGTGCAGTGCCTGGCCCAGCTGAGCTCTGAGTATCTCCTGGGATGGAGATCCCACAATGATATTTGACCACCCACATGCTAAAAAATGAGATTATATCTGCCCACAGAGCTCCCAGGAGCCCACAGGTCTGGGTTTATTACTCATCTCTCATTTGTTCAATTGCTGTTCTGGATCCTTCTCAGCCACAGTGTCCTTCAGCAAGAGGTGGTGTTGTTGGGCCCAGCACAAACTTCTCTGGAAGGGCTTAATTTCACTTGCTAATAATTTCGGTGTCTGTCTCCTTGATTTCAGGCTGTTAGAACCCTGCTTTCATTTCATTTTTTCATGTACATCTTTGCTGAGCCCCTCTAACACCCTTTTATCCCTTCCTCACCCCTTTTTCCTCATCCACATGTGCCATTCCACACCTCGGATCCTCCTTGCAGTTGCCCTCTCTCTTTCTTCTAACAGTACAGACGGCAAAATAATACTTGATCTTTCATTCTTTGCTCTTTTCCTGATTGTTTCTAAAACCTGAATGACATTTTTGGCAGCTGCTGAAGGCTGAGCAAAAGTTGGAAGTGAGCTGTCCAGAACAGTTTCTCTTCTGGACAGCAGCAGCTATTTTAAGGCCCATTGTCATGTCTGTCGTTGGGGTTGCTTTTCTTCAGTGCATTACTTTGCATTTATTGACATTAAATTTAATCTTCCATTTCCTCAGTGCCACTTAGTGCAGCGAGAGTCCTAATGCAGAGCTATTCAAAGGCACTTTTAGTTTCGGCTGGCCTGAATAATTTCTGTCTCATTAATAAACTGAACCCTTGCAGATCAGTTATGTGATGAGCTGGATAGATTTTAGTGCAGATGGGTCACAGACCATGATCTTCTTGCTAAAACCTACTGAGTGTCTTGCTGTGAGCAAGAGAACCTTGCCCTGGGTCCCATGACATGTTGGGTTTTGGGGTTTAGAGTTGGTTTTCAAGGAACCTTGTGAGAAGTCCAACCAGAGAGATCAGTTCACCTTTCCTAGGGGCTTGCTGACCCTTCAGCAAGCTCTAAGTGGGCTGTGAGGCACAAGGTCCCTCTGTTGGCTCCCTCTGGGCCTCCTTGGGGTGTGTTGGAGTGTGACAGGTTCACGCTGAGGGAGTTGGACATGCTGGTGTGGAACCTTCCCCTTCCCACTCCAGCTGGTTTGGGAGTACAGACAGAAGATCAAACATTTAAAATCATTGAATTATTTAGGTTGGGAAAGATCTATGGGATTGTTGGACCCAGCCATTCCCCCAGCACTTCCAAGGCCACCTCTAACCCATGTCCCCAGGTGTCACATCCACGTCTTTTAAATCCCTCCAGGGATGGTGGCTCCACCACTGCCCTGGGCAGCCATACCAGAGCTGGACAAGCCTTTCAGAGAAGAAACTTTGCCCTAATCTCCAATCTAAACCTCCCCTGGCCCAGCCTGAGGCCGTTCCCTCTCCTCCTGTCCCTGTTCCCTGGCAGCAGAGCCCGACCCCCCCGGCTGCCCCCTCCTGTCAGGGACTTGTGCAGAGCCACAAGGTCCCCCCTGAGCCTCCTTTGCTCCAGGCTGAGCCCCTTTCCCAGCTCCCTCAGCCGCTCCTGGGGCTCCTTTCCCAGCTCCGTTCCCTTCCCTGGGCACGTTCCAGCCCCTCAATGTCTTTGTTGTCATGAGGGGCCCAAAGTTCCCTCCCACAGTTTTAGGGCAGGTGGATGAATGTCGCTTGGCTGTGCGGGTTCCTTAGGATTTCCTTGGTTGGTTTGATGTTTTCCTTCTGGCTATCCCAGTGTGAGAGCTTCTCAGATGGGTCTTTCCAAGGGAGATGCTTCAGTTTCGGAATTTCTGAATACTCACTCCATCAGTGTCCAAGCTGGTGCAGGTCATTCCTTCCTTTCCCACCTGGTTGTAGTTTCTTGACAGCCTCTACCATACCTTGGTCCCACCAGCTCTGCAGGTTTCCTGCTCCTAGTGTATTTGAGAAAAAACTGCTACTAGGCTTTCATCCTACTTAAAACAAACAAATCAACCAAACAAGCCACTTTTTACTGTAAGGCTTTAAGCCTCGAGACTTCAGCTACATCCATCTGAATTTCCCCTGGGATAATGTATGAGAGTATTGACTGCTTGTGGAAAACTCAGCCCCTCAAAGCCCCGGTGGCTCCTGTGGATGCTGGGTTTGTGTTCTGCCTCTGACACCTGCTGTGGGGTCGTGCTCCCTGTTAATGCCATTTGTCCCCAAACAAATCGTGGTGCGTGGCCGGGCTGGAGATGCCGAGCTTCCCTCGCAGGGCACTCCTGGGGGGAGCCGTAAATCTCGTGCTGAACTCCTGACCCTCCCTGACAGGATCAACTGAGGGGCTAGCCAAGCATTTCAGCACACAAATAAATAATGCTAAGTAGATCACTCCGGGCCAGAGGTTGTGTAAAGACCTTAATGGGGGAACTGCAGTTAAAGAGATTAAGCTAACCTCAGCCATGTATTCCCTGAAGAGGTGGGATGCTAAATTACTCCAGCAGGAATTTGCTCAGCCGGCAGCAGCACTGGCAGGGGCAGGGCTGAGGTGAGGATTTGACATCCCAGAGGTGTGTCCAGAGAGGATCCTTACCAGCACCAGCATCCTTGGGTCTGAATGCCTCAAAGGGCTGAGCCTGGTGTGCAGGAGCAGCATCACGGGGATGCAGGGCATGGAAGTACCACGGCCAAAGTGCACTCACAGCAGAGTGTACCACCCAAACAATACTGATAAAAACCACTTGTGGATAAAACTATTTCTGTAACACTTTCTAAAGAAGAGTTATGTTCCCCCATGGTGGGAACGGTGCCATTGGAAGCAGCTGAATGAAGCCCAGCAACACATGGGCTGCAATATTTTTTTCTTTAATTTTTTTTTTTTTAATGAGGAGTATTAAATACAGGTTAACTGTGATTTACAAGTTTTCTTGGGTCCTAACTTTTATTCACTAGAAACCTAAAGGCATTCCTTGCGTGGCATTATTTTGGGTCACTCTGTCTTGGTGCCAGTGGTAGCTGAGGTGTAGCTTGCTGGAAAACAAACCCAGCTGCATTCCAAGAATCTCCCGTGAAAGGTGATATCCCCAGTGCACCCAGCTTGGAAATGAGGTTGTCATGAGAGGGAACCTGCTGCCCATCTCCTGTGTCCTGGTAGAGGGAGGCAAACCAGAGGTGAGTGTTTATAGCTCTGACCAGTAGGAACCACTGGAGGCATCCAATTTGTTCTTAACTGGTCATTTAGTAGCTCCTTGATGCTGATGGCTCTTAATTACTGCTGGATTTGTATTAGCAGTCCACATTTTCAAGCTCTAGAACCTCAGTGGACTTGCAGTTAAGGTGCTCTGGTCTAGTATTGCCAAAAATTAGTGGCAGAATTTAGGTAAGACCCCTCCAAAAACAAAAAACTCAAAAAAAAACCCCAAAAAAACCCACCCAAACACACCGCACATAAAATAAACTTAAATAAAAAGTTTGGAAGGCTTTTGAGATCTTGCAGGTATCACAGAAGGTATTACTGGTACGAACTTGGCCAGCATATTCTGGTCGAGTGGAAGGTGTCCCTGCCCATGTCAGGGGAGTTAAACTGGATGATCTTTAAGGTCCCTTCCAACCCAAACCAGTCTGTGATTCCCCTGTTCCTTACAGAGCTGAAATTTCCATCTCAGTTCGTGGCTCTCAGGAAATAAAAAGGATGTGATCAGATTCATAATAAAATTGTACAAGCTGGCAGTGCCATCCAGGAAAAAGTAACACCTTCTTGGAATCTTGGCAGGAGGTTGTGTTTCTTTCCACTGGGTCCTTCCCAGTTAGCAAACATTTGTTCTCCCTGTTTGCACAGAGCTGGAGATCCCACAGCTGCTGCACGTTGGGGTCTGTCCCAGCCTGCTGCCTGCATTTGTTTTTCTTACTCATATTCATCCTGCTAACATGGGACCCGTGTGACCTCTGGGCACATTTACAGGTTTGAAAATAATGCTGTGGAGCAAAAATAACAAACCAAAGTGAGTCTAGAAAAGCAATAAAAGTTTTAAAAGTGCTTTGTACAACAACATCTGAATTGAGCTCGGTATATGGGCTGATAGAGCAGCAGCGCCAGCTGCAGCTCCCCTGGAAGAGCCGTAGTAAAAGAATTCTATTTTTAATTAAATTCTTCATGAAAGACTGAATTTTCAGAGGGTGATTCCTCACAGAATAGAACTGTCCTTTTATCTTTTGTTTGGACCCATAATACTCAGTAGGTTGTCCCATGGAGGGCTGCAGTCATGGCTTGGTCTCCATCACCCTGCTGTCCTTGGAACTCCCTCTCTGAATGGGGTTGGCAGCATCCATGTCCTTATCCATCAGTGCCAGGCAAAGCCACCTCCTACAGCACAAGATGGAGTCTTGCCTGTCCTTTGGGTTGGACTTCTTGCCACCTGCAGACCAAGGCAGTTCAGTGGAGTTCATTTGACTTTGTTGCCAGAATTGTGGAATTTGGGGCACTTTCCCTTCCTTTTTCCCTTCTCTCTCACCCTTTCCCTTCCCCTTCCCCCTTTTCTTTCCCTTTTCCTTTTTCTTGCCCTCTTTTCTTTCCCCTTCCCTCCTCAGCTTCGTGCTCATTTCTTGCAGGAGAGGGCAAGAATCAGCCACAGCCACTGCTTTGTTTAATGAGCTGCTCCTATTAACCACAGAATGATAAAATTAAGGAATTGCAACCGAGCACAGGGATGATAAAGACAACAAGAGCACAAGAGGATGTTCCTTTTGAATTAGGACTTGAAAATGATCCCTGCCACATCATTCAGTGCAGGTTGGATTTTGGGGTAAGGAGGATGATGAATGGCTGTATCCAGGTCTGGAACAGGAGCTAGAGTGAAGGAAAAAAAAGGAGGAAGCATTTATAACCAAGGGGAAATATTAAAATTTCTGTTTCTACCATAAATTTACCTGGAATGATGGGGCTGATTGTTTTGAAGTGCATTCCGTAGCAAAACAATAATGAGAAGAGGGAGAGCACATTACTTATCTGCTCTACCTGGCTGCTGCATAACTGGCAAACATCTAATTGAAAAAATATCCTGATGGGAGAATTTCTAATAAATTTGTTTGCACCCTCATAGCCTGGAGGAGAGGGGAAAAAAAATCCAATCAGCAGTGGGGAAATTCCAAAGTTTCCATTGCATTTCGAGTCTTGATTTTCAGGCTCGCTGCTCAGCCTGGCAATCAGAGGAACAGTAATTTTGAAGGCAGGATTCATTACAGTTCTTATGAAGGCATCAAGGGCAGAAGGAGTTGTGGAATGGAGGTATGGGAACAGTAGAAAGCCATAAAAAAATACATTCTGGCAAGCAGAAGGGTATGGAGAAAGGAGAGTGTTTGTCCTGCTCTGGGACAATCCCTAGTGAAGGATACTTTTGGTTTGCTGAACGTAACTTTCAAGGTAATTTTTTTTCCTGGAGAAAAAGGCTGTAGCCGGGTGTGGGTCGCTGTCTTCTCAGGGGTAGCAAGGGGTAGAATGAGAGGAATGAACCTCAATGTGCACCAGGGCAGGTTTAGATGGGATATTAGGGAGAATTTATTCACTGAAACAGTGGTCAGGTACTGGAACAGGTGGCCCAGGGCAGTGGCAAAGTCACCATCCCTGGAGGGATTTATGAGAGGTGATGTGGCACTGGGGGACATCATTAAAGGTGGCCTTGGCAGTGCTGGGAGAATGGTGGACTCAGTGGTCTTGGGGGGCTTTTCCAAGCCTAGAGATTCTGTGATTCTCCACCAACTTCTGGCACCTCTGCTGCCAGTTCAGGTGCCCCTGCTGGGGTTGGTTGGGTTGTTAAAGGGTATTTAGACTGCAGAGCAGGTTGGGTCTCCGTGCCTGGAAGCACAGCAGCTCCAGCTGGAACTGAAGTTGGCTGTGCCAGTGACCATCTGGCAGGTGGAGGGAAATCCAGTTTAAAGTGGATGGTACCCAGCTGCCTTCTGGGGAAGTTGTTTGGTCCAGTGCTCATTGCATCCCACAGCTCCTGCCTCACTGATGGATTTTGCAGAACCCAGCAGCTGCACAGGAATCCTCTCGCACCCTGCTGCAGGTATCTCTTAATGAGGGCCACAATACCTGCTCCAATTTTGCAGCTTTTAATTGGTTTGCTCTGCTGTGCCAGAGGACAGTTTGGCAATTAGAGGATGTCTGAGGCCAAGCAGAGCCCTGTTACCCCCACTTGGCTTTACGAACTCTGCTGACTTTAATAGCTAATCCTGTAGCTCTCCGAGAAATGGAAGTGTAATTAATTGTCTAGGCTGAAATTCTTCACCTGGTTTTATTTAGATTTCACTTTTATTGCTCTTAATATGGCCACTTTCTGTTAAGGCATAACTGGAATCAGCTTCATATCAGAGAGTGAGAGAACAGGCGAGGGGTGAGCGATCTCCAATTCATCATGCTTCTGGTAAGGGCAGGAGGCTTGGCTCTTCTCCTTGTTAAGTGCAAGGTGTCACTCACAGCTGGTACCTCCATCCTCATCTCGGGAGTGTTTTATGGCACAGCCCATTTTTATTGCCATAATTAATTTGTGAACTCAGCCTTGAGGCCTGCCCCAGCCGTACTTCGAGCCGGAGACAATCCTGGAGGGCTTTTTTCCTTCCTTTGGAATCAGAGTAAAGGAAAAGCTCCTCTTGTAGCTAATTAGTGAGAAGAGTTGTAGTTCTCCATGGGGCTTTTGTGGCCTGGTAAGTGGATTAGCAGCTGGGAACTGGCTGTGGAGACACAGGAGGATGGGCCGTGCTCAGGCTGCCTGGCCCAGCCATGGAGCAGGGTCCTGGCAGAGCAGGCAGGAGAACAGGAGATGAGGGGATGGATGTGTCAGGAGGGGCAATCAGGCTTTGCACAGAGACCCCTCCTGAATGCTCCAGAGTGATGCTGCATTGCTGCAGTAGCTTTGCTTTGGTGTTGAGGGTAATGCAGAGGTCTCTAAGAGGATTGCATGGGACCTGCCCAAGTCCTGGACATTTCCTTTGCTGGAAGTTGGCTTTTAATATCTGATTGATGGTCTAGTAGGAATTTTAGCAACAGCTTCTTTAGGGTGATCTTTGCTGCAGCGTACATCTGTGGGTTCACACATTTGATTTATTTGCTTGAATTGGAGTGGTTCATTCTTTATTTCACTGAAAAGATCCCATATCCATGCTATGCTAGCATGTCCCATTGCAATAACTGGGATGGTGGTGTGCTCATACACGCTCCAAAGTGTTAAAACAGCAGCTCAGGATTTTCCTCTGGGAATTCTGGCTCTCAACATGAAGAGCCAGGAAGGCATTTGGGATGCACAGGAGCGAGCTGTGCAGATGGCATTTCATTAACTCTTTCTTTTGCCTTTCTAGTTTGATGGGGAGAACATGTACATGGGGATGAATGACAACGCCCAGGAGTTTCTATCGGCCAATCAGGTAAGTGTTGTTTTGCTGGGGTGAGATTTTTAGGGGGACTTAGGCACAAATTCCAGGAGCTCTCTGTGAATCTGTCCTCCTAGGATATCAGGAGGGCCCATGGAGGAGGTCAGAGCCCAGCTGCTGCTGAGGAGCAGTGGATGCACTTGGTAGAAGGAGTGGGATGCACATCCATCCGGGTGCTGCCTGCCACTGGAGCCTGGCTCTGCTGAAGAGCTTTGCTGAAAAGCTTTGCTGAAAAGCTTTGCCTCAGCATCCCTCACTCAAAATGAAGGAACATTTGGTGTTTCTGGATGCAGTGAAGTTTCCAAGTATTGTGTGGAGTTCAGGTGTCTCCTCCCTTCATGTGGAGTATTTCCTGTAGCTAAATAGATTAACAGTTAGGGGAGAAAAAGGAATCAAAGGGTTCCTGTTTTGGAGCTAGAAACCCACGTGTGGGGGACCAGAATAGAAGTGTTCCTGTCTTGCAGGCGCCTGAGCCTTCTCTGGGCTTGGATACACATGGAAAAGACATGGAGTGGGGCCCTAAACCTGTGTATGGGCTGGAACATGATCTTTAAGGTGATCTTCCAACCCAATTCTGTGATTATATAAAGTTAAGCCCGTGTTTAGGTCCTTCTGGGACAGGAGGACTTCAGCACATGCTTTTCTGTCCCCCTGCCCTGGAGATGAGAGATGGTCCCTGTGCATCCCTCAGTGCTGGCCTGGCATGGTTAGAGGTGCTGCACCCTCAGCACGAAGCACCTCATCACGTGCAGCCTTGTGAGGGAAGGTGACAGTTCCTTGCTCACACATTCCAGCATCCCATTTTTGGTTGTGTTGGGCTGCTTTGTTGACCACAGACACACCCCCGTGGGCCACCCCCTGGGGTTTGGGTCATCACTATGGATTACAAGGGTAGTGAGTCACGAACGGTACTCCAGTAGCAGCAGGGGTTAAACTCCACCCATGTTACGCTGGGAATGGGATGAAATCCTGTAGTTTGCCTCCTTGAAGCATGGCAGTGCATTGGCTCATTGCTCAGGAGAGTTGCTCCTGCCTTGGCTCTGGAAGCTGGCACTGGAAGCCGTCGCCACCATGGCATGGGGAGAGGTTGTTCTTGTGTGAGGAGCATTTCCAGGGTGGGGTAGGAACAGCAAACTTCGTGCTATTGAGTGATTCAGCAGAAACAAATACATGTTCAGCCAACAACGGCAGGGGGTTGATCATTAGAGCCAGGAATTGCCAGAGGGTGAGTAAATATGGGAAGGAATGGGGTGATCCCCAGCCAGGGCTCAGCCCTGTCCCCCCCAGGCTGTGCAGAGCCACAGGTGGTGGATGCTCACAGGGCAGTTGGTGTAGGTACTTTGCCTTTAAAAACCCCCAAGGGACAAGGATTTGACAGCCTCGCTGGGAAGAGTTGGCAGTGCTGGCAGAGGGACCAGCCACAGTCCCTGGCCATGATGTGCCAGCAGGATCAGGCTGGATTTGGGCACAGCCATGGCCAGCATGAGCCATTTGTGTTTCCTTCTTAGCACCTATCTCATCCCATTTCCCTCACGGCTGGGCACGGGAGGGAAGTCAGAAGGGATGCTCTGGGGTTTGCTGCACCTCAAGGAGGAAAGCAGGGATTACCATGTGGTGGAGGATTCATGTACTGAGTGTGATCCCAGAGAAAGATCAACCAAACCAGCTTAGATCCCTGTGACCTGGGCAATTGGAGTTTACTCTTCATTTGCTCTCTGTTCACTTGCTGACCTTTATTTCCTATTTTGGAGTAACAGTTAAGGACGGAAAGGGAGGAACCCCCCACTGCAGGGATGGCTTTGTGCTCAGGGGCTGCTCTGATGCTTTCTGCACCAGCAAAAGCACTATAGGGAGTAACATGCAAGATAAATGGGGAACTTTGCCTTGTTTTGCATCCCCAGTTCCCTCCCTGTGCTGGTGTGGGGCAGTCAGAGAAGAGCTGGGAGTGGGACCAAGGAGTACAAGGGTGCAAGGTGGCATCTGGGGCTCTGTGGGAGGCTGCAGTGACTCCCCATAACCTCATCTGGTGTTCCAAGAGTGTAACTGGAAGGGAAGGTGAGGATCCCAGTTCATGGCCTGCAGGGATGCCAGCAGGGGTTCACACCCAGCATGAGCTTTGGCCGAGGAGGATGGGGAGCAGCTTCCTCCTCACCCTCCTTCATCCTCATCTCCCTTTATTTACCTGCACATCAGCATTTGTTTACTGGTTTTACAGCCCCAGCCACGACTTCAGTACTAATGACACAACTCTGTTATTTAAATGGGGGTTCCAGATGGCTTTTTATTGTTTGCTAAACCTGTTGTAACCCAAAGGAGTACATTAAACAGCAGGAGGGGAGTTTCACAATCTCACCTCAGAGGCTGCTGAGCCACCAGATACCTTTACAGCTCATGTGGGATGTCCAACAGCCCTCGGGTTCCATCAGGACAAAGGCAAATCTTACACACTCAGGACTGGAACCATCACACTGCAGTAGATGAGCCTGGTGGGTTGGGGTTTTTTCTCCATCATGATCCTGCAGCTCCCTGGCAGCAGCTTTGTCTCAGCTCCTTGTCTGGTATTTGATCCTAAGGAAGTTCTTCTGTTCAGCCTGGGGGAGAGAAGGCTCTGGGGAGAGCTCCGAGCCCCTGCCAGTGCCTAAAGATCTGGCAGTGCCTCCAGGAGAGCTGGAGAGGGACTTGGGACAAGGGTCTGGAGTGCCAGGACAAGGGCAATGTCTTCCCACTGCCAGAGGGCAGGGTTAGATGGGATATTGGGAAGGAATTGTTCCCTGGGAGGGTGGGGAGGCCCTGGCACAGGGTGCCCAGAGAAGCTGTGGCTGCCTCTGGATCCCTGGCAGCGTCCAAAGCCAGGTTGGACGGGGCTTGGAGCAGCCTGGAATAGTGGAAGGTGTCCCTGCCATGGCAGGGGTGGGATGAGATGATCTTTAAGGTCCCTTCCAACCCAAACTTTTCTAGGTTTCTGCAGTTTCTCACGGCAGAGTGTGGTAAAGCCAGGATCAGGGTTCACTTGCCTCTCTCCTTCATTATTCCCTGCCCAGCTGCCAGCTTTGGGGGAAAAAAGAAACAAAACCCCACAATAAAACCCTTATAAAACCCCCACAAAACACCCTCCAAAGCATGTGGAAGCTAGGTGAGCTGCTCCTTCCCTTCATCCTCCTTGTTGGGATGGCTTTTGTGCCATGGCTGCAGCTGCTGTCATCCCAGAGGGGATGGACTCAGCTGAGGACAAAATGCAGAAATAAGGGAGCCTAAAACATAATGAGAGCACTGACAGCTCACGCCAGCACAACCTGCTTGGGGAAAATAATTCCTCTTGTTCCATCAAATAGGAGGGACATTTGACCCCAGAAGTGAGTCAAATGTGAAATGTAATTCAACCTCCAACAGAGGCCAGAGTATAAATGCAAGCTGACATCTGATCAAACCATCACGGACATTTGACCCCCAAGATGAGTGAGGCATCTCTTGTGTCTCATGGAGTCAGCAGAATATCATTCCTCACCCCTGTCAATTTTCCTTCTTTCTTTCCCGCCCCCTTCCCCAAACAAAGGCAAGGAATTAAGTAATGCAAAAAATCCCAAGGAATACACAGATACAAAGTGCTCTGAAAGATGAGTAAAAATGCAGTGGTGCTGGTAAAAGAAATAAAAACACCTGCAAAATCAGTAGGAAAAGATATTTATTAAGGTCTTTGTGATAAGGAGAGTAACACCAGGAAAGGGAAAGGCTGGGCAATTCCTGAACAGGAATGAGGTTGGTTTTATTTGGCATCGAGACTCTTGCACTTGCAGGAAGAGTCCATGGGTGCTTTAGAAACATGGATTAACTACAACTGGGAATCTCCTGTAAGAAGGTATCATCATCCCATGTTCTGGGTGAAGAAATGCAGGAGCTGCCGTCTCAGGGAGCTGGGGTGATGTGAGGAGGTTGTGGGGACTGCCAGGCCCTGGCATGGCTTTGGGGACCGCTGTTCCTTGGCTTTTGGGAGCAGGGATGTGATTCTGTGCCTGGTCAGTGTAGGGACATTATGGAAAGCCTTAGGGAGGGGTGTTTGCTGCATTTCCCCACCCTCCGTGAGTATCTCTGGCTGCTGGCAGGGCAACAGGCAGCTCGAAGGAGGAAAGAGCTGATTATTTGTTGTAGGTTACGGGCGGGTTCGGTCGGGACGGAGACGGAGAGATCTCTATAGGCAGGTCTTGGGACACAGTCGGTTTATTGTAAAAGGCTTTGGTATAGGGGCACTGCTCAGAGCTGCCAGACTCAGCTCGGAGCAGGCCCAAGAGAGCAAGAGAGTAAACGGGTGAGAGAGAGAGAGAGAGAGAGTAAGAGCAAGAGTGGAGTGGAATGGAAGTAAGGAAAGGAATCTCTGAAGTCCTGGTTACAATACAATAAATCATCTTCTGTACTGAATATTCTAATTGTCACTAACCAATCTAATACAAGATACAAATCCTATAGCATTTACATACAGCCTATAAGAGTTCTTATATTACCATAGAGTGTTACATCTTAACTTCTAAAAACTACTCTTTGGACCCCTTCTGCTGAGCTAGTAGGGTCTGCTCTGACCCTTGGACCTGCCTGCAAGCAGAGGGTATTGTTCAATCAAGAGGGGATTACCTTCAGTCGGCCATACCATTGTTTTCTAGTTGTTCAGTAACTAAGACTTGGTATTTCAAAAGTGGCTTTCATTTCGATGTTGCTTATAGTTTTCATATTCCCAAAATCTTTTGTCAGGCAATCATATTTATAAGGCTTTCCTGTTTCATCTTCCCCAACATTTGTCACTGGACAGTTTGGATCCTGTGCTCTGCCTAATCCCAGGAGATCTCAGTGCATGGCTTATTCCAGCTGAGCAACCAGCCCATTTCTGTCCCAACAAGCTAATTTGTGTGACTCCTCATGGAAAGGCTGTTCAACATCAGTGCAGTTTGTTCAGACCAGGGAGAGCTGCATCAGTAGCTCTTTGCTTTTGGAAATGAGGGCACAGACAGGAGCCACTGCTCTACTGGTAAGAGTTGAAAACCTGAGAGTTCAACTGAAAATAGGAGAGTTAAATTGACAAAGTTATTTGCACATCATTTGCTTCCCCTGATGCTATTCCTGTGTGTTGCTCTTGCTGGCAGGCTCATGCTGCCCATCTGTGTACCAAAAATGTCAGGTCTTGGCTGCCAGGTTTGCACAGCAGCACTGAGCAACCTGGTCTAGTGGAAGGTGTCCCTGCCCATGGCAGGGGTGTGGAACTGGATGGTTTTTAAGATCCAACACAAACCATTCCAGGATTCTACAGCTGAAAAAGCAGGATGCCTGGAGAAGCTGTGGCTGCCCCTGGATCCCTGGAAGTGTCCAAGGCCAGGCTGGATGGGGCTTGGAGCCACCTGGGATAGGGGAAGTTGTCCCTGCCCACAGCAGAGGTGGAATGGGATGTGCTTTAAGGTCCCTTCCCATCCACCCATTCTGGGATTCTATGACTGAAAAAGGCAGGATTTCAGCCAGTGCTGGTGAGACACGTGCTGCAGATGACAGCAGGTGTCTCACCTCCTATGTAGAGCAACACAAGGGACTTCAACTTGGGGTCTGGGCATTAGGATGACACTGGGTAACTTGTGGATGGCGCTGTTTACACTTACACTGCCAAGAAAGCAGATCCATGGGCAGGGATGTGTTTCTGTGGGGCAGGATAGGTGTAAAATAGAAGGTGGATTTCCCCTGGCTGTGTGTGAATCGAGGAGCCCCGCTGGGCATAGGGGTTTTGCTGACACCCCAAGGGAGATGCAGTTAAGAGAGATGATATTTGTCCTGTGCACACACATCCACAGCATCTGTCTCCAGCCGTGCCCCTGTACAAACCTGTGTGGGGTTAGCCACGGCCGGCCCTTCCCGTAAGTAAAACCTTATAAAATGAAGGTCTTGTTGCCTTTGTAAAATTACAGCTCAGGCCTGTTACTTTGGCTAGAAAAGGACTGTGAAAAAGTCCGTGAGAACAAAAACAATTCGTTTTTACTGATGAGAATGTAGTATCAACAGAAGCAAGAAAGTTAAACAGTGGAAGGAGAAAACAGCAACATATCTGCACCTGTTATTTTTCTGAATGCTTGAGTGCTTATGCTATAGGTAGCCAATGGTAGTATGTTGTAGTTAGCAAGAGCCAGTGAGTCTGTTGTAATAGTTTAGCAGCCAATGAATCTGTAACACAAATGATAACCTACAAAAAGTGCATAAAAGAGGCTGCTTTGTTCAATAAAATGGTTTTTTGGCCCTTGAAAGAGGCACTGTCTGTGTGTGTCGTGACCGCCCCAACAGCGACATTCCCGCACACATGGGATCCATCTGCAGATGTCCCCACGTGCCTGGATGTATATAAATCAACATTTATCTACTGTATCTATTGCCCTTTATCTCTCTGCCTCCGTATATCTCCAAGCTGGGGTCTGTATTAGCCATAATAGATACAGTGAGTCACTGATCTGGTGGGTCAAATGGTCAGGGCTCTTTGATCAGCCGTCAGGATCCATTACTACTGGGGCCTCCGGTGGGGCTGGAATTACAACTTACATTTGACTCATTTCTGGGGTCAAAACGTCCCTCTTATTTGATCGAATGACAGAAATTGTGTAATTTGTATATATCCCTGAGCCATATGTGCTCTGAGTGCCACTCTAATGTGTTTTATAAAGGCACAGCTGTCTTGGTGACTTATTTAAAATGGGATTTTGAAGTAGTGTTCTTGCCGTTTAATGTCCTCATTCAGGGTTACACAAGGTTTATCAAATAATAAATAACATTTAGAACATTGCTTTTAACATAACAATGGCTTTGCTGGTTATAAGGAACTGGGCGATCCAATAAAGGTGTGTTTGGTAAATAAGTGATAATGCAGAAAGCAAGGATAGGATAATTAGAAATTAATTATGTGCAGGAAGCTATGGATACCTTCCTCATGTTCTGCTGAGGCTCCAGATGAGACAGAGCTCCTCTTGGCAGCCTCTGCTATAAAATATGCCTTCAACCCCTGTCATAATACTGGCAGACGTGTTGTCCTCCCACCCATCTTGACTGAATCACAGAAAAATGTCAACACTTGATAAAATAAACCTGGGGCTGGGGCAGATCAATGTGAGTGCAGGAGTTCCCCATCCCTGCTGGGGATCACGGGGCCAGAACACAGTGACTGAAGTGGCCATAGAGCCCTGGGCAAAGTGAGGGTAATTGGGTGCTGCTAATGAAGGTGAGGGTCACCCTGCCCTCATTCTTGCTCCTTCCTCCAGAGAAGGAAGCTGTAAAATGGAACCAAGGTGGTCTCTGGTTTGCTGTCAATCGGTGGTGGGGCTGCTGTGGCACTGACAGTGAAGTAACAACATGCAATTACTCAGGTGTGAGATGTTCTTATGGCAGTTGGTCCCTGACCGACCAGATGAGTGAATTTGGAAGAGTTTCCAGCACTTTGTTTGTCCCACAAAGTGCAGTAGGTTGCTCACAGTCACCAGAGCCACTGCCTTGAGCCCAGGATTGCTCCACAAGAAAGGCAGGAAGAACCCAGGAGATCGTACACATGGCTGAGCAATTCCTTAGGGCAGGCCTTCTCTTGAGTGCTACTGTAGGGTCTGCACAGGAAATTAGAGCCCATGGTGAGGTTATTCTTTGTGCAATTTCCACTCAAGCCCTCTAATGAACTTTGGTGTTTCTAGTTAATCCTTTACACACAAAGAAACTTGTTTTAACTTTCACGGAGACACAGAATGGATTGGGATGAAGGCACCCTTAAAAGTCATCTAATTCAAACCCTCTGCAAGGAGCAGGGACATCTCCAATCAGATCAGGTTGCTCAGGGCCCTGTCCAAGCTGACCTTGGATGCTCCCAGGAATGGGACATCCACAGCTTCTCTGGGCAACCTGTGCCAGTGTTTCACCACCCTGTGAGGGAGTAACTGAGCAGAGCGGGTTTGGGCTCTCCATATTCTGTCGATTTTTGGCCTGATCTGTGGATCACAGGAACAGATGATATGAGAAGTTGTTCAGTGTTAAAGAAAGTCACTTATGTAAGTGAAGGTTTTAAAAAAGGGGCAATATGGTCTCCTTTTCTAAGGGGGCATGGAGAGCTCTGGTGCTCCTGAATCTCTGAAAGCAGTCTTGTGGTCTTTACTCTCTTGTACCTGTGCAGAATCTTGGTCTCTTCCAATCTGCAAATAATCTGTATTTTCGAAGCCTGGAATTGGCCCCAACAGGGGCAGAGCAGACCTGAAAGCAAATAGCTGATGACTCCCCAATGCCTTTACAATGATATATTGCAAATACTGCAAGAACATGGAGCTACATGTGTATAAAAGACCCCTGGTGAAGAGAAGAGAGAGGTTTGTATAGACTCTGAGTTGAAAGAGGATGACACAGAGTTTGGGAGTGTGCACTGCAGGCCCCCATGCTAAGATACAGATTTTGCTCTTTCCCTGCTGTTCTTTGAGTAATACTGTATAATTTCATATGTTGTGCTGGAGAAGAAAAAATAGAGGGGAGACATTGATACATCCTAAATGCCTTTCTCAGCAGACGACTCAGGAAGAATCTCATGTACTATTTTAGAATGAACAATAGAGTGTTACATGTCATTTATTATATTCAGCAGCTAATGGAAACCCTTCCAGGCGGGGTTTGGGGATTGAGCACAACCACAGCTGATGATCCAGGCTTGTGAATTTTGCATGAACTCCTGCGTGACAGTGGAATTTTTGAAAGGTGCAGTCAGGAAGCGATTCCTGCAGCTTAGTCATAGCAAGAGAAGGTTTTACTGCTGGTGCAAGGCTGGCTATAGTGTTTACATAAAATAATAATAAAAAACCCTTTGGTATTACAAGCAGAATGAACATCATCTTTAACCCTTGGTCTCATGGGACTCCTACGTTTTAGCAATAGAGTGTTTGAAAAACAGCCACCAAGCATCCCAGTGCGAAAAACTAACGCAATTCAGCCATTCTAGACCAAAATGGATGGTGTCTGCTTCTGTTGCATTCACTCTGGGAAAAAAAAGGGAAAAAGAAATAGCATCTTAAGCAGCTGAAGACACCTGTCAGGTGGCACGGAGCATCTGGTAGAGATGGCAAACACTGAAACTGTTGAATTTCATGTGTAGATATTTCATCAAGGAGATTGCTGATAGGTTTAGGTTTAGGGGCAAAGGCAGGAGGGCGAAGGAGATCTTCAGGTGCACTGGAGGACACACACCACCCTTGGCAGCCTGAGGGCTGGGCACAGCACTCACCACTCTCCAAGGTCTCCCTGGAGACCACAGCCAGCTCTGGCCAGTCCCAGCAGTTACCTTTCCTTGTCTTTCCCATGTCTTTCCAAGGTTTTCCAGGATATGAATCAGCTCAGAGACTATTTTGACCCAGTGCTAAAGAGTGTTTGTATTAAGCAGCACATCTGGTTGTAGCCCTTGTTCTGTGAGGTGTGGGATCAAAACGTGCCTGAGGATCTTCAGCCAGATCTGGGATTTCTTTTGCAGTGAAAAAGTCTATAAACAGTGAAACATTTAAAAATTAATAATAAAAAAGCCAGTCTGCGCAGAAGATTGGCCCAGGGCCGGAGGCAGCAGAGCTGCAGCTGGGGAGGTGGTGGGAACCCAGGGGCTGGCAGAGAAGGAGCAGCAGGATGATGTCCATCCCCCCGAGAAACAGCTGCTGCTGCATCTTGATCTGAAGGTTTACATATAGAAAATACTGATACCAACATGAGTTCTGATAGAGGACTGGACATGGGTGGTCCTTGATGCCAAAATGCCATCGTGCCCACCAGTGGGGCTGAAGGAAAGGTGTATCCCAGATCCCAGAAATGCTCCCTGTGTGCTGGAGGCTGAAGGAGATGGAGTAACTGGGACTGCTTCAGAGCACCATGGGGCGCAGCTGAGGTCCAGTCAGACTGAACAGGATCTGCTGGCGTGCAGGGTGACTCCTGTGGCATGAGGACACATGCTGGCTGTCCAGCAATGCTGCTGGGCTTGTAAAGCCAATGGCTCATAAAAGAGCAGCAAATGACAGAGGAAGGCAGTGTGCTTTAGCCGAGAAAGTGTCACTTTATCAAGGATTTCCCATGTGCTCAGCACTGCTGTAAAGGGACTGCACATGGTGTAAAGAGAGCCACTGATGGTCAGCATGGCCCAGGGCAAGGTCCTGCACAGGGGACAACCTGGAGCAGCTCTGGAAGGAGCAGATCCCCTTTAAAGCACAGCTCTCAGGTTAATATGGTGCTTATGTGTGCTTTAAACCCTCACTGGGGCCCCTCTGGTCAGCTCCTGCTGCTCCTGGGCTGGTCTGGAGTGGTGGCAGTCACTTCAGCCAAAGGCAATCCTGGAGCTTTTATCCACAAGCTGCTTGTGCCTTCGGATCCTCCAGCTCCTTGTGCTGAGCTACTTCCTCGGCACGTGTCTCCCGAATTCCCTGCTGTGACAGGGAGCCACGTCTGTGCATGCCAAGGGTTGATGCTGAGCTCTGCCAGTGCAGCCCTATCGCTCTCGGGGAGCTGTGATGGGCAAGGATTTCCTCCTGTGTCCTGTTGCAGGGAGTTGGGTTTGGCTCCTGCAGGGGCTGGTTTGCTGCTCTAATGGACCTCTGGGGAGTCACTCTGGATAACTCTGTTTATTTGTGGAAATGCAGCTCCGTGGGCCACAGCAGTGTGGATGAAAATACCCAGCCCATTGCTCTTGGGATTTCCTTTCCCAACTGATTGATTACTTCTTCCCTCCTCATCGGAGACCCAGCCCGAGCCGGTGTTTGGGTCTGCTGTCACAACACGGTGATTAACGGAGGAGCCACTTACTTCCAGCAGGAAAATGTTATTTTCCACCTCAGCATTTGGATGACGGCCTGGGCAGAAAGGAAAGCCCCTCTGTTGCCTTGGCTGAGGACAGAACGAGCCCTTCTCTGTGTCAGCTCTGAGGCTGCCCTGGGCACATGCAGGGTTGGGCTCCATTCCAGCCCCATGAGAGCAGGACCAGCAGCAGAGCATCTGTATCCAAAATAGAGTGGCCAGCAGGATTAGGGAAGTGGTTGTCCCCTGTGCTGGCACTGCTGAGGCACCTCGAGTGCTGTGTCCAGTTCTGGGCCTCTCACGACAACAAAGACATTGAGGGGCTGGAGCATGTCCAGAAAAAGGGAACGGAGCTGGGAAGGGGCTGGAGCACCAGGAGTGACTGAGGGAGCTGGGAAAGGGGCTCAGCCTGGAGCAAAGGAGGCTCAGGGGGGGCCTTGTGGCTCTGCACAACTCCCTGACAGGAGGGGACAGCCAGGTGTGGGTCAGGCTTTTCCAGGCAAATATCAATAGAACAAGAGAAAATGACCTCATATTGTGCCATGGGAGATTTAGATTGGATATCAGGAGGAATTTCTTCACTGAAAGGGTTGTCAGATGTTGGAGTGGGCTGCCCAGTGAGGTATTGGAGCCCTCATCCCTGAAGGTGTCCAAGGAACACCTGGCCATGGCACTCAGCGCTCTGGGCTGGGTGACAAGGTGGCAATTGGTCACAGGCTGGACTTGGATATTGGAGGGCTGTTCCAACCTGATTGACTCCATGATATCAGGGCTCTGCAGGCACTGGAGGATGATGAGGGCTGTGTATCCCAAGTGCAGCCATCCAGCTCCTTTTGCTCAGAGCCAGGCGTTCACTCCGACCTCTCCTCGCTTGTGAGGTTGGGCAGAGCAGGGACCTGAGTGGGCTGGGAAGAGAATGCCACCAGTCCCTTGTGGTTCTGCTCCTCTGGGGAAGGCTTAGATCTCTCCCTCTCAGGGGACACACCAGGCCAGGCTGGTCAGAGCCATGGTGGGAACCACAAATCAGAGGCATTTGGGAAGCTTTGCCAGGGAGGTGAGCTCTGGCACAGGACCCAGCTGAAGGCTGCCTGTCACAGCAGCTCCACGAGCTCCACGTTTGGTCCATGCTCCCATCACCTGTTTGGCACTTCTGCCAAGGACTGTGCGGGGTCTCACCCATCACTGACACCACTTCTGTGATCAGCAGCCTCTGAGCCAGCCTGAATTAAATTTATCTCAAACTAGCAAATCCATCAGCTGCCATCAGAAGTGCCAGCCCTGGTGCTGTCTAGCTCAGGTATATATATCTGTGTACACTGGAAAGGGCAAAATATGACTTGGCTTTTATTACTTTAATTAAAACATGAGCGAAGAGTATGAGATTCATATTAAATTGTATTTTCCTGGCTGCTGTGGGAAGGAGCTAACTGATCTGATTACCATGAAGATTACAAACTATCAAAGTGAAAAAGAGCTTTTTGCAAGTATTTCATATTAAACCTTCAAACATAACACTTTAAGAATAATTATAGTTGTATTACTGGAAAATGATTCATGAATTCTGAATAAATATAAGACCCTTAAAGGGAAATGTTCCAAGACCACAGTTTTCATTCCAATCTGATGAAATTTAGTATCATTTTGCAGCTGTAGAATAGAACGAAAAAAAATATGTACATAGGCTGTATTGAATATGTGTCAGACTAAACTAATGAGATTTTTTACATCAACTCTGAGCATGAAAGCAGACAAATGGAATAGCCATCCTCATTTTCTATAATAGAAAGCATCTAAAGGGAAGGCAGAAAGGATCTTACTGCTCACAAGTCTTTATTCCACCCTTGATTGTTAAATAATATATTTTAAGTTCTCATATCTCGCCCGCAGAATGTTTGAACTGACACTAATGGGTATATAAGAGAAAAGAGTGAGCTCTTAAAAAAAAAAGTGAGGAAGGGCTAGGATTGGGAATTTTATTAGTATTCCCAGTGGGCTGTAATAAAGATACTTTTCACACAATACAGTGAATGTTTACAGCAGACAGTTTAGTTTCCTTCCAACAATTATGAGAGAAATTGAATCTCAGGAAATGTTAGTTTTCACTAAAATTAGACATAACAATAAAGATACCCCTGAAAGTTTATTAACGAGGGGAAAAAAAAAAAAAAAAGAAAAGCCATCAGTCTCTGGAAGACAATTTAGCAAATTTATTTTAAGAATTCCAGATGACTTCTAAACAAAACCACACACCTACGTAGCTCTGAGCGCTCAGGCTCCCCATGGGAGCTGCTTTTCTCTTGAGAAGCTTTTTTCCCCAGGCTTCTTGAATTCCTAGTGCATTTTGGGGGCAAATACCCAAAAGGTGCTTGTTTCCAGCCTGGATCCAGCTGGAGGACGATGCCCATCACTTCTGCAAGTAGATGGGGCACCAGGTAGCAGCAGATCATGTTTTTTGGGTACAAGTCAGGGTGCTGCAAGCCTGGGAACCCACACTGGTATTGAGAGCAAGTTATTGGGTGCTTGAATGCAACTTCAAGAACAATCTGACTGTGCTCAGGCAGAGATGCTGGTGATGCAGAAAAAAATAAATAAATAAAAAAGGAAAGGAAAGCTGCTCTGTAAAGTGCAGGAAACACTGGAGTGCTCTGAGCAGCTCATGTGATGGTGTTTAATTTTTGAAACACCACGAGTGGAATATGCAGTGGAATTCTGCCTGTCCTGATTTCCAGACTTCTGCATTGAGGAGTGCTGCAATACCCCTGTTAGAGACACCTGCCTTCCTCTCCTTTTGTCCATGCAATCCTCCATTTCTGACTTCTTTCTCGCTCTGTTTCAGTCTGGAAAGAGATTCCTGTTATTTGCTACCAAGAATAGGGATGGGAGGAGAAGTGGTGAAAGCTGATGCAGCTTAGCTTGCAGACATTACTTCTCTAGTAATTTTCCTCAGAAGGATCTGTCCCATTTTGATGCTTTTTGGTGACACCAAGTGGGACTCGAGGTGCCCAGTTTGGTACTAGAATTGGCAATAGAAGCACTTGGCTCTGAGTCATCCCAGTTTATGGAAATATCTAGGCCTTGTGTGGGCTTGGATTTGACAGATAGCAGCTGCAGCCCTTGAGTACGCTGGGAAAACGTGAATTTTTACCACGGGGTTGATGTTTTGGCTTTGTTATGTGCAGCCCTGTTTTGCTCAGAGCCTCCCCCTCCTCTCCATCAGCATCCCTGCCTCTCATTTTGACTCTTCCACTTCTGTCTGTTCCCCTTGGAACAGTTCAGGTTCTACCTGGTGTGTGTCTAAACCAGTGAAAATAACAGAAAAACCTCTCCAGCTGCTCAGTGAATGGAGGGTTTCAGTTGCTTTGGCCTCTGGAGAGCTGGGGCTGGTTTTCTCTTCCCGCCTCATGCCTTGTGTGTTGGGTTGGGCGTTGTGGTCGTGTGGTGATGGTTGGGCTGGTGCTGATGTGAGCCCTCTTGCACCTTCTTTTCCTCTGCAAAGCCATTCCCTGTGTCCACAAATGTTGTCCATGGCCTCTAGAGCTGCCAGTGCCCGTGCTGGAGTTGGTCCCAGATACAGGCTCCTGGCTGTGAGCAGCAGATTGATGCCCTGGCTGTCCTTCTAGATGGACAGTTGTCATTACTTTGGGGAGACATTGCTATTTTGATTATTAAGGTGGCTGTTTTCCTTTTTGCCTTCCTCCTGAAAGGATGGCTCCTACTCTCACTGCTCATTTTGTCCAGTTTGCTTAATGCTTTAGAAGGAATTTGATGAGTATCTGATTTAGGACATAGATGAGCCTCTCACAGCCATGTGTGTGTTCCTGCCTTTTTTTAGATACCACAGATAAGCCTGGTTTTATTAAAGAAAAAAAAAGTTGTTAAAATTGTTAAAGATAAAATCTGTTTGTTTCCCAAAATTCACATATTGGAGGTTTAAGGCTGAGATTTTCACGCCTACACTGGGGAGTTGGATACTTGGCCATGCACCATGTTCCAGTTCTAACAGTTCTGTCACGAGTCTCTTGGTGCTTCCTGCTTTCCCTAACAGCCCCAGCACCTTTGTGCTCCTGTGACATGACAGCTTCTGCTTCGGATAAGGGAGGAAAAGAACAAAATTCTTGGAGCTGTGGTTGTGGAGGAAGAGTCATAATTGTGGCTCTCAGGAGCTCAGTAAATGCGAAGGAGGTAGAGAGACATCCTGTGTGATTATCATGGAATGCTTTGGGTGGGAAGGGACCTTAAAGTTCATATGGTTCCAACTCCCTGCCATGGGCAGGGACACCTTCCACTATCCCAGGCTGCTCCAAGCCCCGTCCAGCCTGGCCTTGGGCACTGCCAGGAATGGGGCAGCCACAGCTTCTCTTACCTTGACATCCCATGGACTGGGAGTAGTGGGTTCAGGGGCTATGGTCAGTCAAAGGTTGGGCTTGATGATCTTGGAGGTCTTTTCCAACCTCAGTGATTCTGTGATTCTGTGACTGGCACGTTGCTGAGTTCTGTATATTTAGGATCTGCAAGGAGTGCGACATCCCAATCCCATGGGAAATCTGTCATAGACCTCCCTTGGCCAACCAAACACCATCACTGCCATTGAACTGGGTTGATGCTCTCTCTGTCCCACCTCAGGGTTTGCTTTGGCAGAGCTGACTCAGCAGTATTTGGCTTTGGCACATCTCCCGCATGCTGGAGCCAGATTCTGGGGCTGAGGGTCTTTGGGAAAATGTGGGAAGCTGATTTATCACCCCGGTGATTGCAGTTAATTTCCTTTCCCCGTTTCGGCAGCTTCCTGGCAGCCTGAAATGTTTGGCAGTGGATGGATGGGTGAAGAATTTCAAGCTGCTCTTGGGGGTAAAGAGTAGAGAAGGGAGGGAAGGATGTGGCATTTTACAAAGCTGTGGTGCATTCTTAATTTTAATAAAATAAATATAAAGAAAGGTAAGCAGCACCTCAGCTGCTGAGGCAACAGGCGCTTAAGAAGGACTGAATAAATACATAAAACATATTTGCTGAAGGCATTTGTTGTTGGAAGTTTAAACATTAAACATGCCTCCTTCGTCTGATACCATAATAAAGCAGGGATGTTCAAAGAGCCATTAGCGGTGCTCTGACTACAGCTTTACATCTTCACTCATGTACCAAAGAACCTGCATTACATCAGCAATGCCTCCATGAGTTTTGCCCCCAGAAGGGAGGGATTTCAATGTGGGCTCAGGCTTTTTTGTGGTGCATTTCCCTCTTCCTATTGATCAATGTGGCTGTTTTGGTATTGTTTCCCTTGTAAAGTGCTGGGGCAGGTCCACGGGAGGCAGCAGCTCTGCCTTTGTCCCGCTGTCCCCAGGCTCAGTAAGTGCTGGCTCGGGGCCTGATGAGACAAATAAACAGGTTTGTGTATTTAGGTTTTTAAATTACAGGCTAAGGAGGAACACAGATACTCGATCTATTAAGAAATAACTAGGTGGGTGATTCAGTACCATTTGTGTAAATGGCACTAACTCTGGTCTGCCTGCACAATTTATTAATACTTCACGGGAGGAAAAAAAAAAAAATTATTTTAATCTCATAATGGATGATGAGCTGTGAAATTGCTTCTGCAGCAGCTGGGCACCCTGGGGGAGGTGCTAGATTGCACCACATTATGCAAGCCATCCCCACATCCCTGCCTTCCTCGTGCTAATCACACACATCAAATCTGGGTGATGGGGAGGGGGGGACACTGCTTCTGCTGGGCTTGATGGCTTTTTGATTTCTTAGTAGCTACAGTTTTCTTGTCAATTTGCTTTGGGGTCCCAAGCCTGGCTTGGGAAGAGCGAGGCCCCAAATCTGAGTGGCTTTGTGGTGATGCTTTGTGCTTCAAAGGTGCTGGTAGAGGAAATAACAAGAAATGTAGCAAAAGTACCGGGTCTGGTCCAGTGGGTGAAGATTTAATCCGGCTGATAGCCACACTTTGAAGGGAAGGGTACCAAGAGCTGTTACTGCTCTTTGCTCTGCCTTCATAGGACTGGGACCATGAGCAGAACCAACATCCTGAGTGCTGTGGAGCCTCCACACTAAAAGCAGAGCCTGGGGTTAAGTGCTTTGGTTCTCTGTGGGAAGATGGTGCAAGGGGAGCAAACCAAGGGGTAGTGTGGGGCATTTAGGAAAAAATGTAATTGTCCCTTTAGGTCCAGCATGGGATTGTCAGTGTTGGCTTCACAGGCGTGTGGTGGTGTGCTCTTGGTTGTGTCTCTGGTGTCTTCCCACAGCACTCCCAGTGTGCCCTGGGTGGTGAGGGCCACGCAGGGCTTCTTTGGGAAATGTCTCTTTGCAGATGAAAGAAAAACACCAAACAGGGTATATTTTGGGGTAAAAGAAGTCTGGCTTGCAGCTGGGTTGTGTTGCCATTGTGGCTTTGCTGGGGGATCTTGCTGCAGACCACAACGCCCCAGAGCAGAGGATGGCTGTGAATGCCACGTGCCACTAGCAGGACATGTCTTTTGAGATGAAACTTTGGAAAATGCGGTGCAAACAAATCTTCCGTGCAAAGCATGGCACAAAGGCTTTGTTTAATCCTTTAACTCCACTCCTTCAGTTTGGAGCACAAGGGAAATACTCTAAGACAAAATCTCAGAGGGAGCAAGCGTGGTACAGAGTGTAGTTTCCTTCCTGCTCTGGGTCCTTCTGGCTCAGCTGAAGCCAGGTTGAATTAATTTCTTAGAGTGCTTTTTGCTAATTCTTCCTTGCCTGCGCCTGTTTTTGGGCTGCCTTATCTCTTGACCTGCTTACAGTGCATTATACACCATTGTGTAACATACCCTGGGCTCAACACTCTCCACCAAATCCATCCAGCCCTACAATGGATTGCTGTGAGTGCACTGAGCTCATTATGCAAGTTCAGTATGCCACGAGACAAAAAAAGACAATTATGTAAAACCTGTACTCAAATAATTCCCTGAAATGCATGACGTTCTTGAGTAGAATATGATATTCCTTGTATTCACTTCCAGGCGAGATCCTAGGGAAGAAAAGAAATGGATTTATATTTGTGTGGCCTAGTCAGTCTAATTTTAGATCCCATTGGCTGCTGTCTCACTGGATGTACAGAGCCTTTAATACATTTTAAAACCAGGCAAAAATCATTATAAACAATTTTAAGGAGGCTGATTGTGAGGCAGATGACAGAGGCTGCTCTTTGCCAACGTGGAGCAGAGCTTGCACGTCTCCTGGCTTTCCCTGGAGCGTTGCCACGTTTGCTCTGAGAGACTGGAGAAGAACAGCCACGAAAACACGCAGTGAAAGGAAACAGTTCCCTTGTCAGCGTGGGTAGATAAGGAAAAAACAGGTGAAGTGAGCTGCTACTCTGGGTCATCCAGGAGCAACTGTGCATCAAACGTGTCCCATAGCCCTGGCCCTGCATGTGGAGACACAACAAAGGGTTTTCAGGAGCCCTGGTTATCACTGATGTTTGTGTAAACCAATACTGAATTCTTCTGAAAACACTGTCAGCAGGAATTGAGCCTTAATATCCCATCTGGATGGGGCTTGGAGCAGCCTGGTCTAGTGGAAGGTGTCCCTGCCTGTGGAAGGGAGTAGAACTGGATGAGCTTTAAGGTCCCTCCCAACCCAAATTTTCCGTGATTCCACGATCTGCTTGCTTGGGAGTTGAAGGTCTTTGCTGCAGGGACATGGAGTTGCCATGCAGAGGAGGTACCTGGTGGCATGAGAAGGTGGCTCTGCAGGAACAGTTGTGCCAGCAGGCTCATGTGGAGCTCCCTCTGGGGCATGCGGGGCGCTGGCATGGTCCTGCCCTGCCCTCTCCTATGAGGCAGCTGCTGCCTTGCTGTGAAAGCAAGAAAGGCTGAGAAATCTGATTACATTTTTTTCCTCTTTATTCCTGGGGGTATCAACTTCCAACTCATTTTTGTCTGTGCCACCGGGGAATTAGGGGTCTGTCTGTCTCTCTTTCCTCAGGAGGATAAACACAGCATTCCTAATCCTTTCTATACCACTGCGTGCTGCACTGCTGCCCCTTCCCTGTATATCTGCCTTTATGGAAACCGTAACCTTTGCTTGAACCAGAGACTTTCCTGAACAAGAGCCCTTTGGGATCTGAGTGGGCTTTCCTGGATACATTTTTAATAAACACAATAATTTGACTGCAAACCCATTACCTATCCCCTGTTTGTTCTACGGGATAGTCATTTCCATGCCTGCAAAAGCCACTAACTCACAGGGCAATCAAAGGAGGAATGACAACCAGGATAAAATTGGTCTGTGTTGTGATAAAGCCGTCCATCTTCACGTCGTGCTCTGGAGCTTTATGTATTGCCTATAAATAATGGCCTCAAAAAGATATTAAATCTTTAGAAAAAATCAAGCCTAATTGTAACTATATTTTTGTTTTCCATTTTGGTTTATGTACAGTATATGACTTCTGCGGAGACATTTTTATTCCAGGAAAATGACAGGCCAACAAGAAGCCATAATTGCACTGATTTTTAGAAGTGCCTGCATTACTACAGATCTGATGTACTGCAAGACATGAATCAGAAAAATTCTATTAAAAAATCTCTTGAATGGCTGACACAGGAGTATTATCCACGATGATTAATTTGACTTGGTCATTATGAACACAGACAAGTCTGACAAAATTGCATTTCATTCCCCACTGAATTCATAAAATCACTATACACATAATAAGAAGTTATAGTTCTCTGCTATCCACTATTCTTGACAGGATTCCAGTTCTGGATGAGATACTGATTAAAAAAAAAAAAAATAGAGGCAAAGAGAGAGTTGGGAGCCTTTTTGAAAGCCTACAATAAGGCTGATTTCTTTTGCTATAAATTGTTCATAGAACTCCATTATTTTTAGCTTTTTTTTTTTTAGTGAAATGGTGATGCAGGTCAAGAGCAGCTTGGACAATATCAAACCTGACTGTGAGCTTGTGGAGGGGATGCAGCAGAATGCCCAGGCTGAATCTCGGGAATTTTTCATCCTTCAGATAATTATAAATAATCGGTACTTTGTTCTTCATTTCCCATCCACACAACAGACAGGTCGAGGCCAGAGAGTCCTGAGAATGTTGTTTCTGGCCTTGGTAGCATGTAAAATAACCCCCCAAAATGCAGAATTGGATGCAAGCCTCCAAAAAAAAATGTATTTTGGTGTGAACTGAGATTTTCTGTTCCCTGTGGATATTGTTCCCTCCACAGCCCCATCCTGCTGAGCACTACAGCAACAAAACACAGCCTTCCCTTTGCCACTGTGGCAACTTCCCAAGGATATCAAAGGTTATTAGGACAAGCAAGGATGTTTAGGACCCTCTGTGCACAAACGGTTTTATGAAACACATATTTTGATAAAATTTGTAGGAAAGAAACCTTTTTTGAGCTGTCAGATTTGGTTGAAACCATCCAGCAGGCTCGGCTTTGGGAAGAGCTCTAGCTCCAGGACTGCACAGGATCTATAGGAGAAGGTCACCTCATGTAAAGTTTAAAGGTATAAACATCCAGCTGATTCAATGGTGAAGCCATCCAGAAGAGCTGGGATTGACCTAGGCATGGCTTTGTGCTGCAGTTGTGGCGGCATGCAGGGTCTGCATCAGAGCAATGCCCACAGAGTGGGAGAAACAGGGAGTGGGGAGCTGTGGGCTTGATCTTTGGGACAACCAACACTTGCTTGTGGTTTTTGAAGAGAATAACCTTTGCTCTGGGGGCAAGCTGGGAGAGCTGGGGGTGTTCAGCCTGGAGAAGAGAAGGCTCCAGGGGGACCTTAGAGCCCCTTCTGGGCCTAAAGGGGCTCCAGGAGAGCTGGAGAGGGGCTTTGGAGAAGGTCATGGAATGACAGGACAAGGGTAATGGCTTTAACCTGCCAGAGGGCAGGGATGGATGGGATATTGGGAAGGAATTGTTCCCTGTGAGGGTGGGTAGGCCCTGGCACAGGGTGCCCAGAGCAGCTGTGGCTGCCCCTGGATCCCTGGCAGTGTCCCAGACCAGGTTGGACGGGGCTTGGAGCAGCCTGGGATGGTGGAAGGTGTCCCTGCCTGTGTCAGGAGGTTTGGAATGAGATGGGCTTTAAGGTCCTTTCCAACCCAAGCCATTCTGTGATTCTATGATTTTAAATCCCACTACTCTGGATATGGAAGAGGAGCACACTCAGAGGGAGGAAGAGCCTACTTTCCCACAGGTTCCCTGCTGCTCTGCTGTGCTCCCAACCTCTCGCTGAATATCATGCAGACACATCCAGGGCACATTTCTGTTCATGCAAGAACTCATTTTTTCCCTTTTCAACAGCATTCCCCTAGTAAAAAACCTGAGCATGTGAAAACTAATGTAGCAGGGGCTGGGAACACTTCAAAGACAATTTGTAGATTGTATGTGACTGACTGTTAATAAATACTTCTTCCCAGTATTTATCCACCTCTCCCCACATAATTCATTGGCCCTGGTATTCACACAGATCTCCACGTGCGAGGATGAGGTAAATCAATTTCCATTCCTAAGACCCAGAGCTGCTGACGCAGAAAATCAGCACTGCTTCACTTCTTGGCACAAGCCTTTGGGAATCACAGGTGTGAACAGGAGCCCTCTGCCATCCCTGCCTGGAGAAGGGGTGATGGGAGGGGCAGCTCTCCTGGACACCCCACAGCCAGCACCCATCCATTTCCCTTGCTGGCCCCAGAGCATTTCTCTGGAGTTTGCAGTGGCCAAGTGACTTCCACTTTCTCCTGCCACCTCAGCTGACATTTCTGTCCCTGTGGCTTCAGTGCCTTGAGATGAGCAGAAAACCCCTCTGGCTTCTGTGCTGGGGAAACGTATCAAAATCCCCTTCTTGATAATAGGATCATGCCTGTGTGAGTAAAGGGTGTAGTGGGAGAGATTGAAGGCTTCTGAGGAAATGTGGGCAGCTGGTCCTCAGGAAGTTTCAATTTTACCTTTTTCCTTGTGTTTGGACTCTTTCTGTGGCTTAAGGTGTTCTCTCAACCTGGAGTTCACTGCAGTTGCTGTGACCAGTGGCACGTGGCGAATCTTTTAGACGTGTGTAGGGAGTAGGGAATGTGTCTGTATGGCACATCCATCCACGTGCTTCTCTGTGTCCTGACTCCATCTGACACATCATCCAGCTTTGGAAAAGTCGAGATACCCCCAGAACCACCTGGCTGCTCCTCTGCAGCTCCTTCCCTGTGTGGTGCTGGTGAGAGAGTGCTCTCCCTGGGACACTGCCCTCAGCCCTGGGAGTGGGGTCCTGCTGGGACTGGGTTGGGGTGATTGCCATCACTGCTCGTGGGATGATGTGGGCACCCCATAACCCCCATGTGCTCCTTGTGCACACCAGGAGCTCAAGCTGTAGCACCTCTCAGCCTCACAAATATCAATGTTTTCCTCACTTTGCAGACTTGCCAGGCTGGTTTGGGTCTCTTCAGACCCATCTCATCTCTGAAGTGTCAGCAGGGTCGCTGTGCTTTTGCATTAGCTCCAGGAAAAACCCAGTTGGATGAGGAATGGCACAGAGTCCATGGTGGTTTGTGTCATCAGGATAGATTGCACCAGCCTCGTATTTCCTTGTACCTTCCCAAGAACAAATGTTCTCTCTCAGGCTCGTATTTACTGTTGAATGCCTTTTGACAGGACAAATATTTACCTGCAATAATACTACAAATCTTTATCCTTCTCACTGAGAAAAATATTTCTCTGAATCAATGCTTGGCTGCAACTCCCGAATCCTCACGGATAATCACACAGAACATGACTCAGTGGAGAATTGGGGTCACTGGACATTTGCCATGCTGCCGAGGAGGAGAATGGTTTTCCAGGTCCTTGGTCAACTCATGTCCTCTGTGATTTATACCCACATGCAGTGCAGAGATGGTGCTGCCTGGCTGTGGAGTGGTTTGTAAAGGAGGACAGCGCTTTCTTCCCCTTCCAGGAGGGGAAAGGCAGGAGGAAGCTAAAGGCATCATTTATAGACATGCTCAGCATTTGTCACTGCCTGCTGAGTCACCTGCATGAGAATTTGTAGTGGTTTTTAGAACATGGCTTGGTTGATGCCATGAAGATTTTTTGCCTTTTCTTTTATACCCCTGTTATAACTTTTTACAACTTCTGTATTCTCAGTGCTTTTTGCCTACATTCTTGGCCTTGTTTGTCAAGCTGGGACTCAACATTTTAGAAGCTTCGTAGCTGGGGATCAGTGTGCCCCAGACCCCAAGGTCCTCTCCAGAACACATTCTGTAAACCAAGATAGAACCATCCAGGGGAAGGTTCCTTGGGGAGGGGGGCCCACTTGAGCCTCTCATTGGGGAATCTTTGATAGATCTGCTAATTAGTAACACCTATAATGTTATACCAGACCTTTTGGGGCATATTGGGCAGGGTGCATCTCGATGCATATGAACTGGATGTGTGCACCTAAGGATCCTTAAAATAAATACCAAGGTAAAATCCCTTTTCCCCTTCTAACAGTGTTTGACTCTTGATTTAAGACCAGGAAAAGGCATCATGGTCATGGCTTTGGCTGAGTCACAGCTGGTCCCTAAGAGCTGCTTGACAATCAGACATCTGGACGTCCCTTCGCCCATCCTCCTCTTTGCTGTGGCTGCTGGGAAGGCTTCCCCAGGCTCAGGGATCTTTTGTTATGGCATGCCTGGTGGGAGCTCGTGGGGGCTTGGCTTTATTTACAGTCCAGGAGGAGGTGCAGCACAGGAGCAGAAGGTGAAGCAGCAGCAACATCAAGAGTTGTTCTGAGTGCCATGGCAGAGGCCGAGCAGGCTCACTGTGCCCATCAGGCCATAACCCACAGATGTGCTCTGTGTTTGCAGCAGAGGAGCTGCCTGCCATCAACAGAGCAGTCCCCAAAGCTGCCTCCTGCCTGAGAGCCTTCTCCTGCAGGCCCCGGGCATTTGGGATGCCTCGTGTCCATCTCTGTCTCCCTCTCCTGAAAAGCATCAGGGAATACAGCAAGGCCGGGAGATCTTGGCACGTTGTCCCTATCGTGGGAGCGGTGTTGGCAGGAGACCACACTGGGGGGACTCCAAGACCTGCAGCTCAGCAGTGGGGCCTGGCTGTGCAGGTCAGCCCCTGCTCTTGCCAGAGGTTCAGGAAGTCTGGCTTTCCCCTCAAATGATTCTGAATAAAGTGTCCCCAGCCCTGTGCTGTGAGCTGGGAGGGAGCAGCCAGTTACCTGTCCTGAGTCTTCTTGGTCCTGGACATGGCCGGGGTGTCACCTTGCCAGGAACCAGAGCCTTTCTCTCCATTACAATCCCCCCACATCGCCTCCTCTCCAGTCCTCTGCCTTCTGACCCTGAATCTGCACCTGGATGGAGATGGTGCAGGGACCCCTGCTCAAACTTGGATTTCAAGATGGAAAAATTGTTTCAAAATACAATTTTGCTACTGTTGGAGGTTGGTTGTACCTGCTGCATTGCCATTCTGTGCCATTGCTGGGGGATTATGGGGCAGAACCAGGTTTATGAGGTGGGGAGGCCCTGGCACAGGGTGCCCAGAGAAGCTGCGGCTGCCCCTGGATCCCTGAAAGCGTCCCAGGCCAGGTTGGACGGGGCTTGGAGCAGCCTGGGCTAGTGGAAGGTGTCCCTGCACACAGCAAAAGGGTTGGAATGAGATGATCCTTCAGGTCTCTTCCCAGACTATTTGATGATTCTGTGATAACCCTGGGGCTGTGCTCAGGGCAGTTAGATCCTATACAACCCCTATAGCTGGTGCACAGGGGTATTTGGGGGGCTGAAAGCAAGGGGGGGACTCAGAGAAGGGTCAGTCTCGCTTCTCTGACAGGCCCTGGCTCCATCCTGTGCCTCCAGCCCACTGCAGGCAGGGCTTCCCTACTCCAAGCAGCACCCGGCATCGAGAGGGTTTGCAAGAGGAGACTCGTTGTTTCCGCTGATTTCAGTGTTTTAATTTGAAGAGGAATAATGTGTAATCACAACAACTGTCATCTGTTTGACAGTGGAAAATCCTCGATCTGTTTTTGTGCACAGTAAATGGGCAGCCATTCAGCAGCACGAGCTGCTCGGCGCTCGGAGTCCTGGTGGGATGAATGGCTTCAGACCAGCCCACTAATCTAATTTGTAATGTATCCTTAGAACGTATAATTGGCTGTTTAATTTAATTCAAATTAACATAAGAATAGGAAATATAATCTGCCACAGAGCCCACATGGCGGTGGAGGGGAGCACTGGGTGTTGCTGCAGAGGGGTTGAGGGGACGGCTCTGTGCACACCGTGTGAGACCGCTCCTTGTGGGGACGGAGCTGTCACTGTGGACATGTCAACACGTGCTGTGCTGACAATAAATCACCTCTTTTCCCAGCCTTCTGAGTGTCTGCGAGCCTCATCCCCCTTCCTTATCTTTCTGACCATCTATTTAAAACACACATAGAGGGAGGGCAGCCCGCTTTGGAAAGCTCGGTAGCGACAGGGTGTGAAAGCTGGCAGGCGCCGAGTCTGATTATGTTGATTGGATATTGTCTAATCTGATTTTGATTGTGTACAGCTTTGATTGTAATTTTGATACGTCTGCAAAATGCTGTAGCTATTCGGAAAGCTTTGTGATTTAAACAGGTCTTTTTTTCTTTTCTCTTTTTTTTTTTTCCCCTGAGTTGAATAGAACAGAGGCAGAAACGTGCCTGGGGGTGAGCAGGGCGCTGGGGCTTTGGCACTCTGTACAAAACCACCTCAAAGCCCTTGGGTGAGCTGCTCTGCAGCAACACAGGGGACTCGTAGTTTTGAAGAGAGCTTTAGGAAACTCTGAGTGGGTTTTACATAATTTAGTTAAGTACAGCAAAGCCACTTGCTTATATACCTGATACCAAAATAAACCAGCTGGAGGAACAAGTTTGCTGTGCGATGATTTATTTAAATCCCTTTCTGTAAAGCATGGAGTGAAATCCTCTTAAATAACTGGGAAAGAATCAGTGTACCTCGAGGAGCATAGTCCAAATGGAAACCCAGCTATGAGATGTATTAAATGGGATCTCTCTTTACATCCCCTCAGCCCGCTGCCTTCCCTGTATCATAACATTAGACAGAAGCTGACTGGAAAAAGAGCTGGGCTTGAATTTCCCCTGAACAGTAACAGTTGGTGCAGGGCTCTCATGGCCCGGGGTCTCTCTTGTCATGCTCCTGTTTCCCTGCTGCCAGTGGGAATCTCAGGCAAACACGAAGCTTTGGGTCAGACGTATAGAACCTGCTCTTGAATCACAGAATCATCAAATGGTTTGGGTTGGAAGGGACCTTAAAGATCATCACATTCCCACCCCATGCCATGGGCAGGGACACCTTCCACTATCCCAGGTGGCTCCAAGCCCTCTCCAACCTGGCCTTGGGCACTGCCAGGGATCCAGGGGCAGCCACAGCTTCTCTGGGCACCCTGTGCCAGGGCCTTCCCACCCTCCCAGGAAACAATTCCTTCCCAATATCTCATCCATCCCTGCCCTCTGGTAGTGGGAAGCCGTTTCCCTTCTTCCTGTCTCTCCAAGCCCTTGTTCAGCATCCCTCTCCAGCTCTCCTGGAGCCCCTTTAGGCCCTGGAAGGGGCTCTAAGGTCCCCCTGGAGCCTTCTCTTCTCCAGGCTGAACACCCCCAGCTCTCCCAGCCTGCCTCCAGAGCAGAGAGGCTCCTGCCCTTGGAGCATCTTTGTGGCCTCCTCTGGACTCTCTCCAACAGTTCCATGTCCTTGTCCCATTGTGGCCCCCAGAGCTGGAGGCAGCCCTGCAGGTGGGGTGTGCTGAGAGGGGAGGAGAGAGGCAGCATCCCCTCACCTCCCCGCTGCCCACGCTGTGGGCTGAGCCTGGCACACAGGGGGTTTCTGGGCTGCCAGGGCACAGGGCTGGGTCGTGTCCAGCCTTTCCTCCACCAGAATCCCCAAGTCCTTCTCTCCCAGGGCTGTTCTCAATGTTTACCTCTCCTGGTCTGTGCTCCTGCCTGGATCGCCCTGACACAGGAACAGCTCCTTGAGCTTGGACTTGTTGAACCTCGTTAAGGTCCTGTAGCCCCACTTCTCCAGCTTGTCCAGGTCCCCCTGGATGACATCCTGTCCTTCTGCTGTGTCAACTGCTCTTTTTGTTTCTTTCTGCAGTGGGGTGATGGAAGGTGGGAGGGGGAGGGTTCAGCTATGCAGAGGATGAGCCTCTTCCAGCCCCAGTTGTGGGGTGAGGCAGGAGTGACCCCCTCAGAGCCATGGTTCTCCCTGGCAGTGCCCTTTCACCAGTCCGCAGATCCCTCCTTGCTCCCTGCTGCCTCTCCCACTGACTTCTGTACTCCAGTTAAATACAGGCTTTATTTTATTTTGTTAAGGACTTTCTCCCCGCAGCCTGCGGTGCTGAAGAGCACGAATCCAGGGGTGAGCTCTGGGACAATGGATTATTAAAGCCTACAGTGCTTAACTGGTTTTTAAACAGCTGGGGTTTTGCTCTTAAATCAAGTATTAAGTCCAAATCCAACCATGAAACTAGGTGATCTGGGAAATTTAGCTTTAGCATGTGTATAATACTATAGCTAATCAGAATTTCATATGCTATAATAATATGTGAAATAGTAGATGTTTAGAATAAGGCTCCTCTGCCAGAGACTCATTATATTCTGTGTTGATAATTAGTAATTTTGGATAGATTATGAAGAAAAAACGCTGTTGTCTGAAGTCAAAATGATTGCCCAGGTGCAATAACATTTTTTATATAAATGGGAATGCTTAGAAGTAAACAAGCCATGAGAAAACATGGGGAGCAGACAAGAGTTCCAACATCTCTGCATGTTCATGTCACCTCGAGGGAGCGTTATTAGGGAGGGGAGGGAACGCTTCTCCAGATGAAATTTGGGAGAGGATATAAGGAAGGACAAATCTCCATGTGTGGTGAAGTCATGCAGGCTTTCTTTAAAGGATTTTCTTAAAGCGATGGCCATGTTTCCAAATCTCCCTCCCTGGTTGTAGCTGGAGTTTTTGAGGATTCAGCGGGAGTTAGGACAAGAGAAAATGGCTTTAACCTAGCAGAGGGCAGGGTTAGATTTGGTATTAGGGGAAAATGCTTTACTCTGAGGGTGGGGAGGCCCTGGCACAGGTTGCCCAGAGAAGCTGTGGCTGCCCCAACCCTGGGGCCAGGTTGGACGGGGCTTGGAGAAACCCGGGATAGTGGAAGGGGGGTGGGACTGGATGGGCTTTAGCATCCCTTGCAACCCAAACTGTTCCATAATTCTGGGAATTTTGATCCCAAGTAATTGTTATTTCTACAGCTCTAATTCTCACAAAAACTCTTCAAAATACCAGCTGTAGGTTGAAAGCTGAGCTGGGTGCCCAGAGAGAGACTTTGACCCAGGAAGGCTGCAGCTGGTCAGGCAGCAGCCGTGCCCTTCCATGGCTGTGATCCAGGTGTGGAAGTTTCTGCTGAGGTTTTGGGGGCTTTAAGACGAGTAGGGATGCAGTGTGGGAGAGGGGAGCAAGGGGATGCCTCGAGTGGATTCACAGTGTGTTCCTGATGGATGGTGCAGTGCTGCCACACTCACACCCTGTCTCCTAACTCATTACAACCTGGCATGCAGAGCTGGACATGCCTTTTTTATTACAACAAACCCATTTCCACTGCAATCTGTATTTCTTAGAGAAACAATCATTTTCCTTTGCTGAAGCAGCAAGGCAGTGACACTTTGCAAAATGTCTCTTTCACGTTTCAGACCTACAACAGTCAGAATGAGAGCAACGAGGACTACGAGATCCCTCCCATAACGCCTCCCAATCTCCCCGACCCGTCCCTCCTGCACTTGGTGGACCACGAAGCTGGATACCACTCCCTGTGCCACAGCCTCCCTCCGAACAGCCTGATCCCAGCGTATCCCTACCAGAACATGGACCTGCCGGCCATCATGGTCTCCAACATGTTGAGTCAGGATGGGCACCTCCTCTCCAGCCAGCTGCCCACGGTCAGTGCCTTTCCCCTCTCTGTCCCTTTCCCCAAAGCCGCTCTGTGTTTCCAGCCAGGAGGCAGCTGAGCAAAGAAGGGTGCTGGGGATGAGCTGTTTGCCGTGAGGGTTGGGATGAGCTGGTGCTGCCCACCAAGGCCGGGGTGTGTTGGCAGAGGGTGTGGTCACTGTGCTCATGGTACAGTTTCACACTTAGTTTGGGGTCCTCCTGAGCCTCATTAACCACTCGGGATCTTTTCCCCACGAGGGTCTTTTCCCCCCTTTGTGGAGCATCCTCCCTGAACCGAGCAAAGTGCACGTGCCCCATCCCCCAGGGCAAGGTGACCCAAGCCAAGGGTCCCCCCAAGCCAAAGCCCCAACGCCCTGTGTCCTTTCTCTTCCTCTCTGCCACCCCTGTCCCACTGCCAGGCTGGCACCGGTGGCACCAGCAGGAGGAGCACGGGTGCTCCCTGAAGGGAAAGCTGTCCTATTGATTTCAGGGGGAACAGGATCCCTCCTCGCACTCACAAACTCAAATTGCCTCCTGGCTCACGCCGTGGGAAGGGGATACCTTGCAAAGGTTCGAATGACTCATCTGCAGGGATAAACAAGGCTGGGATAATGAAGTAAAGTGAAGCTCTGGGAAGAAACTCCAGGGCTAATTAGACCTTCTGATGCTTCTGCATCAGCAGCACTGAGGAAAGGCTGTGAGTTGATTTTGACAGTGATATTGAATTAACACTGCTGCTGTTTGATACCATTTTCCTCTTTAGCAGCGTTAGCCCTGTGGTTGGTTTTCGACATTGTTTTTCTCTAAGATCATTGATTTTGAATGACATTGATATCAAACAGAGTTAATTTTACTTAAAGAGCATGGCTGGGAGCCTGGCCCTGCCTGGTTTGGTGTTGATTGCTTGAATAGATAAGGGTCTGAAAGGCATTGGTATTTAAATATTTAAATGGGATATTATCTCTTAGTCTAGGAAAATCCCAAGGCTTTCTGAAGTACTGATGAGTCTCTGAGTTTCATTGTTAGTGTGTTTAAGAGAAATATCATGTTCTGCCCATCAATATTGAACAGAGGCATATTTCTATGGAATTAAATATTACTTAGGGCTCTGTGTTACCTTTTAGGTTCTTAGGTGATTAAAACATTCATTTCTGAGACAGAAAGAGTCAATTTCAGATGAAATATTTTTCCCTGGTTTAATTTAAAGCACAGCCCCTTTGCCTGACCCCTATTTTCATAACATGATAATATTATCCTGTGTTGATTGTCTCATTTTTGAGAGGTGATATTGCACTTATAAATCACTTTCTAAAATACCTAAAGAAAAAAAGAAGAGGGGGATTTATTAAGCAGCTTCTCTGCGTCTGAAATAATTTATTTTGGAGTAGTCCTTGGGAAATGTTCTCTTTCTTACTTTATGGTACTGTTTTACAAATGCAGCGTGGTGACGATAAATCAGGGCTGAGCCAGAGAGGATAAGAAGGGGCCTTAGTGGGCTGTAAACGTAGAATAGAGAGATTAAGATTTGTTTGCCCCTTACCACAAAAATAAAAAAACTCCAGTGAACCCTGAATTTCCCAGCTGAGAGTGAACTGGAACTGTTCAGTTTTGGAAACCCTCGGAGCTGTGATACATCTGCAGAGGTCCCAGCAGGAAAGGGAGCTGTGTTGCAGTTTTAGGTGAGAATTAAATCCTGCCTTTTTTCCACTGAAAAGGAACACCTTCTGTTCCTTTTGGTGGGAAATTGAGTCTCCCTTTCCTCCAGCAGCAGCCCACGATGGCAGCGTTGGTCCCAGAGCACACCTACAGCTCCTGTTAGTGCTGAGGGGAGCAGCACATGCACGTGAGGGCACAGAAAAGTCCTGGAGAGAAAGCACATCTTAAACTCATATGGTTAATACCCAATAGCACCTTCCAGTGCTCCCACAGGGGCTCCAGGAGAGCAGGAAAGGGGTTTGGGACAAGGGCCTGGAGGGAAAGGACACAGGGAATGGCTTCCCACTGCCACAGGGCAGAGATGGATGGGATATTGGGATGGAATTGTTCCCTGTGAGGGTGGGAAGGCCCTGGCACAGGGTGCCCAGAGAAGCTGTGGCTGCCCCTGGATCCCTGGCAGTGCCCAAGGCCAGGTTGGATGGGGCTTGGAGCAGCCTGGGACAGTGGAAGGTGTCCCTGCCTGTGTCAGAAGGTTTGGAATGAGATGATCTTTAAGGTCTCCTCCAACCCAAACCATTCTGGGGCGTGTTTGCCAACACTTGCAGAAAGAGAGGGATTATTTCACCCAGGCAGTGATGGGAGGCCAGTCTGGGAGTGAGCCTTGCCTGCACAGAGCACGGAGCAGGTGGCTCAGCGTGCAGAGGTTTTGTGTTTGTTCCAGGACCAGCGTTGCTCATGCAAATGCTGGAGCTGGAGCCTCTCTCCTCCCTTGCTGCTCTTTGCTGCAGCTCACACAGGTTTTTGCACACACAGCCATTTCCTGCCTTGGTTGCCACGTCTGTTGGTTTGAATACAATGACAAACAACAAGCAATTCATGGTAAAATGTTTAGACTTTGGTCAGACTTCTGCTCTAAAAATGTAACTTGAGCCTTAGGGGTTTTTTAAGCCACAAAAGAAAAAAAAAAAGAACAAATCTCTAACTGCTGATAAGACATGAGCCAGGACTTACCAGGAGCCATAGGATTGGTATTTTTTCTTGAGAGCTCAGAAGTGAATAAAGAAAATCCAGGTGCAGGTTGCTGTCCCCTGTATGTGTCTCTTGTCCTGGGATGCCCTGACATTACCCTCAGACTGCATTAAACCTCCCAGTGCCTCTCAAGAGCTAGTCTGCTGCTCCCATTGTGCAGGTGACCAACTCAGAGAGAGTTTAGTCAGCACAGAAATTCCTGTGGCAGGGGAGTGAAGGTGGATTTGCTGTGTGCCAGCCCCTGTTCCTGGCTCCAGCTCACCCATGGGCTGTCAGATGGAGACCCTCATTTCAGCAAAGCAGCTGTGCCCTGATTGGGAAACCCCAAATCCAGCATCACTTCTGCTTCCTTATCCCTTCAGCAGCATCACCCAGAGCAGCCTCCACACCACCACCCTGCCCACCCGCATCTGCCCATGGACCAGCTCCACATTTCTGTGTCATGGCTCTTCACTGCTGCTTCTGTCACTTTATTTCCCTTTTTTTTCCCCCAGCCATGAGTTTTTAGAAGTTAAGGGAGTTTTCAATCCCTGATTGGGGTGCAGGGAGCTGCAGAGCAGGGAAGCAGGGATGGATGGACAAGAGGAGGCAAAGTGATGGCACAGGATGTGATCTGTGAAGAACTGCTGGAAGGGGGTGGGGGAGGGCTGGGGCAGGGCTGGCACATTTGGGGAAGGTATTTTTAATTTTTGTGTTGATGACAAGAAAAAAACAGACAATTCTTACTGCAGGGGGTTAGTTTTTTCCTCTACTGATCTCTCTTTTTCTATGGGAAAAAAAGGAAGGGAAAAGAAGGGAAAGAGGAGGAATGGCAGGAGGGAAAGAAAATGGGAGAGATGTGACTGTCACTGAGAAATGGGAGTAATTAGGGAAAGTGATCAAAGAGGAAAAAACCATGTTTTCCTTGGGAAGAGAATAACTTTGCTCATGGTGAACATCCCAGCAGTGTTACAGTGTGGACAAGCAGCAGCTGAGCCTTCCAGGGATCCACAGGGAGTCCTGCTGGGCTGGGATCACACTGGGGCCAGAATCTGGGGATGTGGGGAAAGCAAGGGAGGGGGCAGAGATGTGCTGTGGATCAGTGGTGAGGTGGGTTCCCGCTGGGTTAAGGAGCTGCTGGGAACAAATGAGATTTCTGAGTGGATTTGGCAGAACATTTTTGACAGAAACAAAGGGCGCTCAAGGTCAGAGCCCAGGAATCTCCAACGCAGCACAAACGTATTTCCATGAGTATTGGACAGCAGCCAGGAGGGCTGGAGGTGCCTCTGCTTATCAGGTGGGACAGTGCTGGGGTGGGGGGAGCCAGGAGCCCCTGACTGGTGGGACAGCACTGCCCAGCGCCCCCAGCACTGCTCCAGGACCCCACAACTGTGCCTGGTCACAGGATGCAGCTACACAGTCCAAAAAAGCAGCCACCCTGCTCCCTCCTGCTCTGCCGTGGCCAGGGGCAATGTGGGCACAGCCATGTATTTCTGCATATGGGAAGCATCATTTTGGGCAGGTGGCTGCTCTTGTGAGCCAACATGAGCTTTGAAGAGCTGGCTGGAGAGACTGACACATCTCCTTGTGTCCACGTCTTCCCATTGCTTCTCATGATGAGAGATCTTTGTGACTCCTTTGGAGGCTCTAACATTTCCTTCAGCCCACTGGGATGACTTTTTTCTGCTCACAGTAAGCTGGTGCAAGGAGGAAAGATTTTGTTTCAGCTTGTTGAGTGGCATGAAATTATTTGAAAAATATTTAAAATCCTCCGAGGCAAAAAGAATATCCACGGTGTAAAATGTCACACTTCCAGTGAGCTGTGGAACCCCTTTGGGTAGAGGTGAGAGAGTAAAACAGTAAATGGGGGTGAATTGTAGAAGCAAGGTGAGTGCCACCCTGAAATTCCAGAAGTTTTCAGTTGACTTCGAAGAGCTGCTCCCCAACACAACGGGGCTTTGGTGTGGAACAGAGAGGAGAGCCCTAAAACAAACCAGCAGTAACCCAGCTGCCTGTGTCCCATGTGAGAAATGGAAAAGTTGCCCTTTCCCAGGGCTGGGATGTGCATTCCCGGGATGCTGTAGGGCTCCAAGGACAAGCTTCCCCCTGGTGCTCCTCAGGCTTTGAGGGAGGCTGTCCTGCAGGCAAGGTTGCAAAACCAGAACCCAGATTGCTCCAAACCCCATCCAACCTGGCCTGGGACGCTTCCAGGGATTGCTGCTCTGGGCAACCTGTGGCAGTTTTTACCATCCTCGTTGTAAAAAAACTTGTTATGTCAATTAAATATTGTCACAAAAGCCAAGAAAGCTGTGCCAGTCTTTCCTGCAGGCCGCTGGAAATCCATGATCCTGGTGGGCAGAACAGTTTATGTGCTGTGGGCAAATACTTCCGATGCATCAATACTTCCATAATTTTGAATCACTGCCTGTTAAAATAAGTTATTTAAAATAATCCATATCCCAGTGCAGTGTGCAGGCAGCATTGCCCTTCAAAGCAAGTTCACACTCTTCAGGAGAGCCTTTATAAATAAATAAACCAACAAGAGCATTGGTCAGGTCACCAGCAGCAAAAACTTCCCTGAGTTCCCCTTGTTTCAGTCCTGGGTAAGTTTTCACTGGCAATTTTGTGCTGTGAGCTTTAAGGTTTTGAATAATTTGGCTTTCTGCTTATTAGTGGTTCAGTATTTAAAAACTAAACTCCCAAACATGAGGTGGAAAATAGTAATAACGCAACCCTACATGAAGGGTTCTTTGTATTAAGCAGAGCCCTGTTTGCAATTCCCTGCTAGTGTTTTTCTCAGAGGCAATAAATGAAAGAAATATGTCTTTTTAAATTTTATAAAACTCAGAAAAATGGTTTTAAACAGCTTTTCTTCACCTCCTATAATTATTTATTTTCAAACAGTCCTTCAGGGTAATGTTCCGTTTTCTTATTTCACACTCCTTTTTCTCATAAATGAACCATCACTTCAATAAATCATTATGAAAACAGAGACTAACACAAACCCTGAAAGGTTGAAAGATTTATGTAACACATTTATGTTTTCCATTTTCTCATTCTGGTACTCCACTGCTAAAGCTAAGCTAATAAAAGCTGCTATTAATATTTCTTGTTGCCTGGCAACCACAGAGAGGGAGTAATAGCTTTAGCTAGAAAAATAGATGACCGATAAGGAAAAATTCAATTCTTTTATTATCTCAAGGGAAAATGGGCTTTTACTGGAACATTATGATGTACGAGTGTGAAGTTGAATACAAAGGATATTTTTTCAGTTGTTTTTCTATTTTTAATGAACATTATTTTACCTTCACAAACTCGTTTAAGGCATTTGCCCCACCTACTTGTGAGCTTAATTTAGCAACACCCACACACGCTTCTGGCTTTAAGTATCTGTTGGCATTTTCACTTGAAAGCCCCTTCCCTCTGCGCCTCCCCCCGAGCTGGAGGGCTCTGTGATAAAATTTCGCTCCAGGTCGGAACCTGGGAGACAAGATTCCCAATCAAAGAGCAAATTGTTCTTGTGTGCGTTCAAAACTTGCTTTCTCAGAGGAAGGGGCTCGTGTGGAGAGGTGTTTTCTGAAGTTTGAGGTGTCGTGGCTGGGCTGTCTGTGCTCAGGGAGAGCAGGAGTGACTGCTGGTGCTGGAGGTATGAGTGCAGAGCTGCTGCCTGTGGGCAGAAGTGTGGATGGATCCCTCTGGGAATACCGAGGCTGGGGATGAACAGATCGAAAACAGCCTTGGGAGAAGGACCTGGGGGTGCTGGTGGGTGAGAACTGGACATGCCCTGGCCATGTGTGCCCAGAAACCCAACCGTGCCCTGGGCTCATCCCCCAGGTGAAGGGGGAATTCTGCCCCTCTGCCCTGCTCGGGTGAGACCCCACCTGCAGAGCTGCCCCAGCCCTGGGGCCCAGCACAGGAAGGACCTGGAGCTGCTGGAGTGAGTCCAGAGGAGGCCACGGAGATGCTCCATGGCTGGAGCCCCTCTGCTCTGGAGCCAGGCTGGGAGAGCTGGGAGTGCTCACCTGGAGGAGAGAAGGCTCCAGGGAGAGCTCAGATCCCCTTCCAGGACCTAAAGGGGCCTATAAGAAAGATGGGGACAGACTTTTTATCAGGGCTTGTAGCAATAGGACAAGTGGGAACGGTTTCAAACTAACACAGAGTTGGTTTAAATTAGATACAAGGAAGAATTTTTTTACAAATGAGGGTGGTAGAACCCCAGCACAGGGTGCCCAGACAAGCTGTGGCTGCCTCTGGATCCCTGGCAGGGCTGGACAGGGCTTGGAGCAGCCTGGGATAGTGGGAGGTGTCCCTGCCCATGGCAGGGGGGTGACTAGATGGCCTTTAAAGGTCCATTCCAACCCAAACAATTCTACCTATGAATACAGGTCCTCTTCTGTGGGAAAGGTCCTCCCTCAGTTTCCCGGTCATCCTGAACACCAGCAGAAGCTCCCTGTGGAGGAGCAGCCCCTCTTTTCACATGGCTGAGGCAGCTTCTGAGCAGTCCCTTGCCAAGCACTGCTGTGAGAGAATTGGGGTGATGTGGGTCAGAGAACAGCAGAGCTCATGAGCACTGGGCTGTGCATGAGAGGAGTGAACCTGAGGAACCAGTATGGTTCACCCATGGGTATCCCATTTCTGAGACATGGGTAACTAGGGTGTCATGATACACTTTTCGCACAAGGGAACTGTTGTGACAGCTGTGAAGCAAAGCAAACGTGGGCTTTGCTTGATAATGAAAGGATTTCTCCCTGAACAAGGGAAAGGGAGGAGACAAGGTGTCACTCGGTCTGCCAGGCCTGGGAGAGGGTGACTGTCACCTGCCAGGGTGGAAATCTCACATGGGAATCTGCCTTTTTTCCTCCAAACCTGTCCAATCCAAACCATTCCAGGAGTCTATGTCCCAGAGCAGGGGATGCAGGAGAGCATTCAGGTGGGCTCTTACCCACAGCCCCACATCGTACTGCGCTGGAAGGGCCCTGCACAGTGAACCAGTGCGTGTGTGTGTACGTCTGGCTGCAGAATTGCCTCTGCTCTTTTGGTTTTAGGTCACAAACTGGGTCCTTATCTCCCACTACTCACCTCTTGGCCAGAAGCCAGTGGGTTCCACCCCGAAGTGTACCCACTGCTCCCAATGAACCAGCATCTCTTCTTCACTGTTTGCATTCCCCCTTTTAACTATTCCATGGAAATGCATCCTCCTAAGCTTTCCTTTCCTCTCCTTGAGCTGGTCACTCTCTCTGATAAACCAGTACCTTCGGGACAGTCCCAGCAGCGAGAGTCTCCTCATCAGCCATACCACCCTTGGCGAGAGCGCAGGCGGATCCCGGAGCAGACCCCGGGTGAGAGGGTCCCTCCTGTTTGTGCTGTGCCTGCCTCAGCTGCCATTAAGCACCGGTGACACAATTTGCTTTGCTTTTACAGCACTTTCATATTGCCCCGCCTGCACTTAAGCCCGCGCTTAAGCAAACTCATGTGGAGCTCTAATCAGCGCGGTTTGCGTAAGGCCGGGGAGGAGGAGGAGGCTCGCGGTGAGCAGTGCGTGTGTATCAGCGGTGTAATTAAAATATCAATTACGCCGTGTTGACAGCGTGCCAAATAACTGCCTCTCGTGTGTGCACTAAACTTAATCACTCCGAAGTCTCCTCACCAGGCCCAGCGCGGTCGCGGTGCCAAGCACAACACAAGCGCGGCGCTCGCTAAAGCGCGGCTGAGATATTACTTTGTGTAATGGTGCCGCGCTCCAGAGCTGGTATCATGTTCTGGAAATTATCTTTTAATGTACAATTTGTATTGCTGAGAAATGTCACTTACTTTGCAGAACGTCTCGCCGGCATAAAACCGAAGATTTATTCCTGTCATTTTTTTGTCTCCTCTGCCATGTTGATAATAAGGAGTCTACTTCATGTGCGTAATGCCTGTGTCAGTTTTGAAATTTGGGGTTTCATAAAAGACAGTGGTATAAATAAAACATGATGTAAATTAAAAACATAGTGGAAAATAAAATCTCTGAATTACGGGAGCAGATGAGATGAATGCAGCATGAAGGAGGTTTTCAGAACAATATCAAATAACTCCAGTAAATATGTTCAAGGAATGGGATGGATCTTTTTTAAGACCTGATACTGATCTCAAATGTGTTTTTCTCTAGTGTGGAGACATGCAGGTGGATGCCTGTTCTTAGCCCAGTTTTAACCCTTTAGGTTTAGGCTGTATCCATCTTTGGGGTGAAATTTTTTTCTCCTTCTTAGCAAAAATTCCCACTTCAGCAATTTTCCTGGGTGAGGTTAAAAATCCATTTTGCCTGCATCAAAAGAATCCTACAAATGAGAACACGCTTTTCAAAATGAACTAGAGATTTGGAAGAGTTTCTTTGGAGTCTGGGACGTGGCTTTAGGGAAAGAGTGGCCCCTTTGGAGTCTGGGACGTGGCTTTAGGGAAAGAGTGGCCCAGCATGGGCAATTCCCCATTTCCTGGCGGAGGATTTGTCACCTCAGCCCCAGGAGCTGGGGCTGGTGCCTGGATGGGCTTTCCTCAGCTTCTTGGGCTCTGCTGTACTGTGGGATCATCTCTGCCATCTTCTTCCTCCCTATCATAATTTTTTAAAACACAGGAAATTATGTCAAAATTGGCATGAGGAAAGATAAAAATATGGAACAGATAATGTTCAGAAAGTGTTGGGCTTACCCTTGTCCGTGCTGACTAATCTGGGGCATTGTGAAATGTCTTGCCTTTAGTTGCAGCATGAGATAAATGATGCCAGAACATCTCTGCTTAAAGATTGGTTGCCTTTGGTGCAACAGTTTTAGGCGTGTTTGAACCTTGGGGATCCCAATCCCTTTGGGAACAGTAGGTAAAGATAACAGTGATGTCTTTCCAGGGTCTCTCTGCTATCCAAGAACTGGGTTTATGCAGCAGCCAGGGCTGTGTGTGTGCCAGCACTGCAAAAGGTTCATGTGAGAGCTGCAGGCAGGATCCTCCTCCTTCCTTGAAGTGTTGGACAGGGCTTGGATCAACCTGGTCTAGTGGAAGGTGTCCCTGCCCATGACAGGAGAGTGGAACGAGATGAGCTTTAAGGTCCCTTCCAACCCAAACCATTCTGTGATTCCTCTGCTCCTCACTGAATGTACTCAGCCCTCTCTCAGCTGATTAACCAGAAGCTGCTTCACCCTCCCTAAAATGCAGCCTTTGTGCCCTATTTTGTGCATGTGACCCAATGGTGCAGGTCATCCGAGGACTTGTTTTTGTTTGGGTCACACACAGGAAAACTGAGACATTTCCAGGCAGGAATAATCCCCAAGGCACGTGTCTCTGCACCTTCTCCTGCCTCCCATTCCTGCTCCCAGACTGTGCCAACAAAGCTGAGCTTTCATTGCCACCTCTGCACTGACAGCAAGAGCCTAATGTGAGGAAAGGAAGGTGGTTTTGCCAAAGAGATGGAGCTCCCTGCATCCTCCTGGAGCTTGCACCCTATGCCACCATTGTTTGCTGTCCCTTCTGCCCCTGCTTCTCCCCTGTCTTCTCATTTCCATGGGAATAATGAGATGTGGTGGCTGTGGGCCTGTGCCAATGCAAAGAGTCTCCAAAAGACAAGTGAAGGGTTTTAATTTTCATCATAACCTCTGCCGCACCTTCAAGTGTTAACGTTCCTACGTGTGTTCACACCCCACATCATAATGCGACATAAAGTCTTCTTTGAAGTGCAGCAGGCAGCTGTAAATAGAACAATTTTTTGCCACTTTTTAACCAGCATCACCTCTGATAGAAGAAAAACCAAAGTAGCTTGTCTGGCAACTCTTTGTCATCCATCTTACGCATTTTGATCAATGTTGCAGCCCATCTTTAATTGCCTTTATCCCTTCGTTCAATCATATTTATCTCGTAGCTGTCACTGGCCTCCCCTTAACATGTTACCAGGGTGCATTAACCTGCTCCAACAATTACTCACTGCCCCGGACAAGGAGGGGCTGTGTAACTTTGAGGTTCATTCCCAATCACACATGTGCTTTGCTTTCCATTGCTTTTCCAGAAGTTTCAGCCCCAAATGGCCTTGCAGTGACTGGTGTCGGTGCCATTCCCGTCCCGCCCCGGGCAGGAGAGCACAAAAGGATGGAAATTTCCACGGCTTTTGTTTCAGCTGTAGAAGTTATGATGACTGTTCACTGCTGTAGGTGTGTGCACGTTGAGTGAGTCTTTTTGTGTCGTTTAAATGGGAGCTGTTTTTAGAGGCAAATAACAGAAAGTGCTTACAATAAAAATAATGGGCTGTAACAGGCTTTGTTATGCAATGAGGAGATCAAAGAGCCACATCAGCCACTCGGCTGAGCGCTGGAGTGACAAGAGGAATGGTCCCTAATTGGTAGGTAAGATTTCCTCAGCTGGTAAATAGAAATGGTAATCCCAGCCCTTTCAGAGGAGTTTCCCCCTGCCAGTGGCCTCGGCGGGGTTTGCTGTGAGTGTGAGTGATGGTGCGGAGCAAGGGAGAACACAAACAGCAATCCTGAGGCACATGTCCCTTTCTCCAGCAAACACTCCCAATCTCTACCTGCATTTTGGGTGTGAATCTGGGAAGGTCCAGCTGCCAAATTCAGATCCCACTCCAGAAGACTGAAAGCTCTGAATGTGAGAAGCACACCCTGGAAAAAGCTCCGGCAGCCCCTGCTTCTGAGTGGTACAGGCTGAACCACTTCACATCCCTGTAGCCCCGAGAAATCAAAGTTACCATTTAAATGAAGAGAGCTACTTGAGTCCTGCCTCTGTGAAGAGGTGTGGGATGCAATGTCAAGAGAAATTATAATGATTGCTACAGATGCAGCTTGTCACAGAAAGAGAAAAATGTTTCTGCATCTGATGCATGGCAGCGAGCCAGTTGGTAATGTTATATGTCCGAGTGTTTCACTCGGGCTCTGCTGGCAGCAAAGCATTCCTTAATGCTCTGCCGGGCTCTTACATTTGTCTCCCAGTGCTGCAGAATCCCATTAGGAACCTCCCGTTTACACCACGGAAATTGTTTGGTCTGTGCTGAGGGCGGTGTGAGGAGGGAGCCGGGTATTGCTGCAATCCTTCAACATCCGCGGGAATCGCCGGGGTTATATTTCTCACTTATCTCTGCTGCGGTGGGCATTCCTCATCAGGGATCGAGGTGTCCTGGAGCCTGCAGCAGGCAGCTGTAGGATACCAGAGCGCTGTTGGAGGGAGTGGGATCTGCTCCTTTTCCCAGGGCTGACCCCAATGTCTTTTTGTCCGAAGCCTGGGTATCAATTTGGAGTTAAAAGAGTCCAAAGGTGGGTCTGTAGTGGCCAACATGGGCAGTCCTGTCCCACCAGGGCTGTGTGGGACGTGGTTGTTGCCCATGGGTACCTGTCTGGTCCCTGTGGAAAGGGGCAGCAGGGCAAGTGGAGCTGATGGAAGGGGAAGTGGCAAACTGGGAGGAACATTCCTTCTCCTTGTGCTCCTCCTGAGGCAGACATGGATGAAATCAGGGCAATTTGAGGTGTTGCCACAAAAAAAAGGGACCAGCAAAGTACCAGGGAGTGGCTGCCCTGACCCAGGACCTTTTCTGTAGAGGAGAAGTGTTTTTTGCCAATCTCTTCCGTTCTTGATGTTATTTGGCAAACACTAAAAAAAGATTGAGGGCTTGGGCACCTCATGATTTGTGGGGGTCTCTCAAGGTTTTCTCATTACCCTGGATACTCTGTTGTTTATGCTTTTGTATTAACGATGCTGAATGTAGGCAGTGAGGGATAAAACTGGAGGGTGACACAAAGAAATTGGACATATTTGGGACAGAAGAAAGGAAATTCACAGAGATGTAAGCATAGGAGGGAAATGGACTGCAAGATTGCAAAGACAGTTTGTTCAGCATTGATAAATGTGGAATTAATGCATGTTGAGGAGAAAAATATTCACTATTCATAAAGCTTGCAGTGCTCTGGACTGATGCCAGAAAGTACGTCAAAAAACCTTGTGCAGGGATAAGGGGCCAGAGAACAGAATAAACTCATGGAGGGGGATGGTTTGGAGAGTTGTACACTCTGTTCTGTGATGGTCATCCGGTCTCAGGCAAGAGGGAGGAAAAAAAAAGGCTCAAAGAATAGAAACTGAAATGATTATGGGTATGGAAAGATCCTCTGCGATGGCAGATGCTCAGTTTGAGAAGAAGGCAAATAAAATAATTGAAAGTATAAAAGTGCATGGGATACACGAGTGAGAGCAGCTACATCAGGAAACGTCATGGGAATTGAGATTTGGGATTTCAGAGCAATCAAAGGGAATACTTTTGTCCACACAGGTGGGGATAAACTCTGCGACTTGCTGAGAGTGAGGGTGAAAATGAAAATGACAAAAACACATTTTTTAAATGCTTATGGATCTACCAAAAACATGGGGAGTTGCTGTAGTAGATGTTAAAATGTGCGTTGGTGGAGAGGTGAACGTTGTTGTTACCTGCAGTAAATTCAAAGCTGATTTCTGGCTGGAATTAATCTGAAGCTGGGAGCACCAGGTCCCATCTCACCTGTATCATGTCTTATTCCAGAAGGGAAGGTGTGGTGGAATGGGACCATCTCTGCTTTGGGCTCCTGGGAGCAGTTTACACATACTGATTTTGCCATAGAACATTGTTAAAAACCAGTGACTGCATCAACTGTGACTCCACTGTTACATAGAAATGCAAGCAATGTCTCATTTTCCTCTGCATCCAAATCCTGGATCCTCTTCTCCTTGACAGGGTAGGGATGGAGATTTGGGCACACTCCCAAATTAAACCTCATAGTATTAGTAACTCCTTCTTACTCAAAACATTTTTAACACATCTCATCAACATCCCCTTCTCTAGCATAAAGAGAAGGTCTGTCCCAGTACCTTTTTTGCAATTCCTACTGCTGCCAGGCCCTTGGGACAGACCAGCCTTTGCAAACCACCTCTTTGAACGTGCACTTTCCACGTGGGCCTGGTTTGCACGTGCAGGACTGGTCTCTGGAAGAGCCCAGCTCCAGCTGTTAGCACAGGTTTTGTGCTCTTGGTGCAAAACATCCATCTGCCACTGCCAACCCACCTGCTCCACCACAGAAGGTTTCTGCCCAGTGCTGGAGACAATCCCGCACATAGCTCCAAGTTTCACGCTGGTTGGGCTTTCTCGTGGCACGTTTCCAGTTCTAAATCAGTTCTCTGTGTCTGTCCTAGGCACTCTCGGATTATTTCAGCCTGTGTTTTTTAGCAGCAGTCTACAGACAGTTGGCCATCTGGTTGGCATTAATCTGGGGGAGGAGGAGGCACGTCTACCTGCAGGAAAATGACTTCCCTTGCAAAACAAGTCCTGTCAGCTTTCATGTTCCTGTTGAGCTGAACCAAGAACACCCAGTTCTGGTGAGAGAAGAAAATGGGATAGCTGGGACATAGTCCCTGCCCAGTTGTCCCCCACACAACCCAAAGCTGGGATCAGCAACTGAAGTTGAGCTTTAGCTTTGATTTTCATGTCTTGGCACCTCGATGAGGTGGAAGGTGCCTGACCCCTCACCCAGCATGGTGAGGCAGGTCACTGCTCAGCCTCCACAGCCAGCTGGGGTCAGTTTGGTTGGTAATGTCGGCTAATTCTCTCTTTTGGGAAGTCCGATCCTTTTAAAGCTTTTGTTTCATGGTGGCACAGGGTGGGATTCTTGGGATTGGCCTGTGCAGTGCCAGGAGCTGGACTTCAGTGATCCTTGTGGCTCCCTTCCAGCTCAGGATATTCTATGATAGGATTTGTGGCTACCACAGCCTCACTCCCCTTACAGCTGCCCCATAAGAAAATACATTTGGGGTTGTTCTTCCTCTAACAGAGCTGAGGGTACAGTTAGGCCCCTGTGTGGGATGTTGGAGGTGAAAGGTCCAGAAATGAACCACATTGTGGAGCTCAGAGCTTCTGTGGATACTGAGCAAATATTTGCTGGTGACAGAATTGTCTTCATGGCCCAAGAAGTTACTCCAGGGCTCTCCTGGGGTGTCTTAGATGCCAGGCAGCTGTAAGTGAAGAAGAAGGTTAATTTTAAGGCCTCCACACTGCAGGCTGAAGGATAGAAAGATCTGTACTTATGGGTCCTCATATTGCCTCCATCCCATCAGCTCACTGAGAGGACCCAGCACTTCTTGCTCAGCTTTGTCTCCTCAGGGGATTCATTTCTTCTTCGTCATCTGCCTGTTCCACCAGAATTTCAGCCCCCTCATGGAGGCCAGGAGATGCTCTATGACATCTACAGAGAATCTGAGAGTTGCCCTAAGAATTAAACCCCAAACAGCAGAGACCAAGACAGAAAAAAAACGGGGTTAAATCCTTCCACCACAGCACATACTGAACTGTGGAGTCCTGGTTGTGCCAGGAATCCCTACAACTTGTCCCAAGAATATCACAAGGCAGATTAGACATCCCTGTCCCACCTGGGGTACGGCTGATTTTGAAAGTCCTCCTTTTATAATCGAGCACATGTAGTTCTGCCATGGCCGTGCTGGTTTACAAGGCAGAAATCCAGTTCCTGGAGGGCTGGAAGCTGAAGCTCAGCACGGAGTATTCTGCCCTGATGAGGAGATTGTATTGATGCCAAGAGGAAGAGCAATTCCACTGCTGATTCCCGGGATGTGTGTGTAGCTAAGCAGCATGAGGTGAACATTTTCCCCTGCTAACCCCGTGGCTACTCGTTTTACAGTCAAGATCTGTAACATTAAGCTGGTTGTGGAAGGGCTCCCGTGTGGAATTCTGCCAGCAAGTCCAGCAAGTGGGACTTCTTTCAAATGGGGTTTTTCTCTGGCTTCTCACAGTCGCAGAGCATTGATGAAATGCAGCCTGATAGAGCCTCCCTGGTGTGGATTTCCAAAGAATTTGATGGAATAGAGCCTGGATCTGCTAGGATCACACAGAGCTGCATTCCTGGGCTCTTTGCACATGCAAGGGATGGTTTGTGTGTGCCTGTCTGTACACGTGGCTGTTGTGCACCGATTTCAGGCCTGCACAGGAGAACTTCTCTCTCTGCCAATTCTGCCTCTTGATTTTATGCTTTGCATCTTACGCCTCAAAAATCCAGGACTAAATTGAGGCCCCTTCAACAATTTGGATTTCCTGATCCATAATGGTTGATGGGAGCTGGAATTCTCCTGAGTGACAGTTTGCTTCATTCCCTTTTGCTTTGCTTTCTCATTGAAGTAGAAAAGTCATATACAGTACAATGGCTTTAGTGCAGTCAGCAGCAATTCAGCCATGCTGATTTATTTGAGCCATTCACTGAGAAGTCCTGCCCTGCACTGGAAGTGCTGGTGCCCGTGAATTTCATGTTGATTTTTACTGTTGCTCGTGACTGGTCAGAGGTTTTAGTTATTACAACCAGTTTTTTTTCTGTTGTGTTCCCTGGGTGATGCTGAACTCAGTTAACCAGCTGTCCTTGGAGGATGCATGGACAGAAGTGGATCTGGCTGGAGGTTACTGCAATTTGGGAGTGGGGTTCTTGCAATGATTTTAAATCACTGTATTTACATTGCTGCAGTGCTTGTGTTGTTGTTGCCACCTGAGCACTGTAAATAGGTGTGAGGAAACAAGCAGTAACATTTTTAGCACCTGATCGATCACTTGGCACACTCAGACGCTGTGTACACCATGAATTATAATAACTGGACCTCAGTTATAGCTCACATTGAAGGTTCACCAGGGACAAATTAGAGGAATAACTGCAATTATGGCTGTAGCAAGATGGCTTCTTTGTAGTCCATCATCTACAGTAATTCAAAAATGTGGATCATTAAAATCAATACATATTGCAACCAGACCTTGGGAGCTTGATGCTCCCTCACACAGACATGTCAGTCTTGTCTAAGCTGGGAGCCAAAGTTACAGGACACAGCATTAGCTCAGGGAAGGTTGGACTTACTCTTTCCTCTAAGAAACCTTTTCCTAGTTCACTTCTTCCCTGTGTTTATCACTGAACAGGAGTGCAAGTATTTCATATAATCATAGAATCATTTAGGTTGGAAAAGGCCTCTGAGATCATCAAGTCCAATCATTAAGCTGACACTGCCATGCCCACCACTAACCCACGTCCCAAAGCACCACATCTATATGGGGTTTGAACACTCCCAGGGATAGTGATTCCAACATTTCCCTGGACAGCTTGTTCTGATGCTTGACCACCCTTTCAGTGAAGAAATTCTTCCTACTGTCCAACCTGTACCTCCCCTAGTGCTAGAGGATGTTTCTTCCCCATGGGGAAACTGAGGCCACCCAGTCACTGTACATTCAGGTGACTTCTTCAGTGCCAAAAAAAACTGGGAACACAGAGCAAAGAAGGAGAAATCCCCTGCCCTGATGGAGATTGGGCCGAGGCACTGAGTACAGACAGCGCCCTTCTTGACTTACAAAAAGTCTCTAAGAGATAGAAGCTTACAGAGTCCTTGAAAAAAAAAATTCTCACTGGAAAAAACAGGTTTTTCAGCCAAAGTCAAGAATAAGATTCCCAAGTGCAGGGCAGTGTCAGTGTTGACTGCAGACTATAAAAATACTAAGTACCGAGCCTGGGTATTTTGTTAGAAACATTCCAAAGGTGTAATGCAGCACATTAGTAAGCCAGCTTTGTGGAGTGATACCCAGGGTGGGCCTGAATGAGTCCCCCAGGTTTCTTTCAGAGTCAGAAGCTCTCCTGGAGTGTGATTCATTGAACTGTCTGAAATACCTTCCCTGGGATGAAGCAAATGTCTCTGCAGGGATTCGAGGAGGATCAGACCCCGGCTCAGATGCATTAACCCACATTTTGGGTGTCTGTGTTTGCACACGTGGTAATTTTTCCAGGAACAGTTTCATGTTGGAAGTGAAGCTTAGTAAAAAAATTCACATTCTGTCTTTGCAACACACTGAAGAGACACGAGTAGACATGGACATGGCAAGGAGCAGCTGGAGGTGGGAGTGAAATCCTGGTCCTCAGAGGGCAAGGCAGTGATGGGGTGGGATGAGCAAGAGCTGAGGTACAGGAGGGAAGGGGCTGAAGGGACAGAGGATAGCTGTGATTTGCAATCTCTTCAGCTGATACACAGGAAAGGAACTTCATAGAATCATGGACAACATTTGCCAGCTTCCAGTCTGCTGGCACCTGTCTGGTTTCCCAAGACTGCTCAAAAATTATTGAGTGAGGTTTTGTGATGACATCAGCAGCTCTTTGAGCATGAATTTTACCAGGCCCCATGGATTTGTAGGGATCAAGCTGGAGCAGCAGATCCTGCACAATTCAGGATCAACTGGGAATTGATCATTCTCACAGTCCTGATCCTCCAGCTCCAGGCACTGAGACCCCCCTTGGTCCATCATCTGTGTTGAAGACAGAAGCAAAGAATGCATTAAACACCTCTGCCATGTCCGTGTCTCTGTTTGTGAGGGGACATCATCACCGCCATCCTGGAACCCACTGATGTTATTTTTACACTGCCTTTTGCCATTAATACATTTGAGGAATCTTGGCAGCATTCCCGCTGGTGTCACGAGAAGGGCCATTCCTCAGTGCATCACCCACTGCAAAGGCAAAGCAGCAGGACACGACCCTGCAGCTGTGCAGCAAGGGAGGTTTCCTGTCTTCACCTCACGTTTCTGAAGGGTCAGAACACCCAAGAGCCTCGTCTGCACCACGGTGCTGCAGCCCAGCCACGGCTGGGTGAGCTGTGTGTTCCAGGTGTGCCTGCAACTGTGCATCAATCCCATCCGGCTGAGGGAGAGTTTTAAAGGGAAACATTGAGCGTGGTGTTCGCTAAAATGTCAGTAACAAAATTCTTCCATGGATCAGGAGTTTCCTTCCCATCTTCTCCCACATTTAAAACCTGACAAATTTTAGTTTCAATGCACTGTCCGTCCTGCCTCTGCAGATTCTGCTTCTGGGGTGGAGGCAGCTCTTGGAGCCGTCAGTCTCACTTGGGCCACAAGATGAGGAGATCCAAAGGGAACATCAGTAATGACCCACCCTATTTAGGGTGCTGGATACAAGGATTTACCCACTCCCAATCCTCAGGGCTTCAAGCTGAGCAAAGTGGCTCTTCCCAGTGTGTGTGAGTGCAAATTGCAAGGCTGGATGAATTACAGCAGAGTCTGTAGGAGCTTAGCCACCTCTCTGTTTCTCAGGGAAGCAGATCGAGCCCTGGATCTGGGAGCATAAAGGAAAACATGTCGGAATCATGCATTGACATCACCGGGAGCGCTGCAGCTCTCCGACTCACGTCAGAGCTGGATTGATATGGTTACAGGAGAGCGTGTGGCTTTTAGTATTCTGGGAGAGCTGCTACTGTGGCAGAGAAAATTATTCATGGATCAAAAAAAAAAGAAAGGCATTAGCTGTACAAAGTGTCAGGATTGTCTGTGTTCCACCGCGAGGCTGAAACGAGATGCCAGCTGTGGTAAACGAGAAACAGCTGGAAGAAACACCAACAAAAATGCACAGATTAGTCTTGAAAGACCCTTGCAATGGAAGCCAAGGTATCACTTACTAATTTATGGGGAAGTACAGTGGGTGCAGAGCCCCGAGCTGACTCACAGGCAGGTGAACTGGAACAAGAGGGATCACAACAGAGCAGTGGAACAGTCGGATGCTTTCTGTCACTGGAAATAAAGGTTGAGGTGAACAGATGATCTGCCAGCCACAAAGCCGTAATTAAGAGATGCCAAAACAGCTTTTTGTTCTACAGCGGGGGGAAAAAGAGAATGCAAAGATCACAGAGGAGACAGTGGTTCCTGCCGTGCACGCAGAGGAATACAGGAGGGAATAATCTTCCCTGTGAGGAACCACATTCAGATTCCAACAAGCAAATGCTGCACAGAACATTGAGTCCTGTGGTGGAGGCATACCATGGAAAAAGGAGCAGATACAGAATTACCTTAATGCCTGAAATCTTTTAGTTGGGTCCATGGTGGAGTGTTAAAGTTTGACTGGGTGAGTATTGCCAGTGGAGGCGTGGGTGGTCAGCAACAATCTACTGTCTCCACCGGTGGACGTAAAGCTGGGTCTAAAATACCTGTAGGTGTCTGGAGGAGGTACCACGGATGCATTTCAGGGTTAGGAACATCCAAATACAGTGCTGGAGGAGAAGCACGTGTGGACTTTGCTTTCCTTGAAACTGGGCCTAAAATCCTTCAAGCGATCCCAGGCCACAAAAACGCCACAGCCAGAAACAACTTTACAAAAACATTGTTTCATGAAACTTCTGCGGTTTTGAAGCTGCTCGCTCAGCTGAGCCATCGGTAATTAGCGTTTAAACACTCTGTGAATATTCATTAGCTTTGCCAACTCTCCTGGCAGAGGAAAATCACTCGTGGCATCCAGGAGGGGTCGGTGGTCAAGGCCCTGGGCAGGGATGTCTCCGGAGGGAGCTGGGAGCTGCTGGGGATGCCCGGCCGGCTCTCCCTGCGCTCACCTGGGGACACGGGAGCCACAGAGCAGCTCCTGGGCACCGCAGCCATCAGCCGAATCTCCTGCTGGCATGGATAAACTGCTTGGCCTTTGGTCTTTCCATTCATCCACGTGCTAATGAGATTACCCCCCACCACACGGGGACAGCGATACAAGCCCCTGAGCAAGCCAGCAGGGTTTGGCGTGTCCGTGAGAAAGTCCTGGCTGGTGTTCTCTCCAGAAAAAAATTCCTGTTTTTTCTGGGAATAAAGCAACAGCTGCTGTTATTTCCCCACCTGGCAGCTCCAATCTGAGAGGGTGGAAGTCAATGCACAGGAGGGAACATTTGAGTCTGGAGGGTTTTCCTGGACCTCACTGCACTGCTGGGAACACTCCACAGCCCTGGAAGAGTCTGAACCTCCAATACCTTCGGTCTCGTGTCACCAACCTTGTTTGCAAGGGAGAGAATATTTTAATTTCTAAATTTACCTTGTGTGCTATGTGGTGCTGCTGAGAAGCCACAGCCACCGAGTCCCACGATGTCATTTTTACAGTCTCTGGTCAGAGCGGGATCTCGCTTTGAAATGAAAACGTTCAGGTTTAAAATAGAAACCCACCCAGAATTGTACAGCCTCGTGAGAATGACTTTTTAGGGCTGCTAAAAATGCCCCATTAAAAGACTATGAGGTGCTGCAGAGCCATCAGGCTGCCACACAGAGGGATTTTATGGTTCCTGCATTTTATTTCCTAATTTTGACAGACCAAAGGCTGGAGAGCAGAGAGCAAATATTCCCAGTAGCTCCAGTTATCTCTGTATTTCTCCTGTGCAGTGGGAGCAGGGCACAGCACAGCTGCTGGGACGCCAGCTCAGTCTCGGGGCCACCCCACAGGTGTCACCCCAGGATTTGGCCTGGGCAGTTGGGAAAGCTGTGGTGCCAAAGCTGTGACGTGGCCACACGTGCCAGGCTTTGAAATCCTGCCAGTCCACATGTTCAAGGCAACCAGGAGGGAAAGGAGAGCCACCCAATATTAATTATGACTTTTGAAGCTTTGCCTAATTACATTGTCTCTCTTAAGACAACGACACAAATATTTATGAGTGGGACTTTTTATTCTCATTGTAATCAGTGACATAAATAGGTAACACCTTTATAAAGAGTTAATAAAAATGTGTCAACACAAGCTCCAGCACAAACTATCGAGCAGTGTGCAGTAAAACATTCCAGTGTTTATTGTATTGATTGAATATTCATGAGATGCCAATTTAAATTACAGTTCACAACTGTTGCTGTGTCTAATGAATAATTTAAACAAGTGTGGCCAAAGAGATTTCAACGCTGCATTAGCAAACTGCAAGGGATTAAGCAACAGAGAATTTATAATTAGCTTTGTATATCCTATAATAAATTCATTGGAAAGATGGTTTTAATTATCCCACATGTTAATTCAGAATTCAGTGCATTAATTTTCGATTGAAAAGTAACCCTTTCTTCCCAGATAATGTATTTGGCTCTTCTTCCTCTTCTGCATCTCAAGAAGAGAGAATTGCAAGTGTGGAATGGCTTAATTTTTGCAAACTCATCCATCGTGACACAGCATTTGTACCTGCCCATCTCAGGCCTGCAGCAATTCCTTTTTTCCATTTCCAGCTGGGGAAGCTGACACCAATGAGATCAAATCCCTTCCTACAAGCTGGATACAAGAATCCTGCTGGAGCTTCTCCCATATTTATGTGCTGCTGCACATCTTCTTTGATATACTCATGGCTACTTGGGCAATATTGTCTGTTCCTGGCAAACAAGTCTGTGAAAGTGATAAAAGTTTTTGGCAGTCGTCTCCTATAAGCAGCTTTAGGGTTTTGTTTCAGAAAGGAGAATGTGTGTAGATAACAAGTGTAAACCCCAGAGTTCGAGCTGAGGTTGCTGAATTCTTCAGAGCAGAACAGGGATGGTTTTGTCTCTATTTGTCAAGTTTATAAAGAGCTTTTTCTGGGGGAGATTGGCCCTTTTGCCCATTGGGACAGAGGCTACAGAGTCCCTGCTATTTGTCCATATGCAGGACAAGGAGGGCAGCAGCCCTGTGCCTGTGAGGGGCTGGGGGCTGCACTGACAGCAACAACAGCAGTGTTGGCTTTGACCTCGGGTAACAAGGGGACAGCAACATCCTCAACAGCAGAGAGGCCTGAGCTCCTCATCAGTTGGTGCTCGGCCCTTAGAGAGCGTGAGCATTTTTTGTGCTTTTGATGCCATGAAGATTTTTTGCCTGTTCTCTTATACCCCTGTCATACCTCTTTACAACTTCTGTATTCTTGGTGCTTTTTGCCTACATTCTTGGACTTGTTTGTTCAGCTAAGAGACTGAACATTTTAAAAGCGTTGTAAGTAAAAGATAGCGTGCCCCAGACCCCAAGGTCCTCTCCAGAACACATTCTGTACACTCAGCTAGAACCATCCAGGAGAAAGTTCCTTGGAGAAGAGAACTCATTCAAGCCTCTCATTAGAGAATCTTTGATAGATATGCTAATTAGTAACACCTATAATGTGATACCAGATCTTTTGGGGGTGTGCATTGCAGTGTGCATTGAGGTGCACCTAAGGATCCTTAAAACAAATACTAAAGTAAAATCCCTTTTTCCCTTCTTACTGTGTTTGACTCTTGATTTTAAGACCAAGAAAAGGCATCACTTTTCCCTCCACCTGCTCCCCCTAAGCCATCCCTTCACCTTGCTGGTTGTCCCTAAAGCCTGTTTGTATGTACAGACACAATTGTAGCTCTTGCAGAACCTCAACACTTGTGCTGAAACTCCCTGGCCAGAAAAAACCTGGGAAGTATTCCAAGGAACATAAATCCTTACACCTCCGTGAAGCCGCCCATGCTCAAAGCTTGTCTGGGAAGCTCCGAAGATGTCTTGTGGTGCACGTCGGGGAGGAAAGCGCTTCCTTTCCAGGTGGTTTTGTTTAATTCCAGGGCAGCAGGTTAATGAGATTGCTGGGATATGTGACTTGATCTGGAACGTAAACACGAGCCTGGCACGTGTCCTTGGTGTCTGATCAGATGGAAATGCAAATGCGGCGCCGAGCGTGGTGCGCCATCCAAAATGTTTTGGTGACACAACGTGCAAGACAAAATAACGATCAATTTTTTAATTGAAATGTTTTCTGTTGCATTTGAGTCCTGCCATATCCATCTAATCAACAGCCTGGCACCGAGGGGAATGTGCCTGAGCCGGAGGTGGAAGCTCCTTCGGGAGCGTGGAACACCCAGGGCTGTCCCAGGAGCCACCGGCTGCATTCAGACTTCCCCAAAGACCTTAATTGCTGCTTTAGTGCCTCTGTCTTCTGGGTTACTGGAGTTACTTAAGTTGATGAATGGAGAGCATGGCTGGAATGCAGTAATGTTGTTGTTGGCACTTATCGATTAAACCTCAAGACTCAATTGATCAAGCTCCCCAGTGCCGGCATGTAATCCCAGGGGGAAAAATCAAGCCTTTAATGGGGTTATGCTTTACTCTTGGTTTACCACTTGGGGTTATATGTTTTGGGAGGGAAGGAAGTGTTTGTGATGGCCTGAATCCCTGCTGTTACCAGGATTAAATGGAGACTGGCAGTAGGAACACTTGTTATTGTGGCAACCCAGTCCTGGGCAGACCCAAGCCTCATTTAATATGGCATATCTCACCTCCAGGAACTGAGTGTCTGGGTGTTAGAAGGAAATAAATGAATCTCTGAGGTGTTTGTTATCCATCATGAGGAAGCCCAAGAGGACAGAGATGCTGCTGGACTGAATACTCTTCCCCTGGTCCCCCTTAATACACTACATTTAATCTAATAAACTGCATTGCACAGTGCAGGCAGCGCAGCAGCTCAGGTTGATGCTGCTGCTGGAACCTAGGTGAGCACTTCCTACATCTGTATGGCATCAATTCTGCACTTATGTAGGTTTTGGCCTGTCTGTAACTTGGAAGAGCAGCTGCAGTTATATTGGCTGGCTAAGAAATGAGAAGGATTTGCCGTTGTCGGGAGTCAGAACAGAAGTTACGGCATCTGGCTCTTGTGGCGGGAGTCGGTGCTCAAGTTTCCCTTCCCTGTTCCCTCCTGCAATTAATTTTGTACATTCAGAGTCGTTTGGGCTTTTTCACACCTATTTTAAGAGTGTTCAGCATTTGCTGTAATTAAAGGCAGGAAGATACCAGACCGTGCCTTCTGGTAACTGTTTGTGTGACGCAGCAAGGTCGTGGCACATCCTGCAGCTCTCGGAGGTTCCGCTCTGCAGAGCAGGAGCATCACTGTGCTGGTGGAGAACTGGTGTGCTGGAGGTTTGGTTTTGTCTCAAATTGCTCCAGCAGAGCTGGGCTTTGAAAATCCTATATTTTCCCAACACATATTCAGCCACAGAACCACCTCCCTTCCCTGGATGCTTGTATTCCTGCTAATAGGAGACTCTTATGAAACACTTATGACAAACTAACACAATAATCCCAGCAATATCTGGCTGCAGAGGGAAACTGAGTGGGGGCAAAAAGGGGGCAGCTCATTGCAGATGTGCAGAAGAGCTGTGGTTTGTGTGCAGATGTGGGATCAGCACTGGGGAACCAACTCTTTCTAATGCTGCAGCATTTCTTGTGGTGCTTGAAAAGTGGGCTGTTAGACTTTGCAATCGAAAAAAAGCCTATTAAAATTCATTCACAGAGTTTAATCCCACTGGGATGAGTTCTCTATCTAGTCTTCCCAGTTTCCTGTTGTGTTCTAAAATTGCTTCTTTTTGCCTTCTTCTCCTTCTTCTTTTTTTTAATGCTCCATGCAATAAAACGTGGAGGTCTCTCATTACCTGCGAGTCTATTGCTTTATGTGAATGCAATATCTAAAATGTGTGAGAAGAGCCAGGAGAGACATAAAGCAAAGGGAAGCTGGGAGTGCAGAAAGGCTTCAATCAGCTGCACGAGCACAGGGAGGGGGCAATAAATGCTGGAGGAGGTGAGGGGGCCAATGTGGGGAAGGGGGAGTGTTTGTGCAGCCGTGGGTGAGCGGGGTGTGCAAGTCCCATGGGTGCTCTTGCCAATGTTAGTTTTTATCCCCCTGAGAAGAAAAACACCTGGATTTACACAATCCAGCATCTTCTCCATCCAAAGGGAAGCTTCTTGCCCCCCTGCCAGGCTGGGCATCGTTCCATGGTTCTCACCAAGTGGTACCCAGGGGTGTCCCGGGGTGCTCTCCCTGGGGAGAAGGATGGGGAAGGGCTCGGTGTGATCCTGCCTTGGCAAGGACACACAGCAGAGCACACTTTGGCCCTGCCCATGCTGCTTCCACAAAAATTAAATTAAATTATTGGCCTCCAATCCATCTGGAGCAGAACTTTGGTCCATCCCAGCAGTTCAAAGTCTTGTGAAAAGAAGGCTGAGCTGTAACACAGGATGTTAAACATCTAATAACATCGAGGATGTGGTAACCCACCAGGAAAAGCAAACTCCCCAGGGAATCCCTGTCGAGCTGCAGATGGAAAAAACTTGCTGTCTCTAGTGTTTGCCTGCTTTCCCTTTTTTTTCTTTTTTTTCTTTTTTTAATGCTTAAGGTTATTTACATGACACCAGATCTCTGCTTCTCAGGAATTTATTTGTGTCTCAAATCCTGTCCTTGACCTGTGGGATGGCTTTGCTGGGCAGGTGATGGTCCCATGGGGTGCACAGCTTAGCAGGATCCTAAATTCCCACTCATGAGCAAAAGGGCATCTCAGACATGTGGCCAGGGACCACCTCTAGCCCCACACAACATGTGATGTCTCACCCCAGCCTTGGGAAGCAGCAAGTTCTATTTGTAGAGGCATTTGTTGTAGAAGGTTTTAACGCTGGCCTCTGACTCCGTGTTTCACCGGTATCTTTGGGATTAAAAAGTGAAAGACAAAAATTAAAGAAAATCTGATATATAAACAGGTCTGTCACTGAAAGATCTTTTCCCCTTGCTTGGAATGGCTTTGCCTCACTATTACACTCAATTAATGCTACAAAAACACTCCATGAGACAGTTTTTCTGCTCCTCCATCCACCTCGAGTGTGGAGACAGAAATCCAGACTAGGAAATTGTTCTGGATGGGCTCCAGGACTGATGGAGACCCTTCTCAGTTCCCAGCACCCTCTTGGCCCCCTCAGTCCCTCACCTTCACCCATGAATGTTTTATCACCTGCCCCTTTTGCTTCTCTTCCCCGCCATAGCTGGTTCTCCCTGTCTTTCCAATACACATGTAGGGGGTGTGACAATTTTATTACGTTTTATACCCCCCATGGGCTATAAAAGAGAGGGGCTCAGGGTCTGCTGCTGTTTAATTACCTCCCAGTGCCCATTCCTGGGAATTCTGGCTGCAGCCTTTGGCGATGGTGTTATGGTGTTATGCCTGGATGAGCGTCAATTCCCTTCCTCTACAAATGGGTTTTTGCAAAATCGCTAAATAATGCATTCAGAAAACAGGCTGGAAATTAATGGGATAGATTATTTGCAAACATGTTCACTGAATTATCAGGCTTGTTCTTTATCCATAAAATAATGTACTTTAAAAAAAAAATGGAGTTTATTGAAGATGTTATTTACAGACAGTTCTCCAGCTGAGAACTGCGGGAGCACCGATGGAGCACATGCACAGCCCAGCTGCTTTTCCAGTGCCAGGGGCATCCCTCCTCCTCCAGACACATCACTGAATCCTGGAATGGTTTGGCTTAGAAGGGACCTTAAAAGCCATCCACTTCCAGCCCCATGCCATGGCTAGGGGGCACCTTCCAACAGACCAGGGATTTTTCCACTAGAACCAGAATTTTGCTTGCGTTTTTCTGGGCTGTTGGGCTCACCCCTGGCCCTGGGAGATTGAGTTTGACAAAGGACACGTGCTGTCCCTCTCCCAGTCCCCACAGGAATAGTCACAGCAATTCCTTTCCTTCAAGCATTGCCCCCTAAGACTCAATGGTGAAGCGGCAAGACACCTGGAAAAAAAGTCAGTGGAAGGCTCTGAGCACCCTGGTGGGGTGGAAGGTGTCCCTGGAAGGTGAGCTGTGGGGTGTCCACAGTGCAGCTGAGGGGGGGTTGCTGGAATGCAGGGGCTCAGCTGTATGAAACAGCCTCAAACTGCACCAGGGAAGGTTCAGGTTGGATATTTAGGAAAATTTCTTCACTGAAAGGATGGTCAAGCACTGGAACAAGCTGCCCAGGGCAGTGTTGGAGTCACCATGCCTGGAAGTGCTCAAAAAACATGTAGATGTGACACTTGGGGACATGGTTTAGTGGTGGAGCTGGCAGTGCTGGGTAAGGGTTGAACTCAGTGGTCTCAGAGGGCATTTCCAGCCTTGGTGATTCATTCTCTGCAGTCCAGGTTCCCATCTCAGCAGCTGGTGGGATTTGGGACTCAGGGTGGGCCAAGCCCTTACAACACTTTGGTTATCTCCTGAAGAAGGAGCACCCCAGCTAAGGCTGCAGGTCTGCAGCAGGGCTGGGAGGGAGGACAGCTCTGGAGCCGTGTCACTGACACCTCGAGGTGCTTGGAAACCATAACCTCTTGCACTCTGTGTAATCACTCCACCAGCACAAGAGAGAGGAAAGCCCAACTCCTGCCTCCCTGCCACTCCCAGGGGGTGGGAGTAGCTGGGATTTGGAATGTCCAGCCTCGTGGACATCTCTGCTGCACCAATCCACAATAATGCTCTTGCTGGCAGATGACCACGGTGGGGGTTGAATCACAGGAAAATAACAACATTCAGTTCATGCCATGCTGAGCTGGTTCCTTCTGGCCATGCCCTCCCAGCCCCGGGAGCAATGACAATATTAAGGAGCAATATTCCCTGTTTGCCAAGCAGAGTCTCTACCCTGTTTAACACCACTGTTCTCACCCAGAAGTTACAGTTCTTTCTCTTCTGATGAAGTGCTAATTGTGTTTGGAGGATTCCTTCCCCTGTAATAGCAGGATATCGTAGCACGAGATCACAGGCTGCCAAAGCGCCGAGCTCCGTGTGTCAGGCAGGTGCTTCCCAACACCAGCCCTCAGTCATTCCCTCCCCTGCCTGCTGCAGGCAACTTCTCTTTGTGGGGAAAAAAACCAGGCAGAGGTGATCAAGGCTGGAAAACATAAGGAGCAATTTACACAGTAACAGAAGCGGATCAAAAAATCCTCAGAGATGAGGAGACAAAAGTCATCTACAACCACAGAACGGTTTGGGTTGGAAGGGACCTTATAAACCATGTTGTTTCAACCTCCCTGCCATGGGCAGGGACACCTTCCACTGTCCCAGGCTGCTCCAAGCCCTGTCCAACCTGGCCTTGGGCACTGCCAGGGATCCAGGGGCAGCCACAGCTTCTCTGGGCACCCTGTGCCAGGGCCTCCCCACCCTCCCAGGGAACAATTCCTTCCCAATATCCCATCCATCCCTGCCCTCTGGCAGTGGGAAGCCACTCCCCTTTGTCCTGTCCCTCCAGGCCCTTGTCCCCAGTCCCTCTCCAGCTCTCCTGGAGCCCCTTTAGGCTCTGGAAGGGGCTCTGAGGTCTCTCTGAATCCTTCTCTTCTCCAGCTCTCCCAGCCTGGCTCCAGAGCAGAGGGGCTCCAGCCCTTAAAGCCTCCTCTGAACTCACTCCAGGCTCCACATCCTTCCTACACTGGGGTCCCCAGAGGTGGGGGCAGCTCTGCAGGTGGGGTCTCACCAGAGCAGAGAGACAGGATCCCCCTCTCCCCCTGCCCTCACTGTGCATGAGCCCAGGATACAGATGGGTTTCTGGGCTGCCAGTGCACACGGACAGGTCATGTTCAGCTTCTCATCCACCCAAGTCCTCCTCAGAGCTGCTCTCAGTCCATTCCCACATAAACACAACTGGGAGAAGCCCTGGGAGCCTCATCTGGGGCCACTGTGTGGCTTTAGGGTGAAGCTTCTTGTTTGAAAGCATTGCATTTGGAACTGCCAACATTAATTGGAAAGATGGGGGTTTTATTTAAAGCACCTAAACCAGAAAAGTTTCTTTTCTCCTATTTGTCTGCTCAGGTTCCCTCTAAGCCATCAGGCTGAGCTTGTCTGTACATGGCTTCAGATAAGTGACTGAGGAGCTCTGCTAATGCTGGTATTTAATAATTCTTGGAATATTGGGGAAGCTCTGGGGGACTAGAAAAGAGCTAATGTGCAAATATTTAAAAAGGGAAACAGAACAGCCCAGGTAATTACAGACCTGTCAGTCTGTCATCAATCCTCAGCAAAATAATGGAGTGGCAGATCCAGGCCTCAATTAATAAAGAATTAAGGGAAGGTAATATAATTAATGCCAATCAACATGGGCTGATGGAAAACAAATCTTGTCAAGCTAACTTGATATCTTTTTTGATGAGATTACAGGTTTGGGTGATAGAGGTAACAGTGTTAACATAACATACTGAGACATCTGCAAGACATTTGACTTGGAAGCACAAAGTCTGTTGAGAAAGTGGAACAATACGAACCCAGTGTTGCACAGGTTTGGTGGGCTGGATTGTCACTCTGTCTTCCTGGAGGGATTTTTTTATGTTTCTGCCAAAGGAAGCATGAAATAATTGCCAGCAGAGCTGGCAGATGATGATGCAGTGAGCAGGAAGGTGGCAGAAGACAGAGATGCAGAGCTTTTGGCGTGGCCTGGTAAGCTGATCCCAAATGAAGGATATGGGTTTAGAAAAACAGTATTGCCCCCCTTGCAGGAGCAAAAAAGATCTTTCAAGGTGAGGACTCCTCTCCTTATAGATGGTGGCTCTGGAAAAGGGGTGTGAGATGCTTTGGGTGGGTGCTGCTGAGGGAGAAGTCCAAAAAGCATCCAGAGCAGTGAGCAGGGTGGGGAACATGGAGAGAGTGCAGAGCTCTGTGTCTTTGGCCAGAGCAGGAGGGGGTTGATGGTGCTCTGCAAGTGCTCTGGGGAAGGACAGAGTGGTGAGAGCCCTCCAGTCTGGCCAGTGCTGGGGTGTGGGCTCCAGGGCTGACAGCACAGGCTGGCCATGGACGCTGCACTCCAGGCTTGCTCCAATGTGACAAGTGAATCCACCCCGCTGGGCAGCTTCCGAACCCCACCCGACAGGGAGGGGTTCCCCAGCTCCTTGCAGCCCTCCTCTTTCCATCCCCTCCTCGTGTGGTGCCCCAAGGGCTCTCAGAGATGCTTTAGATCCCCTGTGTCACAGCCACCACAACAAAAGCAGGAAGGCTCATGAAACCGAGGGCTGGGGAAAGCTGTGCCTTCAAACCTGCCCCAGGGCATGTCTGTGTCTCAGAAATGCTTTTTTAAACCATGAATGTGGATTCTTCCTCTTTGCTGCCTGGCTCTGAGTTCAGAGATGCTCCTTCAGATCATGTTTGCAAACTTGAGTCTGGAAAACCTTTCTTTTTCCACTGTGTTCGATGAAGAGAAACTGTAATTTTAATGTAGATCCAAAAAATTTCCGTGTGCCCAAACCCCCAAAGCTGGCACCAGCGGTTCCCTTGGGCTCCTGTGCTGCTGCTGCTGCTGGTCCAGCAAAGCCCCCCCATGGCATCCTGGAGGGGGTACAGATCCCCAGGAGCTGGCAGAGGGTGCTTATTCCCTCTGGGAACTGGATGCATCCAGGAGGGAGGTGACAACCACAGCTGGGAACGTGAGTGCGCAGAGAAATCCTCTGGCGTATGAGAAATGCCCCCCCACCTCTACCAAAATAAATTACTTCCTTTTTAAATCCTTTCCAACTGTTCCCCTCATGTTCGTAATAGGATGATCGGTGGAACCAAAAATGTGGCTGTTACTTTAAAGGATAAATTAGTTTGACTCTTAACTCAATAATTAAAACTGTTATGGCTATGAGCCTGCAGGGATAATGTACTATTATTATAGTCATTTGTTTCAATTAAATGCTTACTGATTTTACAATAGCAGCTGGGCACCTGTGTGAGATAGCTATTACTCTGAACAAGACATCTCAAATTCCAGCAGAAATTTGTCACTGCACTAAAGCATTTTATATAGACCATGAAAGTTTATTAGGAGCAGTTACAAATCGGGAAGAGGAGGGGTGGTAATTGGGGATATATTTTCTTATCAGCTCCTCTCTCTCCTGCTCTCTCTCTTTTTTAAGTAAATCATCTTTAAGCATTTCAGCTATGGTGATGCGTTTACATTGAAACTTCAATACAGAAAAAGCCTGCTGGGAAAACTTTGCTTCAAAGCTGTTCAGCAGATAATTCCTCTCCCTGGTTGATTGTGATTATAATGGCTTGTTCTTGGGAACAAACCCAAGGAGAGGGAAGCTGTGCTGTGGATGAGCCTGGTGGCTGCCCCTGGAGTAGCTGCTTGCCTTGCCTGGGAGGAAGACCCTGGATGAGGAAGGCTCTGACAGCTCAGCTCAGCTCACCCCACCTGTGTTACCTGACCCTGGGAAGGGTGGGAGTCCTAGAGTCATGGAATGGTTTGGGTTGGAAGAGACCTTAAAGACATCTCATTCCAACCCCCTGCCCCATCCAGCCTGGCCTTGAACACTGCCAGGGATCCAGGGGCAGCCACAGCTTCTCTGGGAAACCTGTGTCAGTATTTACCACCCTCACCAGAAAAAATTTCTTCCCTATATCTACTCTAAATCAACTCTCTTTTTGTTTAAAACCATCACCCTTTGTCACAACAGGCCCTGCTAAAAAGTCTCTCCCCATCTTTCTTATAGGCCCCTCTAGGCCCTGGAAGGGGCTCTGAGCTCTCCCTGGAGCCTTTTCTCCTCCAGGTGAGCACCTGCAGCTCTCCCAGCCTGGCTCCAGAGCAGAGGTGCTGCAGCCTTTGGAGCATCTCCGTGGCCTCCTCTGGACTCTCTCCAGCAGCTCCAGGTCCTTCTGATGTTGGGAATCCCTGGGCTGGGGCAGCTCTGCAGGCAGGGTCTCACCTGAGCCAGGCAGAGGGGCAGAATCCCCCTCACCTCTGCCCATGCTGTGGGATGAGCCCAGGACATGGTTGGATTTCTGGGGTGCCAATGCACATTCCCAGGTGATGTCCAGCCTCTCATCCTCCAGCACCCCCAGGTCCTGCCTGTGCAGTGGGGTCAGACAGTGTTGTGTGGCAAACTCCAGCCAAATTTCTCCTTTCCCTGCTCCTTGGGTAACATCACAAGTGGTTCAGCATGGATCCCACCCGTGGGACTGCAGCCCAGCCGAGCAGGCAGCAGGGCTGGGGCAGCTCGGAGCAGCACTGCTCCAAGGGCAGAGCACACCACGGGGGAATAACACAGGAGCTCTGGATTTGTGCTTCTGCCACCAGAGCACAGTGTTTGTTCAGGGTGCGGCCGAGACCAAGGAAGGTGAGAGAAGGACAAAAATCCCATGGAAAGCAAAGGCAGAAGGTGGTTTTAGGGGTGGGACCTGCCTCAAGGCTTCAGTCAGGAGTTAGGATTTAGCAGGAGGCCATTTCATGACACAGCCATCCCTGCCAGATCCTGGCACCTGAGCCCCGGGTCTGCTGGCTGGTGCTCCACCCCATACTGCTGGAAAGAGCTGCTTTTTACATTAAAATTTTGGGGAACAGTTAATTTGAAGCTGGGCTTGACACACTTGAAACATTATCTGTGTTAGCAGAGCACCCCAGTCCCTGACCGGGCTCTTCCCCATGGCATTTGTCACTGAATTCCCCTTCTCCCCAGAAACAGGGAACATGGACCATGTTTTTCTCTCCTTCTTCGGATTAGCTGGAGCGTTTATGGGCCTGATATGCATATTCATTAAAAGAATTGAAATATTGTGGAAAAAAAGAAGCTGTCTTTGAGTTAGCACAGCCTTTGGGAATCTGCTAAGTAAGATGCACTTAATTACTTTAGCTATGACTACATCACATTACACTCTGGGTTTCCTCTCTGAGATGCAAAACATCTTTTGAGCACAGGCTGCAAACCCATCCTGAGCCTTTTGCAGCACCTCGTGGTGAGCTTGTTGTGCTGAATTCCCGGGATGGAGATGGGATCTGACCTGGCTCTCACAGGCCCTGCTCCTGGGGAAGGAGCTGATCACATTTGGAGGGTGGTTATTTAATTCCATGTTTCCATCGGGCGCTGTGGTGCTGCCGAGTGCTTTGGGGAGGGGAAAGGCATGGGACAGCCCCACTGAGCCCAGTGCTGGGATTGCACCTCACAGGACCAGGTTGTTTTCTTTCACACAGGGAGCGTTGCATTCATTGCCTCCTTTCACTTTGGTTTGCCATGATCACAATTTCATTCACCATTTACTTGCCTGATGAGGCCATTTGCTGCAGGGAAGCATCTCAAAATCCTGCTCCTGGGTCTCTCTTTTCTTGGGTGGGGGGATATCACCTGCTTTGGGTGCCCCTGAAATCAGTGTCTGCAGGATCCTGCAGTGGGAAGCAGGAATAATCCTTTCCCTGGCTTGAGTCAGGGCCATCCTCACCCTTAGTCCTATTTAAGGAGCTCCAGTGCTGCACTTGAACCGCTCACCTTCATTTTCACCCCAAACATGTTACATCTGGAAAACATGAGTGGCTTTTCCACCACTGCTGGGGAGACCAGGAGCCATCACCAGGAGTGATGGGGAGGTGGCAGCCTGGTGTGTTGCTTCCAAAATTGCACTTAAAAAAGAAAAAAAAAAAATAGAAGTGGAGAGAAATGCAGCAAGTGCCAAATGGTGGAGGCAGTTCCTGCCTGTCCAGACACGGCTCAGCAGGGTGCATGTGAGGAGCTCTGCATGTGTCCTGCAGAGCCTCCTGGATAGGGGGAGAAGAGATGGAGATGTGGGAGAGGAGAGAAGAACCAAGAATATTCAACTAAAACCAGTTTCTTGTCATACAATTGTGGAATGCTTTGGGTTGGGAGGGACCTTTAAAGCCCATCCAGTACCACTCCTGCCATGGGCAGGGACATCTCCCACTGTCCCAGGTTGCTCCAAGCCCCGTCCAACCTGGCCTTGGACACTGCCAGGGATCCAGGGGCAGCCACAGCTTCTCTGGGCACCCTGTGCCCGTGTTTTACCACCTTCACTGTAAAAAACTCCTACCTTATATCTAACCTAAATCAACCCTCTCTAAGTTTAAAACCATTCCCCCTTGTCCTGTCACCACAGGCCCTGAGTAAAAGTCTGGTTTTATGGGGTCCCTTTGATGAGGTGAAGAAATTGAGAGGAATCATCTCACTAAGATATCCTTGGAGGGGGACATCCCAGCACAAATGCTGTGTCTCAAGAGGGGTCTGTGATGGGGTTGTGAGCAAGGGGCTTCTGGAGGGGTTCTCTGAGCCAGGCTCTGGTTCCTGGTTTTTTCTACAAATTTTCAGAGGCATTTACAACACATGGCCCATATCCATAATTGCACTCCTGGACTTGTTCTGCTCTGATGCATAACTAACATGCACTGTAAAGAAAAAGTGTGTGATTACATATTTAATGGATAAACGGAGCCGTTGTGGTCTATTGGCCACATAATAAAAGTTTCCCCCAAAATTGTTTTAGTACAGTATTTCCTCAGGAGACTACTGTGGCTGAAACGTGAGCAAGCTATTTTAAATTTCAGAATTTTTGAAGCCACGTCTCATAGCCTTCCCCATTTCTCCAACACCCGTCTTCTAAACTTTCCCTTCATTTAAATTTAAAATAAGGACAATAAATTATTCTTTTCCTTAGCAGCTGGCAGATCTTCTCCAACTTGAAAGGTCTGGATTAAACTGACAAAACCCAAGACAAATGTACATTTTTTGGCTGGGATTTGGGAATAGCTGGCTGCTCAGCAGATGGGTGCTGTGTTCCCACCTTGCGTGGTCCCTGTCGCTGCCTGTCTCACCCAGGCCCCTCCCATGACTTCTGCAAATTCAGTTTTAAATGCAAAAATTGCCTCTCTGCTGCCTCCTGTGTTGCCCAAGCCTGGTGTCCATCCCCATGGCTGCATCATCCTCGATGCCTTTATGACCAGGAGAGGCCAGAGCTTGGCAGTAAGGCACATAATAAGGTTTCAAGGGCACATAATAAGGTTTTAAAGGCACAAAAAACTCGCCATAGTTAAGCTCCATGCCCCTAACCAGAGCATAGTTAAGCTCTGTGCCCCTTTGCCTCTAAGCAAAGCCAGCCCTGCTGCCTCCTTGACACCACCAAAGCCAAGGGCAGCAATTCAGTGCGGCCCCTAAGACAGCCCCAGTCACACTCCTGCTGTTGAAATGCAGGAATATATTTAATTCCTGTGAGTTAAATCCCTTCCCTTCACAATTAATGCAGAAGAAGGGCAGATCCAGGGAAATCTGTTCCCCTGACACTGCTCCTCTACTGACGGAGAGTCCAAAGGAGAGCAGAACGTTCTGTCGGGTGTGGTGTAAAGCTCTTGATTCCTGACCTGCAGCAGTAAATCTGGGTTTGCATCTGGATTTACGTCCTCTGAAGCCTATGGAGCCCTCACAGGTCTTCCATGGGTTTCCTTCCATGTGTGTGCTGCTGATGGAGTTGGCAAAGCTCCCCTGGTAATGAGAGATTGCACTTCAGAGGGCTGATTGGGAGCTCGGGTCTTTAAATTCATGTTAGCATTAATCAGATTAATGTAAAAGGGGGAAACTCTGGGAAACGTTTCAGATAGGGTTTGTCTCCCTCACACTCCATGGCTGGATGAGGCTGTGCAGGAGCCAAACTCTACTAGATGGGCAAGGATGGATCCTAGAGGAAAATGGGGTTTTCAGGGAAAATGGTACAAACTGGAAATGGGGTCTTGGCACAGGAAACAGCAGGGTTTGTTCTCATCTCATCTCATCTCATCTCATCTCATCTCATCTCATCTCATCCCTTATTTGCTTCTTGGTGTACAGGAGATGGACCTGCTGGAATGAGTCCAGAGGGAGGCCCTGAAGATGCTCCAAAAGCTGGAGCAGCTCTGCTCTGGAGCCAGGCTGGGAGACCTGGGGGGGGGTTCACCTGGAGAAGAGAAGGCTCTGGGAAAACATTAGATCCCCTTCCAGGGCATAAAGGGGCTCCAGGAAAGCTGGAGAGGGACTTTGGACAAGGTTCTGGAATGACAGGAAAAGAAGGAATGGTTTTAAGTTATAGGAGGGTAGGTTTAGATGGGATATTAGGAAGAAATTCTTCCTTGTGAGGGTGGGGAGGCCCTGGCACAGAGTGCCCAGAGCAGCTGTGGCTGCCCCATCCCTGGAAGTGTCCAAGGCCAGGTTGAATGGGGCTTGGAGTAACCTTCCCTTCTCCTCATGATTTGGCCATAAATTGCTCATTTATTAACCTTTTTATCTGACCCCTGGTGGGTGCCAGCTACCAGTGGTCCCTGAGGCAGGCAGGGGCACCTTCTGAGCACACAGACCCACACTCAAAGCTGATTTAGCACCTCATGGGCACAGCAATGGGTGCACGGTGCCCAGCTCTTGCCTCGTGTGGAAGGGATCACCAGGAAGACTTTCCCAGCTGTGTGGACCAATTTAAACAATAAACCAGCCTCAAAGAGATTGGGCAGTATGGCAAATAAATAAATAAATGAATGAATTTTGTAGTCACGAGCGATCTCCTCCTCACTCAGATCCAGGAGATGGTGCACTCGGACGCCGCGTCCTACGAGTCCAACCGCCAAGTGCCGCTGCTCAACCGGCCCGGGATGCTGGGCGGCCCCATGGGTGCCCTCAGCCAGTCCCAGCTCATCTCCCAGATGGGGATCCGGAGCGGGGTCACCCACGGCTCCCCCTCGCCCCCGGGAAGCAAGTCTGCCACCCCATCTCCCTCCAGCTCCACTCAGGAAGAGGAGACCGAGTCGCATTACAAGGTACGTGCAGTCGCGCTGGGTTTGATGGGGAATGGTGTTTTTCATTGTTCTAAAGAGCATAGACTTCTGGCCTTGTTCTTATATTTATAGTGGGAGACTTTCCCAAGGAGGAGGGCACTGTTCCCAGCCTAGGGTGAGGCCCAGCATGGCAGGCTGGCATTCACACAGCGGGTTTGGAGATCAGAGTTGTTCTTCTGCCTTCACGTTTTACCAGGTCCATCAGGCTACAGAATTTCCTGGGATGATTATGATGAGCAAAGCAGGTTCAGGGCTTAGGGTCTGCAAATGCTTGGAGCTACATTAGATTTCTGGTGGTGGGTAGAGAAGACTGAAACAGGAAAGGAGCTCATGGTGGTATTTAACTGAGCTCATCGGACGTGGCTTGCTAAGGAAAATGAACAGGAATTAAAAGAGGAAGAGTCTTCTGCCTTTTTGTTCAGCCAGGTGGTGTTTGAAGTAGTCAGCAATGTCCCAAATGGTCTCTACAGCCAACAAAACTGCTGCTGAGTGTGACACCAGCAAACCCAAGGAATTCCTGGGGGTTTGGGCACGTCTTTGTTGTTGTCCATCTCTCTCCAAATGCAGCAGCACAGCCAAACAACATGTGCTGTGTTCCAGGAGCCTGTGGCTGTTATTTACTGAGAGCAAACTGCAGCAATCACCGTGCCTCTGTGCCTGCAGGGCAATCGCTGGGCTCCCTGGGGACTCTGATTAAAGCCTTCCATGGAAAACCTTCTCCTGGAAGGTGCTGACCCAAGGCACTGGTATTGAAACCTTGTCCCACCAAAATAGGCTGTTGTGACAGGGTTTGAATATATAACCAGAGCAGCAAACAGTGCACGGGCTGGAAAAGTAGGAAAATGCTAGGACTGAGCAAAAACCTCTCCCTCTTCATGGAAATCCAGGAAAATAGATTCCCATCAATCCTGTAGTTTTTCATCCATTGCCAAACTTCACTTCAGATTGAGGCATTTCAAAGCAGAGTGCTCGTGTGGGTGGAGAAACAGCTTCAGTGGATTAAAACTGACAAGAACGGTTACACGAGGTTAAAAACAAATGGAATTTTTCAAACTCTGTGATTCCATGTTCACTGTGGGATGGGTTGTGCTGCTGGATCCCGTGATCTGCCATCTCCCAAAGCCTGCGTCACAAAGCTCCAGGCAATGACCTGGGAGCTGAAATCTTCCACGTCAAGAGAAAATGAGTTTCGTTTAGTGACACACCAGGTTCAGTCTCTCTGCCTCCATCAGCACCACCCAACTTTCCTGTCAGCCCCCCAGGAGTCCCTGAGGAGGACACAGCTTCAGGGTTGGATCTTCTGTTTTCTTGAGCCAGTGGTAGCCATGGGGTAGGAAGGGTTTGGAGATGTCCAGATGATGACAACTTGCAGAGATTAGAATTTTTCCTAATCCTTAAGGCAATCCCTCTCATTCTTCTGCCCTGTAAACCCCCCAAACAGGTGGGAGTGATGTGTTTGATGGAAGAGGAGATGCTGAGTGTAAGGAAAGCAGCAGACCCATGTTGTGGCCTGCAGGTTTCTGTTTGCTTTCTCTGTCTGCACAGCTGCTGCCTTCCCCCATCAGTCATGTTTCATGTGGCCATTAAGGGCTTTTCTGCAACAAGGCATCAAAACGACATTCAACAAGCAGAAATTAATCTTGTGAGCGAGAAGGTCACACGTGAAAGAAATTAGTCCGATGCCATCAGGTCCTTCAGGTCCAGCTGGTCCTCTGAGCCAGGGAGCTTATGAATTTCAGAGGTCTCTGAGCCTCACTGGTGCATTTACCTGCTTCATAGCTTGGGTGGTGGGTGCACATGCACTGAAGGGAGAGGTGGCTACAGCCCAACTCCCAGCTGGATTAGTGGTCACTCTCCATAGTTATTAAAATAACTATGGTGATCACAGTCATTAAAATCAATGCCCATGAGGTTTCAGCTCTTCCTGGGTTCAACATCTAAAAAGGCACCAAGTTTCTGGGCTCACATCATTGCCCCAGTCCACATCTGTCATCAAACAGACCTTCTGCCACCTCTCTGGGGCAGGTCCAGTGCTGGTGGCCACCATGGGCAGGTGGCCACACTCTTCATCCCCCTGCCCAAGCCTCCCTGGTCCCTTTGACCGTGAGGATGACCCTTGGGGGTGCAGATGCTCTGGGGCAGCGAGGCACTGGCTCACTGGGAGTTGACTTTAGCCATGAACATGGTTCAGGTTGGTCAAGCCTCTTCTGAGGTCCAGACCAGGCTGTTGTCTCCTCCCAGGTGCGTGTCACACCTGGAAAACCCCAGGAATACCAAACCTGATCTGCTCTGCTCCCTGCTGGGGACTGGTGGCTCCAGGCAGCCTTGCAGCATCTGTTTTCCTTAAAGCCCATGTGCTCTTTGGTTCTGCCTGAGCTGTAAATCCAGCTGGGGTTGTGCTGCTGCTGTTCCAGCTCCTTGGCTTGGTCAGTGGCTGTGTGGGAGCAGGTCCCCCATGGCACTCCACTGAATCAAATAGGATCACAGTTAGTTAAAATACCATCTCACTTCCTAATGGGCTGAAGCCCTGTCATGCATTTTTTTTTTTCCTTCTAATAAGCTGGCCTTTCACCTCCAGGCCTCCCATTCAAGCCCATTTGGGCAATTTTAAATTAAATGCAATTTTTTTGGTCTCTCTGCTCATTCACTAATGGTCACTGTCTGTTTGACAAATGTCACTGCGCTGATACTGAAATTAATGACCAGTCAAGAGCTGCAGAGCGGAGAACGGGAACGCTGCTGCCCTTTCCTCCCCGTGCCTGCCCTGTGCCAGCCTCTTAAATCCTGGCACTGCCAAGCATGTGCTCAAATTGACAAATCCATCAGGAGAAGAGGCTGTTTGTCCCCAGCTCGGCTGGAGGCACAGTTTTCACAAGATCTTGGTGTTTAGACCAATATCTTTCCAAGCAGTTCAACAACCTGTGCAGCTGATGGCAGTGCCTTGAGCTCGGGGTCTGCAGGTGGAGGGGCTGGTGTCCTGTTTGCCCTCAAGGATGCAGACATCCAGCCAGTACTTTTATTCTCTGTCATCTGGTGTATTTTGGTTTTCCTTCACTATAAAATAAGGGTAATGGTGCTTCCCTGTAGTGCGAGCTTTCACTGGCCACAGTTAATGCGTTGAGAGCTTTGATGGGTATCCAGATGTTTTCCTGGGGTTTTTTCCTTTGCACATCCTCTCATGGAGGCTTCTGCAGTCCCCTATATTCATAGGATCACAGAATATCCTGAGTTGGACCCTCAGGGATCACCCAGTCCCACCCCTGGCCCTGCACAGACACCCCAACAACCCCACCCACCCTGGGCATCCCTGGCAGCGCTGTCCAAACGCTCCTGGAGCTCTGGCAGCCTCGGGGCCGTGCCCATTCCCTGGGGAGCCTGGGCAGTGCCCAGCACCCTCTGGGGGAAGAACCTTTTCCTAATGCACTGCACAGGGCATCCAAGGGAGACTGATACAGGATCTTCTTTCCATGCTGCCTTCGGTGGAAGCATCCTTGTTTCCAGCCTTGCTGTTTTACTTCCCAGCCCAGTGGCAGCATCTCCTGTTCCCTGTGTCCTGCTCCCCTGAATTCCAGCACCCATTGGGCACTGAGTGTGGACAGGGCCATTCCTGGTCATCGTGCTGCACCCGGATCAGGCGTAAGAGTGAACAGCACGTGCAAAGCATTTCATTCATACAATTAAAACAGTTCAATTCCTGCATATTCCTCTGGATAGGAGTACGTACATGTTAGCAGGATGGAGCAAATTTTGGATGGCCCTGGTGTGATGGTTAATGTGATGCTGGTGTTGCTTGGTCAGTGCTCAGAGCCCTCCTGGAATGGGGGGGTGAGGGAAGTCAGGAGCAGCTTGCAAAGGGGGCTCACTGGGATGCAAATCAGAAACCATGTGGAAGCCAAGTTTGTGGAAAACTGATGGACTGCTAAAGCAATTAGCTAGGAAGAAAGGCATTTGAAGAGATTCCAGAAGTGGATCAAGGAGTGAGTGAGCTGGGGAGGAGGGTGGGGAAGGAGAGTGACGGGTGATGAGTGTGTGGAAAGCCCTAGATTTGGAGCAGGAACAAAGGGGCAAACCCAAGCTGTGAGCTGGTCTGCCAGGAGGCACCAAAGCAGGCTCAGGCATCCACCAGCAGTTTGTGCAATGATCCAAGAGGCTCCTGGGGGACAAAGAGACCCGCAGGGCTGCTGGCCCCTCTCCATGCTGGGACCTCTCCACTTCCCATTCCCCCTCTCATCTCCTTGGCTCAGTAGCTGTAGCAGGCACTTGTATCAAACCACTCCCAGATGACTGCTAAGGTTCCTCTCTTGGTTTTACAGGCTACTGGAGAGAAAAGACCCTCAACAGACCTGGGCAAAAAGCCCAAAAGCCAAAAGAAGAAGAAAAAGAAGGACCCCAATGAGCCTCAGAAGCCCGTTTCGGCCTACGCCCTGTTTTTCAGAGACACACAAGCAGCCATCAAAGGCCAAAACCCCAACGCCACCTTTGGGGACGTGTCGAAAATCGTGGCATCAATGTGGGACAGTTTGGGAGAAGAACAAAAGCAAGTGAGTTACTGAGTTATTCATTTCTGTCTTTCAGCTCTGGAAATGTGCATGTCCACAGTGCAGAGCATCTTCCCCAGGCATGTTCAGGGCACGGCCAGGAGCTCCCACAGGCTGAAGTGCTGGACCAGAGGCTGTTTTCAGGAGCAGTGCTGAAGTGCCCACTGTGCAAAATTGCTGGTGTTGAGTGGGGAAGAGCAAATTTTTATGACAACTAATTATCCTTGATAAGCTCATACTCTGCAAAGCCATCAGTGGCCTTTCCCTGACATGGGGTTTACAGCTTGAGATGTGAGATGGGTTTGTGTTTGCTTATTTACTTACAAGGAGTGACAGCCAACCGGCTAAACACTATTAACTCCCTGTATTGCTGCCTTCAAACCCAACGTTCAGGCTTTAAAAGCTTCAGAAGGAGATGCCTGAAGTGGCCTCACAGAGGAAACCTTCCTGCCCCAAAGCTGTCAGCCACTTTCCGCCTGCTTCATGTGGAGAATTCCAGGTCCTGCTTTCCCTGCTTGGTTGCTGCTGAGTTGGTTACAAAAGCCTATAATTGCTTCTTGCCTGTTGAGAGAACCCCAGGGAACACTTCCCGGGGCAAGGATGGCTTTTTATCAGGCAGAGTGAGATCTGACACGGTGTGTGATGTGTCCCAGACCCAAACAGGCTTTAGCTGGGAGCCCTTCTCCTGGAGCCTGGCCACAGCTCCAGTTGGGTGTCCATGGCCAGCACTGGAAGCAGCTTCATCTGGGGAGAGAGCAGCAGGGAGGGGGAAAATCATTTAATTGGAAGTTATGGTAGGAAATAGCCTTGATTTCTACCCCACATTGAGTCAGGAATAAGAGCAGAGAAACTTCAGGGATGAAAGCCCTTTTGCTGCTTCCTTTTCTCCTCTTTGGGTGGATTACTTTAGGATCATGCAGGCAGAAATTCCTCATCTGAAGAGGGGAGCAAGGTCAGGAGGGTGACCCCAGCCCTGGGAAGATGCAGGATAGGGGCTGGGTTTGTGCTGTTGGTGCAGGGTGTGGGAGGTTCAGGAGTGTGGAAAAGCTTTATGTCACCTCTTTCTCCTCCCTGCATCCCTCCCAGCACCTCAGTCTGCCCCTCCTTTACTCCACCTGGTTACAAACATTGCCACAGTTTGGGCACTGAGCGTGGCTCAGAGAGTGAAAGCGCTGCTGCGACCCTGACTCAGCGCAGTGCAAACGCTCAGCTCTTAATTAACAGCAGGGATTAAACCAGCCCGTTTATCTTCCCTGCTAACTCTCCCTCCTCCTTCTCTTTTATAAGCTCGCAGCAGCCTCGCCGTCTCTTTACACACGCTTTCTAAGTGGCTCCATTTCTCCCTCTGTAATTGATTTAATTAAGTCATTTGTTCCTTGTCTGAAAGCTTAAATATTAACTTCCTGGCTTTGTCTCCAGCTGGATACTTCTCTCCCACAGCAGTTACCTCCCTGGCTGGAGGGACACAATTTCTCTTTGGCTCTGGGACCCTATGGCTGGTTTGTGTGATGTGGCACGTTCACTGTGGAAGCGTCTGGCTGCAGGAGAGTTTATTTAGCCCCTGTTTGCTTTCCTCTGCCAGCATCCCTGGTGAAGCTTTTTTTAGGCTCATGAGGCAATGCAATGGAAAGGGAAAACGGAAAAGAAAATTTTAAAATGCCTTAAATATGTGAAAACAAGTGCCTGGGCTGTCCTGTAGGTGTTTCCTGCCCAGGGCTGCAGGATATGGTGCACAAATTCCCAATGAAGGCAAGCAGACATTCCAAGTGCTCTCCTGGCACATCTGGAGAGGGGATGGTGACCAAGCAGCGCAGCCAGGCATCGCTGGCCAAAATCCTGCCACCACCTGGGAGTCCAGCCTGCCATGTGGCTGCACCAGATTGTGGGTCAGCCCAGCAGCAGGCAGGATTGTGCTCTGGGGAGGGGTGGAAAAGCTGGAAAAGGGAAGTGTTTCATCAGGGACACAGCTCTTAGCTTTGTTGACAGCAGTGGCTTCATGTCCTCTGCAGAGAGCAGCACAGACGACGGCCTGGGGAAAAGCCAACACAGAGATGGCACAGCAGGCAAGCAGGAGCCAAATCTGGATGCTTTGGCTCAATTATCACCAAAGTTGTAGTTAAAGAACACTTCCCCTCTTCCTGGCTTAAGAGAGGGTGGATTTGAGGCTGTAGGATCTGCTCTGGAGCTGGTCCCGCACTTGGATTTCCAGAGGTGCAGACCCCAGCCCCACCACACAGTTACTGAGCAGTTCTTTGTAGCACTGGAGTTTCTGCTTCGGATGAGATTTGCACTTTATTCTGTGCCTTCCAGTGGGCCCAGGGTGGGCCCAGTCCTGGGTATGCTTTGGTTCCCACCTTGCAGGAGAGCAGCAGGCAGGGAGCAGCCAGAGAGAGGGTCCAAGGGAAGCTGGTCCATAAACCCAGGGCATTTCGTGATTCCCCACACATGAGCAGCCCCTGACACGTTCCTGCTGTGCCTGCTCCGTGTCCATCCACCCTTCCCAGCTCCATCCTGCACACAGGGGGTGCACAGAAGTGGGGTGGACCCCGTGCCAGTGGCACAAGGCTGAGGGAAGCCCAGTGCTGGTGGCTTGTAGCCATGCCAGCCAGTGCCTTGGGCTGGGAAGGGTGGTCCTGTGCCCCATCCAGAGCCCCAGCCCCGCTCCACAGACACCTCCTGGAGCATTTCTGCTGGAAGCAGTGACATGCCACCCCTTTGCCAGGTAGCCCTGGCCAGCACACAGAGGGTTAATCCTCTGCCATTTGTGCTGCTAATGATTACATGCACTGTAATATCAAAGCTGTAGCTATTTATTTGCCATTGAGCAGGTGCTGCTGCTCCCACAAAGCAAATTTGCTTTCTCCTCCTGATGAAACAAGGAAAATAAAGGTTGCTCACGTCCCATTTCAGATATGGGTTTTTTTTTCCCTGTGCACCAGCTGAAAGACAAACACAGAGAGGGAACCAGAATGCATATTATGCAAGAAACCATATAATCTAGCAGCATCTTTGATTTGGCTGCTGCTGTCACAGACACACATTTCACAGAGAGGCTTTTTTCTCCCCCCTTTCTTTTGTTCTTACTGGTTTATCATTTGTGGCTTTGTCATTTTGTTCCTTCTTCTTCTTCTCTTCTCAGCCTCTTCACAATGAATCTTCATTTTCCCTCTGACACACTTGTATCTAAATTTCCTTATTTCCTGCCTTTTTTTATTTATATCTGTTGCCTGGTGATTTGATCATGCTGTGGAATACAGGATTAGCAATCTCCGTGTCCTTGGGTACTGCTCAAGGACACCTGTTCGGCAAAGCACCGTTTTCCTCCCCATTTTAACCCCTTCCAGTGTGGCTGTAGCACAGGAGTAAATAACAATACCTTGAATATCCCCAGCACTGCGTTAGCAGGACGTTGTAATCTTCATTCTTCAACAGCTGGCATGGCCCTTCCTAAGGAGCTTACATGGGAATCTGAAGAATGTGTCTCAGGGAAAAAAAAAATATATTAATACATCCTCTTTGAACTTTGCAAATAGTTTAGCAGCTGTTCCTGTAGAGATAGCTTGGACTTGCTGCAGAGTGAAATGCTAATTCAGCCATTAGCATCCAATGGGGTACCTGTCAGAGGAATCTGCCTGCAGCTCCAGGTCCCAGCTCCAGAATCCCGTGGTGCCTCGGTGGGAGTTTTTTCCGTGAGCACATCTCAAGCAGCGTTCCCCAGCAAGGTTTCAAAGGGCTGCCTGGTTTGACAGAAATTAGAAGAATTTGAGCACTAGATTGGAGCAAGCGCTGCTAATTTCCTAGGAGGATTTTCCCCTGGCACGGACAGAGTGCCGGCAGCCCAGTCCCGGTCTGTGCCACCCACAGCCCCCTCCTCTGTTTCCACAGGGCCACCATGGGCCAGATCTGCTCAAGAGCAGGTGACACCAGCCCTGGTGGCTGTCCTCCCTCAGGGGGATTTCCTGGCAGTGCCAAGCCTGGAGACTCCCCGGAGAAGTCGCTGGTGGGATTCACTCTCCTCTGCCAACTTCTAATCTTCCCTCTCTGAGCACCTCCCTATTCCCTGGTGTATTTTGGTGAACAGGAGGTTGGATTGGAGCCAGGCAAGGATGGAGAGCACAGAGATCAATGCCAAGGTGGCAGCTGCAGGAGTCTCTGGAACCAGCTTCTTTTCGTCAGCAAATCCAGCCACAAAGTCAAAGCACTGGGCCGGTGTTTCCACAGACCCTGGGGACTGAGAGCAGAGGAATCAGGGAGCTCCTGAGCAATCTGCTGAGTGAACCCTTGGCTAACGCAGGACTTCCCATCTGAAATGAGCAAAGATTGGGCAAAACCAGCATTTTCAGTTGAGTTTTTGAGTCTGGGCGCTCCCCGAGGACACAAAGGTACCAGAGATGAGTTCTTGCTCGTGCTTCACCAGGATCAGCTCAGTAATGCTGAGTGACTCCGTGGCCAGATGCAAGTGGGATTTTCAACCACACAAATGCACAACCTGGAGAACAACACAGCTCCAGGCAAAAAGTCACACTCCAGGGGTAAACTACCCAGCAGAAGAATTGTCTGCTCAGCAGAAAGTGATAGATCACCCATTTAATCAGATCCATCTGCTCACTGAACCTGATACATCAGCTGCTGACAGGACACTGCAGGTGACTGCAGAGGGACAGAGGCATCATGGGCCAGCTGTAAAGTTGTTCTGTGGAAGAGCCACCAGAGGGGAGAGATCCCATGGGAACAGCCGTGCTACAAACTGCCCAATTCCAGCTTTGTACCAGGTTGTCAGCGCCAGAGCCACCATGGGATGAAGTTTCCTCCTGCAGCCCCAAAGCCCTGGCAGCGAGGGGCTGGAAGGGTCCAAGCAGTTGCCCTGGCCTGGAAGGAGGTTTCAGCATCTTCTGGGCATCGAGGAAAGCCATGCACCAGAGAGGAGTCAAAGGACCAATCCCAAACAAGGCTTCAGGAGAGGTCTGGTGGAGAGCAGGATAACAATGGGGAGGATGTGAAAGGTCAGATGTGCTCTCCACGAGTGTTACTTTTTGTCTTGGAGAGCAAGATCCGAGGTTTGGAAGGTGAATGGTGTGTGCTTTTCATTGGAGGTTAGGGTTTGGATCTGTCACCCTCCTGTTCCCTTTGGAATCTTTAGTGGATTGTCCTGGGAACACGCTTGTGCCCTCACATGGAGCGAGGGGTGACTTACACCCCATGAAGTTGAGGCAGTGGAGAGCAGGAATCTCTCAGGATGCTTTAACCAGTGGTAATTCCTGCTTCATTACAGGCTCCTCCGTTCATTCTCCAAAGGAATTGCTCCACAGCACTGTGTCTCCACCAGGATAAAGCAGAAACTCTCCTGAAACCCTGCAAATACTTCCCATAGCCAGGGTCTTCCCTGTAGGTATCCTCAGGGATGTTGACCTCAAGACTCACACTCCAGACCACGGCTTTTATTCTGAAAGCGTAGCTTGGGTTAGTTGTTTTTAATGGTGGCAGGGACAGAATAAGTCTTGCCTGAGAAGGGAATACAGAGGGGGGTGCAAGGAGGTGAGGAGGAGCTGGGAAGGAATAGGAATAACGTGTCCATGTTCCCTATTTGCCTTTCCAATGGCTGTGGGAAGGATGTGTGGAGAGAAGGGTGAATGAGGCAGGGAGGACGTGCTTTGAGTCATCCTGCGAATAAGCCATCAGCTATGGTGATCTCAAGACTCAATATCTTGCAGGAAAGTGCATAATGGTTACAAGAAAAACCCTGCAGATTTACAAGCAGAATAAAAGCCAAATTTACACATCCGGGAGAAGAAAAAAACCCAGTCATGGAATCATGGAAAGGAGGGCAAGGAGGGACTTAAGAGGTCAACCAGCCCATACTACTGCCTGAAGTCAGGATCATCTCTACTTAAGCCGTTCCTGATGGATGTGTTCCTAATCTGTTCCTAAACCCTCAGTGGTGGAGATTACACATCTCCCCAGGCAATGTCTTCCTGTGCTTAATTATCCTTACTGCTCCCAAGGCTTCCCAGTGCTTGCCCAACATTTCCCTTGGTACAACTTAAGCCTATTTTGCCTCTTTTCCTACATGCAGAGGATCACTCCGTGCCTCCTTTGCTGCATTGTGGTGGCTCCTCCTGGTCTTCCCTCCCAGCTTTCCTCCTGGAGACCTTTCCTGCACTTCCCATCTCTCCTCTCCTGATGTTCTACCTCTTTTTTGAAGCAAAACACCCCGAACTCCACTTGGGATTGCAGCAGAGACCTTCCAACTTGGGGTCAGTGCGCCCCTTGATTTTCTGGGGGAGAGTTTGAGTTCTCCCCATCATTCCCCAGGCTTGGGAAGCAGCATTCCTGCTGGAGCAGGAGGGCTGGGATGCAGAGGTTAGGGATAACAGCTCTGGCTGTCACTCAGTGCCGGCGCGACACGGAGCCGCTCGTGGGCGTCAGCGGGGTTTGCAATAATTGTCTTCTCTAATTAACTGGTTATCAAACAAGAACATTTCATTACGGCACAATTACTGGCTGCTTTGCTGAGACACAGAGGTGTCAGGATTACGATCCCAACATATGCTTCTTACAGCTCTGATTTTTTGTTTTCATAATCACTAACCATTTTTGCTTCCTCCCCACCCCCCTCCCCAACCCACCCACTCACTTAATGACTAATGAATCCTCCTGCTAATGAATAAGGAAAATAAATCAGTGGGCATGGCAGGTTAGGAAGAAAAACATGCAAAATATTTTGAGGATCCTTAAATCTGATAAATTACTTCAAAATTAAAATCCCTGGGAGAAAATGGGATTTAATTAGAAAGTAACGTGGTTTTGTCAATGTTTAAATTAAAATTTTAAAGGTTATAAATGCTGTGCTAGAGCTGCCAAATCACAGAGGATTTGTGAGGAGTTTTGTTCGGATCCCACGTCAGCGTGGTGATTCCCCAGGGACAGAGAGCTCAGTGTCCTTCACGGAGCCCTGTGTGGGTGCAGGAAGCCGCCATGTGCAGGGCAGGACTGCAAAATTCCCAACAGGAGACCCTTAGGGATGGTTCTTTACAATGAGGGTGATGGCACAGGATACCCAGAGCAGCTGAGGCTGCCCCATCCCTGCAAGCGTCCAAGGCCAGGCTGGACAGGGCTTGGAGCAAGTGGGACAGTGGAAGGTGTCCCTGCCCCTGGAAGGGGTGGATCCAAATGGTCCCTTCAACCCAAACCATTCTGGGATTCGATGATTAAAACCCAGGTAATCCACCAGGAATCTTCCAGAGCTTCCAGTTCACTGGAGAAACATCAGTGAGCACAATCCCCGAGCTCACCCCATCACCCTTCTTGGCTGCCCTGCTCGCGGCCAGGCTTGAGCCAGGGCTGGCCCAAGGAGCACAGAGGCTCCTGCTTGGAGCAATCCCCTCTCCCTTCAGCAGGATGAACCACCTGGCTGCCCCTTCCCAGTCCTGCTGCACCAGACCCCACCCAGCAGCACATCCCAGTACGAGGGAGATCCACGTGCTCTAAAAGAGACCAGGACAGATGAAGAGTGCCATAAAAAAAGGGTTTAGCAGGAAAAGCAGGTGATGGGGATGAAGACAGGCACAGGTTTTATTGGTTATAAATTTATTTGCATTCAGGTTTAGGAAGCCTTGTTTACCTGCCCTCTCACTGTCCAGAAATTGCAGGTTTTGCTCCAGGCAAGTCTTGCTAATAATTAAATTTGTCTCGGCATATCTCTGAATATTTTGTTTTCCCACCATCCTGGAAAAGAAAAATGGTAAAACCACTCTTGTATTTTGCCATTATAGAGGAAAAATAATTAAATATGTTCTCCATAGATCAGCATCCAGCTGTGGCCACTCTTAAACACTGGCCTGAGATACAGGAATTCTTATTTCATTGCTGGGAGGGCATCAGGTACCACACTGAAGAGCATCCACCAGCTCTGCTGCTGAACACAATAAATTCTGTGCTGCTGTGATGGGCACAAACCTGCTCCAGTGGAAGGTGTCCCTGCCCGTGGCAGGGGGATGGCACTGGATGAGCTTTAAGGTCCCTTCCAACCCAAACTGTCTTTGATTCTATAATAAAAGATGTGGAGATTGTAGAGAAAGGTAATAGCTTTTATTAAGGGAACTGATACAGTTTGAAGAAATAGTTACTTTTCACAGGCAAGCTCTTCTTCAGGCTGACATTTTGAAAAGCAATTTTGTTCTGAATGGAGCAAATATAATATTTCCTGAATACCATAAAGCCAAAGACAAACTTAGGGAAATGCTCCATTTCAGAAAATTGCCGTCTGAGACCTCCAGTGTGTCGAGTCAAAACGTTTCATTACAGGACTCGCCGTGGTTTAGCAATGAAAATAAGGCTTTAAATCCATTTTTAATAGAATTTATCTGTACTGATTTTAAATTCTCATTCGGTTCAGCTGCTGGAAGGTTGCTCTCCCTTCAGAGGTCAGTGTTGGGAGGGAGTCTGGGGTGCTGCCATGACCGTGGAAATTTGCAGGGGAAATGAGCTAAATCATAAAATTGTGGAATTGTTTTGGTTGGAAAAGACCTTTACGATCATCCTGTCCAACTGTTCGCCCTGCACTGCCAAGGCCACCATGTCCCCAAGTGCCACACCCATAGGTCTTTTAAACACCTCCAGGAATGGTGACTCCACCACTTCCCTGGGCAACCCATTCCAGGGTTGGGCAACCCTTTCCATGAAGAAACTTTTCCCAATATCCAACCTAAATCATCCTGGCGAGAGGATGTGCCCACGAACCTTCAGGGTTTCAATTGCTGGAAACTGTTGTCGGTTGTAGAGCAGAATTAAATACATGCAAATCTGTTCTAATTGAAATCAACTTTCAATGCATCACTGAGGAAGGCTTTGAGTTTCCAGCAGAGAAGAGGGTTGGTGGGTGGTTTTCCTGGGAGTTTCTGCCTTTATCCTGAAATTTTTATTCTGTTTTAAATTAATCCTCTCGCTTACCCAGTTAATCTGTGTAACCCTTCAGGGATTCACTGCTGGGGACAGGCTGGGTCACACCTTTATTTTCTTGAAGGTCTTCACCTCCATGTGGAGGACCAGGATCCAGGCAGGAAGGGGGCCAGCACTGACATGGTCAAGAGGCATCTCTCATTATGGGGAAAGATGGAAGAATAAATCCTAATTCACTCCTCCAAATCTTGTATTTTTTTTTTTTTCTTAGGGAATCAAACTTTCCTGCTTCCCTGCAAGCTCCAGCTCATCAAGTCTTTAGATGAGGTGAAAATCTCAGCTTTTATAAGATGAGAAATCAGTTCCCAGGCTGGCCAGGCTGCAGAGTAGAGCTGGAGTTTTGAGCTCTAAAGAATTAATATTGGGAAAGCCAAAAAACCAAATGGGTAGTTAAGGAATTCTGACTGTTTCACCTGTTTTTAAGCTAGTCATCATCACAGAATCATAGAATGGATTGAGTTGGAAGGGACTTTAAAGACAGTCCTGTCATTTGAGGATTTTGGCTTTTGTTTTGCTCTTCCAAGAGCCTGGATCACTCTTTACTCTGCTTCCTGTTGGGAAGAGATTTCGCTGTGTTCACAGATGGTCTCTCTTATTAAATACCTGTCTAAACACACAGACTGCTCTGACCAGAGATGCCTCCAAAATTCCCAGCATGGTCCAATCCAGGGGCTTCATTTTCTTGGTTTGGGGTCAATTCCTCTGCAGCAGAATTTTTTCATGCACACGGCCCCACCGAAGAGGGGTCCCACTGAGCAGCTGGGGTGCAGCCAAACCTGGCAGCCCCCTGTTCCCTCTATTAATGATTGTCCATTCCTTGCTCCTTTCAGGCATACAAGAGGAAAACAGAAGCTGCCAAGAAGGAGTACCTGAAAGCCCTGGCTGCATACCGGGCCAGCCTCGTCTCCAAGGTACAGAGGGGTTACAACTCACAGGAGCCTCCAGGGAGGAGCAAATTTATCAGAAATACTGTGTAATTGTGATATCAGAACTGATGCTGGCGTTAACACCTTCCCAAGGGGCTGAAAGAGGGGCTCTGCAGCACGGTCAGGGCAGGAGCTGGGCTGTCATCTGCCCTTTAGCACCCTGCAGTGAGACCCCGCTTTGGATGGGTTCAGCAGCAGGGGAGGTTTCATCAGTGCCCCTGTGTGGGGTGAAGGGGTCTCTGCTGCCTGTCCCCACTGTTCCTTGCCCGCTTTCAGGGTGTGAGTGCAGCAGAGGGGTCAGGAGGACAAGGTGACCTCAGGGACTGGTGCAGGGGAAGGTGACACCCAGTACTGGGCTCACTGGTAGCAGCATCCTGCTGCACCCTGCTCCATGAACTCGGGCTGTCCCACCTGCTCAGGAGCCCAGGTGTTGCTTCTCCTGTGCATGCTCAGCCTAGGGCAGATTTTTAGGGAGTTTTAAGGAGTAAGACCCATAACTGTGGGTTGAGGAGATGTGAGCACATGGGTGCTTAACACACCACAGCCAGGCCAAACCCAGAGAACCCATTCCAGTGCCTAACAGTGACATTTCAGGGCATTTCAGGCTCATACAGGGACTCCCAGTGCTTCAAGACCACACTGGGGAGCAGTGATGGGCCCAGTCTCTGGACATGGGTGCCCATCCCAAGGGACCTCACAGCTTGCCTTCCTCCACACCTCCAGAGAGGGGACACAGGCATTTTCTGCCTGTGAATTTGGGGTGGCTCCCGTGGAGCTCAAAATCTTCCTGGCTCAGGGGTAATGCTGCCCATGGGTAGTGAGTGGTCTCCCCTCAAATCTTCTCCTTGGTACTACACCACATCCTCAGAGCTTAATCATCACATTCAGCTGCCTTGGGATTTAATGTGATCTCCCAAATCACCCATCATCTGCAGGATCTGTGTGGTGGTGGTGAGCTGGAAAGGCTCAGAGCCCCTGTGCAGACCGGTAGCTCCCAACTTCTCAACAGAACAGCAGCAAGGACAGAAAAAGGGGTGGGAAGGATTTGTTGGGGATTTGAAACTCTTGCCAGTCCCTCTGGAAGCCTCTGAGGGTCTTGCCTTGAAAGTGCCTTGCAGCAGTGTGGGACAGGAGTCGTGGAAGGCATGGAAGTCATGGAGGCATGTGTTCTGTGGCTTCATTTTCTTCCCAGTTTCTCCAGCTACTCTTCTGCAAAACTTTGTTTTGACCAAAGCAGCACAGTGTGGTCCTGACTGCTGGGTGAGAAAGGATCAGTAGTATCACTGCAGAGCCCATCACAGGACAAAACCCTCGGTGTCCGACCCAGAAAACTTGCCCTTGTCCTTCTCTTCTTCCTGCCGAAATGAGGCCACCACTGTCCCGTGCATTATAGTTCCACACAGGGTGGGGAAAGCAGAGGGTTTGTAGACCCATTTCCCAGTTGGAAGCAGCAGGGATTTGTCACCCACCCAAAGCAGTGAGCTGCTGGTGGGCAGTTTGCCTCTGCACTGGTACATTCCCCTGGTGCTCCAGGCTCTGCCAAAGGCACGGTTGAGCTCCTGGGCTTTAGTTTTCCAGATATGGATGCTGAACCCAGCCTGTGGCCACCCCACTGGGAGTTCATGTGCTGGCAGGTGGCAGAGGAGCAGGATCCACGGGGAGCTCATCTGGACAGATGGGTATCTCAGGATGCATATCCATGTTTCCTCTTTCCCTTCCTCACCACCCTCCATTCTGTTTTCCCACAGAGCTCCACCGACCAGGGGGAGACGAAAAGCACCCCGAGCAACCCCCCTTCCAAGATGATCCCCCCGAAGCAGCCCATGTACCCCATGCCTCCGCAGGCTTCCTCGCCCTACCCCGGCCTGGGCTCCTTCCTGTCCCCGTCGGACCTGCAGAGCTACCGTGGCCACCCCCACGCCGGGCTGTCCCGGACCCTGCCCTCCAAGCCCCTGCTGCCCAGCATCAGTGCCTCCCCCCCGCCCTCCTTCCAGATCAGCCCCCCGCTCCACCAGCAGCTGTCCTTGCACCACCCGCAGAGCTCGCTCCTCAGCCAGCCCCTCAGCATGCAGCAGGTCCCCCAGCAGCCCCTCCTGTCCCCCCCCATGGCACTACAGGTACAGCCCCCCATGAACGCCTCGCCTCCCGGCCAGCAGGTGAGTGCTCGGGGCTCTCGTGGGTTTGGGGTTGTTGGGTGTTGGCGTTGTCCCCAAGGGAGTCTTCCCAGAGATGGGAATGGAGCTGGGGAAGGGGCTGGAGCCCCAGGAGCTGGGAAAGGGAGCAAAGGAGGCTCAGGGGGGACCTTGTGGCTCTGCACAAGTCCCTGACAGGAGGGGGCAGAGGGGGGGGTCGGGCTGTGCTCCCAGGGAACAAGGACAGCACAAGAAGAAATGGCCTCGAATTGTGCCAGAGAATGTTTAGACTGAAAGTTAAGGAAAATTTCTTTGTTGGAAGGGTGATCAGGCAGTGGAACAGCTGCCCAGAGAAGTGGTGGAGTCACCATTCCTGGAAGCATTCAGAAAATGTGTGGATGTGGCCCATGGGGACATGGGTTAGTGGTGGGCTTGGCAGTGCTGGGTTAATGGCTGCACTCGATGATCTTGGAGGTCTCCTCCAACCTAAATGATCCTATGACTTCTCCAGCACAGGGATTGGGCTTTAGCTCTGCACAACGAAAAGTGGTTTCTGTAATTTGGTGATAGCATTATAGGGGATCCTCACGATCACTCATTGGGGTAGGAGCTGTTGTTGAGGGCAGCATTTTGCAAAACTTCATTCCACATAATTTGTGAATAAAATATAAAATATAAAAATAAAAAAAAGAAACCACCCCACATTGCCCTAATTTGGATATTTTGGAAAAAAAAGCATGTTCTTTGGCAGGTAAATGCCACGAATCTGGTTTCTATACATTGCCTAATGGATATAAATGTAATTAAACCCACCCCAAAAAATGGGGAAAACTGATCAGCTTTCAGCTAAAGCAGCCCCTCAGTGTCCTTGCTGAAGAGCCAGTGGTGGCAGCTCAGGGGAACAGTGTTGTTCGTGTGTCTGTCCCTTGTTCCTGAGCACTGGGATGGGTATCCCAGCACGGCACAGCAGCTGAGCTGCACTGCAAGTGGGACACTGGCTTTGGTGGCCAGGCTGCAAAAAAACCTAAAGGCTTTTGTGGCTGTGTGCCCTCCACAGCCATTGCCAGCCCTGAGGAGGGAGGTCCTGACAAAAAGAGCAGGGAAGAGGGACGTAAAATGTGCATTGACACCGTGGTCTGGGCTTGGATCCCCCCTCTGTCCCTGGGGCTCCTCCTGTGCTCTGCCCTGACAGCTTTTGGGGACAATGCCTGTAAATGTGATTATGAGCTATTATTACATCTGCAGTTCTCTGCTCTGTATGCTCCTGTAACCCTCCTTTTCCTCTGCACCCCGCAGGACTTCTCCCATATTTCGTCTGAGTTTCAGAACAGTGTTGGACCCCGTTCGCCTGGTGCATCAAACCCTCCAGGAAGCACTGAGTGGGACAGCGACTACCCCAGCAGGGAGTGTGGGGTCAACCACTGCAGGCCAGTAGACAAAATAGCTCACTGCTAGTGCACATCTGGGCTGGGACAGTGAACAACAGCTCAGTGTCTGCCCTAAAATGTGCAGCCAGTTGTGGTCAGGGAAGTTCAAGGCTCCCTCATTTCTGTAGGCTCACTGAAGTGATGCTATGGAAGCAGGTAGCTTAAAAATCATGGATAAATTCTTTACTGGACATGAAAAGATTTAATTTTTTTTTCTTTTTTTTGTTTATTTCCGTTCCATGGAAGGGTTAGACACATTTCCTTCTGGAGCAGTCCCCCCAGCAGAGTCCCTGGAGGTTTGAAAGCAGCCATGTCCATAAGGCCAGGCCTCAATGTGGCCTTCCAGTACTTAAAGAGTCTTATAAAAAAGTTGGAGAACAACTAATTTCAAAGGCAGATGGTGATAGGACAAGGGGGAATGCCTTTAAACCGAAAGAGAAGAAATTTAGATTATATGTGAGGAAGAAATTGTTCCCTGTGAGGGTGGGGAGGCCCCGGCACAGGGTGCCCAGAGAAGCTGTGGCTGCCCCTGGATCCCTGGCAGTGCCCAAGGCCAGCTTGGATGGGGCTTGGAGCAACCTGGGACAGTGGAAGGTGTCCCTGCCCATGGCAGGGGTGGATTGAGATGGTTTTTAAGGTCCCTTCCAACCCAAACCATTCTGTAATAAGTAATGTCCTTCTGCTCCTAAAGCAATTGCCCTTCTCACTGAGGCCACAGCCTCCCATAATTGTCTGCACCAGCAGGTCCCTTATCATTCCTGGGCATTCACCCTGACAGTGCAACAAATCCTCAGTCCTCCCCAGAGCCACAGGATGCTCCATGCCCCTGCACCATGCAGGAAAACCCCACAGACCTCTGCAGAGATCTTCCCCTTATGCCCTACAAGCTCTGGCATGAATGTGCCAGCAGGACGGTCCCTTCAATGCTGCTCCAATTCCCCAAAAAATGAGAACATCAGGTCTTAAAGCTGGGGAACAGGGAGGGTGTGGAAACCACTTCCAACCTCTGCCTAACCCACTGCTCTTGGCTCAGCCCTAATAGCTGAGAGACTCTGTTGTGCTCCATGGAACATTCCCGGGGTTCCCTGTGGGAGCAGGCTGGGGAGGAGGCTGGATACCATCAGTGTTGATTTTCTTCAAGTGCTGGAACATGGTGCTTTCAGCAGAGATAGCAACCAGCTCCCAGGCTTTTCAGAGCACGGCTCCTGTCTGTGCCAGCAGAACACTTACAACTGCTGGGCTGGGCACAGGCTGTACAGGCATTTACTTCTTCCAGGGAAATAAATAACTGGCTGATCCATTAGAATATCCCTGCTGTCTGCCTGACATGGAGAGGTCTGACCTTTGCATGCTCCTTCCTGAAGTCTCTGCAGACAGCCTGAAAGAAGGAACATGATCAGGACCTGGTTGTAAAAGTCACTTCACACGGTGAAGCTAAAGGTGCTTGGAGGGTGGTGGCACATGGATCCCAATTCCCAGAGGTGCTGGGCAGATCCCAGGGATGAACTCCCCTAGAAATAAGCGTCACTTCTTAAGGGATCAGCTGGGAAAACATTTGATTCCCTCTGCAAATCCCACTGCCTGGGTCCCATGCAGAAAGCCCAGGGCACTCCAGAAGCAGGTGGAACGTTCCCATAGCAGTGAGGATTGAGTTCTGTGTTGCTAAAACAAGCTCTGTGGCATCTGGCTGGAGTGCCACACTGTAAGCAGAGGGCCCATGCAATTCATGATCAAAGCTCATGCATTTCATGCCTTTGTCACAGCAGAAATATCAAATTTCATGGGTTTATTGCAGCTTGTGGGTAAAAAAAAAGTCACTCTAAAACCAGACATTATGCAGAGACTTCCAGATAATTGTTAGAGTAGATTATAGCAAGGAACTCAGATGGATAGAGATCAGTCCTGCAGAGAGTGCTTAGTGCACTGAAAAATATCATAGTGTCTGCTCAGGAAGGAGCCCATCTCCTGTGACTAAAGACACAGGAGCTGCTGGCAGCCAATGCCCAAAGCTGGATTATTCTCATTTATTGCAAAGCCTGGTGTGCCAGCAGTGCCGTCAGCTCCTGCTTCTGCTGCCCTGGGATTTGCAGCCTCGGTTTCCCCTCTGCATCACCTGGAACATTCCCAGACATCTGCAGGGCTGCAGTTCCCTGGGTCTCAAGGTTGCTCACAAGCCAAGAAAAGAGATGATCTGGATCTCCTCATCCAGGGCGAGGAACGATGGGACAGGGGGGAATGGCTTCCCACTGCCAGGGGGCAGGGTTAGATGGGAGACTGGGAAGGAATTCCTCCCCATGAGGGTGGGGAGGCCCTGGCACAGGGTGCCCAGAGAAGCTGGGGCTGCCCCTGGATCCCTGGAAGTGCCCAAGGCCAGGTTGGATGGGGCTTGGAGCAGCCTGGGACAGTGGAAGGTGCCCATGGGAACGAGATGATCTTTAAGGTCCATTCCCACCCAACCCACTCTGTGATTCCATGATCTTCCTGACTCTGCTGCTTTCTCCAATGCACTTTGTACTAATTTCCAAGTGATGTTCAAAGTTGTCCTTGGGCTCCTCCACAGCACCTTGCCATGAGCTGGGTGGGTCCAGCCATCAGCAGAGTTTGAGCACAGCAGTGATGAAGGAATGTCTCACTGGGTTTGGTTCGTCAGTGCTGGCCTAGGTCAGTTTGGGAAGTCTCTGGATCATGTAATGGCCCATTTCAACCTCAGAAGTGCATTCAGCTTAACTGCAATTAAAGCAGCACTGTGAGGAGCAAAATCTGGCTGGAAAGAGAAGAGATTATTCCTTGATGAGATGTGACTCAGCTGTAGAGTCCCAGATTCCTGGAAGAGAGGATCGTCCCAACCTCCCCAGCACACAGAAGGCCCTGTTGGGTTATGATTTTTATTTCATGTCTAACCTTGATATTTCTTTAGCTTCCAACATCTGTTGGCACTGGGTTAGCTGGGGTAAAACCTCCCAAGCCTCGTTTTCTTTTGTGTTTGTCATCCAGATAACTTCTGAAAACCTGACAAGGTTGTCTTTCTCTCTGTCCTTTATCTAATAAAGGAACTGCTGTAGGGATTTTTTGTTTCCCAGCCTATCCTTGCTAGTTAAACTGCCATCAAAAGACACTTCTTCCCTCATGCCCTGCAAATTCTGGGATCCTGTGAGCAGACACTCCTTAATTCATAACTCAGCCATTCTGGAGAGAAAGTTTTAAATGTTTCTTAGCTCCTGCTCTCCCTATTCTTGATGACTTTTTGCTTACTGACTTCTATCCAATTTTCCTGGCTCTTTCTGGGCTGAAGCCCAAGTTGTCCTAGATTGTGAGCAAAGACATGGGGAGCATTTCTCAGCTCCTGCTTGGTGTTTGACTATCACTTCCCACAAGCGACTGCAGCACACAATTTCAATGCTTTTTTTGCCACCACATCACAAACTCCTTTCCCAGTCCCCTGTCTCCCTCACCTGACAGCCTGATCCTGGCACTTGCTCTTTCCCAGGCACTGGATTCCTCTGTTTCACAGTGATTTTCTCCAAGGGAGCTCCCTCACCTCTACCAGAGGTGCAGCTTGGTTTACAATCACGTGCAAGTCTTCCTTAATCCTTAATTAAATCTTAACTCCTCAAAGCACCTCCCTTGTTTTTTCTGCCTTGTTTTGTGATTACAACTCTCTCCACACCTTCTTCTGGGGTTGTGTCCTTTCCATCCTAAAACATTCTATGATTTACCTTTGTCCCCTCACATTTAGGTATTTTTGGGATGACACTGAACTGGATTCATCTTTCCACATCCTCTCATTTGCAAGGCACGGATTAGGTTCTTTTTGGCTGCCATCCTTTAGCAACTTTTCTCCCCTCTTCCCACTCTCCTTTAGGCTAAAAGATGGGACACTGTTCATTACACCTTGTCCAGTCACAAAAAACCATGTACAGCCACTAGATCCAGACATTTACAACCTCCCTAATTCTTTCCAACAATGAAGTGATCCTCTCAGAAGGGGAGGGAATTTTCCAAATCAGGAGCTAAATGAGCAAACACTATAAAAAGGCAAAAATAACCCATCACAACTGCACTTAGTTTGGATTCAATTATTTATGGTAATACTTCATAATGAACTGGGAAATGCTCTGTAGTGTGTTGTGTAAAATTAATGAAGTTTTAGGACTGGAATACCTCGCTGCCACTCAGTGGCATTAAATCTTCTCTGAGTGCAGGAGCAAAGACTCTGCATTTTAAATGCAGATTATAGAATGTGGAGATTAGCAAAGGGCAGGGTCTGGACTCTATCAGAAGCCAGCTCCATCAACAACAGCCCTGCCTTGCTGTCTGCCCCTTCCCCGTGATTCCACTCACAAACACACCCACACCAGAACCTCCCAAGCCTTTTAACGTTCTCCACCACATTTTAAGGCCAAGGTCTTTATGGAGCCAGTGATGTTCCCATCATGTCTGTGCAGGTGATAAACCCCACTGAACCCTGGGTTTCAGAGCAAAACCTCCACAGATCATCAGCCAGGGGAGAGGGATTTCAGCCACTTCCCTCCCTACTGTGTCCTGAAAAAAAGAGCATCTGGGCTCCCTCTTTGGGCTCTCCTTGTGTAGTGTCCGAACGAGCACACTTTATCCAAAAGCAGCTCTCTAAACCTCCATGGCTCAGCCTCGCGTGTGCTGAAGCAGGCGATGGTGGCCCCGGGGCTGATGCCAGGCAGAGCATTCCAGCATTATCCAGGTGGGATCTGCAGGGACACCCAGAGCTGACCCTGCCCTGTAACCTCAGCAAGAGCAGCAATTAAGCCAAGAAGAAACTGATGCTGTAGCTCTTACAGTTAATGAAATTGAGGAAGAAATAAAATTGCACCCAACTCTTACTCTTAGGGGGACCTTCTCACTCTCTACAACAACATGCCTGAAATTTAGGGTTAGAGTTAGGGTTACCCCCTAGGACTAGGGTTAGGTCAGGGCTACCCCTTGAAAGAGGGTGTAGCCAGGTGGGGGTCGGTCTTTTCTTCCAGGTAACAAGGGGCAGGACAAGAGGAAACAGCCTCATGTTGCACCAGGGGAGGTTTAGATTGGGTATTTGGAAAAAAATTCTGCAGGGAAAGAGTGTTCAAGCATTGGAAGAGCTGCCCAGGGCCGTGGCAAGGCCACCATCCCTGGGGGGCTTTAAAAGCCACGTGGATGTGACACCTGGGGACGTGGTTTGGCAGTGCTGGGAGAACGGTTGGTCTTGATCTTGGAGGGCTTTTCCAACCTAAATGATCCTGCCAAGCCTCTGCCTGGTCCCCCTGTGTGCAGCCCCCCCTTGATGCCTTTTTCAACCTAGAAATGAAACAACACACACTTTTGAAATAATACTTGTGTGGGAGGTGGTATAAAGGTGGATTTTTATTGGAGGCCTCCAGGGGCAGTTATGGTGCACACAGTTTTTGCAGGTTTGGTAAATTAGCATAATTGACACAAAAGCACCAATTAGGAGCACAAGTGATGATGCAATTCCCCCTCGAGATAAGGCCCTTTTAAATCTTCCCCCCACCCCTGGCATGGGACTGTACTTTGGTGATGAAAATGTGTCTGAAGAGCTGTTTCTCTGCCTTGGTAGCCAGGGAGGACTAAGACAGGAAATGGAATACATTTTGTCTTTCTGCCTAGGGGAAAGGGCATGGAAAACTCCTGGGAAAACCAGCCACTAATACAACAGGCTACAAACACACATGTACAGAGAAGACAGAAAAGAAAAAAACAGGGAAAAACCAAACCAGCAACACCCCAAAAGCCACGGCGTGGGCACAGACCCTGTGCCAGCTCCTCCCCAGCCCCTTCCCTGCCCGTCTCACGCCCGTCTCTCTCTGCTTTCTCTTACAGCATGCTGCCAAGGGACAAGGCACTCTACCTCACCTAAGGCTCAGCATCCCTTTGGGAGGAGGCTCAGATGAAGGACACTTGAGAGGGTCTATCCTACAGCCCACGTGGGGAGGCACGAGCAGGTCGGACGGGCGGGACAGCTGCCACTGCACCTCGGCGCTGGCTTCATTTCCAGGCTCTAAGAGCAGTTTTCTTCTTTTTTTCCTCTTATTTTTGAACTCTAAATAAAAATTTTTTTAAAAGTCTACTTTCCGTGGAAGCCCCCCCCCCCCCCCAAAAAAAACCCCACCTCGTAAATCGCAAAGAACAAAAAATAAACAGAGAAAATTCAAATTAAAAAAAAAAAAAAAAAAAAGAAAAAAAAACCTAAATAAGTGCAAAACCGGCAAAAAAAAAATAATGAAATTAAACTAAGGACACCGTTTTTCTGCTTGCCATCAGCTTAGCTACAGACTATTTTCCTAGTGAACTGCTTTTAGACGCAGCATAAACCCAGGTCTGGTGTCCTGCAGCATTAGGCCAGCTCAGTAGGAGGATGCACTCTTTTGACTTGCTAACAGCACTAAACTTTGTGCAAGAAAATGTGAAGTTTGTGTGAATATTGTACATGCAAAGGCCTTGGACGGTCTGGCGAAAAAAAAATTACAAAAATAAATAAAAACTATTGCTAGGTAGGTGGGGGAGAGAGCAGAAGGCAAAATACGAGAGGACAAATGTGAAAGAGATCATGAAAATATAATTTGTTGGATAGTTGTAAGTAGTTTACTAAGTGTTTTAGAGCTGTGCTAAAGACATCTTTAAGATTTTTTTGTGAAAGAAATTAGTAGTTTACTTTATAGTAAAAGCATTTTATATTAATTGTAGCACATTTTTTAGTTATACATAGAAGGGAGATGTGTATAAAAAACCAACAAAAAAAGCCTGCCAAACTTGTTTCTATTATTTGTACAGCAAGAAATGGACAATTTATATCCATGTTGTATGGCATTATTATTTTTTTCCGGCCATATGTCCATCTATTTAAAAAATTGCTGACAATGATTTTTGTCTATTTATGAAAAATTAGAGAGCATAATTACAGTTTCTCATAAGGTGCATTTTTGGGGGTTTTTTTTATTTTTTATTTTGTTTGAGGGCGCTGCTTTGGCAGCACCTGGCACATTCGGTTCACAATGCTTATCTTACCTTTCTTTATAATAAAATGTATGAAAAGTAGAGCTGCAGCAGTCTCTCCTTATTCTGGGGGACACCCTCGAAGTGGCCCCTGCCTTGTCCTCCTCAGCTTTCCATCCCTCCCTCCTGTCCCATCACATTCTCACCTGCCCCAGCCTCTTCCCACTCCGCAATATCAGAGCCAGATTTCTCCTAAATATGCCGTGATTAAAATAAGGGGGGGGGGGAAATGGAACTTTATGAAAACCTTCCTTGAGTTATCACGGCGAGGAGATAGGATTCACTCCAGGGAGAGCTGCTGGGATGTGAATTCTTTGTTTGTGTGGCAGGTAAGTGGCCTTGAGACTCTGAAATCGCAGCAAGGAGGTTTCCAGCCCTGGGAGAAGGTCTGGACAGGATCAGGACTGGGAGTTTTGGTGACACCAGGTCCTTGTGGTTGGTCCTTCTCTGAAGGAAGGTGTCACCCATGATGTCCATTCCCCTGCACCCCAGCGGGCAGCGCCAGCTGTGTCACCTTTGGGTCACTGTGACAGTGGATTTGGGGGCCTCCACTGAGCAGGTTTGTGGGACAGCAGTGCAGAGAGCCACTGAAAGGTGACCTTGCCAATTTAGGAGGAACTGTGCAAAGCAATAACCACACTTTTAACAGATTTTTGGTCACCTGCCTACATTTCTGCGGGGCTGCCCTGCTGCCTCTGCTTCTCTCAAAGGGCTGGTGGCTGCTGTGGGGCACCACGGGGGGAACAGTGACCCATTTCCAGCCTTTGGGATGTGGAACCATCTCAGGAATGAAGGGCAGTTGGCTATTAGAGAGCCTGGAGCATTAATGAGAAATTGTGAGGCTTTCCAAACCACTTTAATCCCTACTAATCTCTAAATTTGCATGGTGGCAGCTGTGCTTAAATGGTATTCCAGCTGTTGGCTAATTGTCATGGACCTGGAATTGCTCCAGGGAAGCGACTGGGAGTTGAGCCTCCCATCCACCATCACAGTGGCTCACAGATTCACAGGATGGTTTGGGTTGAAGGGACCTTGGAGCTCATCTCCTTTCACCCCTGCCATGGGCAGGGACACCTTCTGCTAGCCCAGGCTGCTCCAAGCCCCATCCAACCTGGCCTTGGGCACTGCCAGGGATCCAGGGGCAGCCCCAGCTTCTCTGGGCACCCTGTGCCAGGGCCTCCCCACCCTCACAGGGAAGGATTTCTTCCCAATATCCAACCTAAATTTAAACCTCTTTCGGTTTAAATCCATTCCCCCTGTCCTGTCACTATCTGCCTTTGCTGTTCTCCATCTTTATCAACCTCTTCAAGTGGTGAAAGGATGCATCCAGTTCAACAAAAGGGTTCAACCCCAGCCCTCAGGGTCAGGACCTGGGGCTCTGGGCCAGGCAGGGATGGTGTGGCTGGGGGAGCTTCCCCCTGCTCTGAACCCTTGGTCTGTTATTAACAGTAGTGGAAAATTCAGTAGCCGGGACTCAAGAAGCCTCACAGCAAGGTCAGCTCTACCTAAACCCTGTCTTTGTGCCTAACCTCCCTTTAAAAACCTCTAAATTCCAGGCAGATAACCTAAATCTCTCTCCCTACAAAGTAAATCCCTTGCTTTGGAACATAGGGAAGAATTTATTGCTTTCCTTGCTGTGGTAATTTTTCCCAAATTTGAAGAAGGGCATTGGCTCCCCTCCACCTCCTCTCCACCTGCCTGAGCAGTTGCAAAGGCAGAGGTGGTGTTCCGGAGCAGGAAGAGCTGTGGAGCTCCCAATTTTAGTCAAAGAGCACCAGCTGGATCCTCAAAAGGCTCTGGAACAGCTTTGGGGCTGGGGGCTGGCAGGGCAAGGGGCAGGACCAAGGCAAGCATTCCCAGACTTCAGGCTAATGATGGAGAGGGATGTTAAGCGGCAGCAGCAGGGAGGGCCCTGGCTAATTGACTTTGGTTTATGAACACATAATTAGCAGCGCTGCAGGATGTCATAGGGGGTGTAACAAACCTCAGCAGCAGCATCTCAGTGGTGTTAACCCTTCGAGCACAGCCCCAGGTGGGTGCCTCTGCACAGCCGTGCCTGGCTCCCACAGAGTGGGGAGTACCCACCAGCCTCGCACTGCCCCATCAGGACACAGCCTCCCACACAGCCAGGGGGTGTGGAAAGGGTCTGTGGATTCCCCTGGGGCACCACCCTGAGCTGTGCCCATGGCACAGGGCCATGAGTGCCCCAGCAGCACAGGGAGGACACTTTGTCTCTGTTACATCTGTGTTATCAGTATTGAGATGATGGAATGGAAGGGAAAACAGCCCTGACAAGCAATATTGAGAGCTATACGCAAGAAGGATCAAAGGAAAGGACTTCATTTGACAAATCCCAAGTCGCTGACAACTGCAGCACGTGCTGGGAGGAGGGGCCTTGTGCCAGCCTTGGTGAGGTCCTGATCCCTGCCAAGAGCAGACTTGAACCTTGGCAAGTGTCCGTGTTCCCAAAGGTCCTGGAGTCCAGAGGTAGAGTTAGTCCATGGTGAAGGAAATGAGTTGTAACCCTGGGACTTGGCTCTGGGCACAGACCCCAGACACGGCACCAGGACCCCCAGGCCAGGCAGTGCCAGGCAGAGGTTGGATGTCAGACCCAGCACGGGCTGCACAGCACCCCCAGCTCCTCTTCCCAGACACACCTGTGCTGCACTGAGGTGGTGGCCACCATAATGCCCACACTGCCACTGTGGCATGGCCCAGCCCACGGATGCAAGCATGGGATCATAGAATCACAGAATGGTTTGGGTTGAAGGGACCTTAAAGCCCATCTTCTTTCACCTCCTGCCATGGGCAGGGACACCTTCCACTATCTCAGGTTGCTCCAAGCCCTGTCCAACCTGGCCTTGACACCTCCAGGGGTCCAGGGGCAGCCACAGCTTCTCTGGGCACAGGGAAGAATTTCTCCCCAACATATAATCTAAATTAATTTCCCCTCTTTCAGTTTGATCCCATCCCCCCTCGTCCTGTCCCCACAGCTCCTGAGGAAGAGTCGCTCTCCTGCTTCCCTGCAGCCCCTTCACACACTGGGAAGGTGCTGGGAGGTCTCCACACAACCTTCTCTTCTCCAGGTTGAACAGCCCCAAATTTCTCAGCTTGTCTCCAAAGGGAGGTGCTCCAGTGCCCTCAGCAACTCTGTGGCCTCCTCTGGACTTGCTCCAACAGTTTCACACCCTCCTTACGTTGCAGGCACCAGAGCTGTGCCCAGTACTCCAGGCGGGCTCCTTGCTGCATGGTGCCAGGGTTGGGATGCGAACCTCCTCAGCAGGACCAGCTGTGCTTCACCTGCCCTCTGCCCACCACTGTCCCCAGGGGGTGGAAAGGCTCTGCCCACCAAGCAAACATGACATGAGGCACCTTTGCCATCTTTCTGCCGACTGCAGAGCCCAAAAAAGAGCCCATGTCTCGCAGGGATGAAGCACAGTCAGTTTGCTTCCATTCCATGTGCTCCACCCTGCAGTGGGAGGTCTGTGCAGTGGGAGCCCCAAAAACTCAGCATCCCCTTGGCAGCTCATCACACGGTGCAGGCAAAGTGCTGCCTCCAGAACACGAGGAGTGCAAAGCTATCTGTTTGAATGATGATTTCTGAAGGGGAAGAGAGGAATAACAATTCCTCTGGATGAAATACTGTGCTGGCCAGAAGGGTAATTTAGAGTCAGAGTTGAGGTCTGATGTTTTATCACTGTCTCCTCAACTCTTCTTGACTTTCAACTGCAATTTGATAAATCAGCATAATACCTGGCACAGGAATTGCTGGTGATTTTATTCCTAGTGGGGTTACTCTATTACACTGCAAGCACATTAGAGAGCTTTCTGCTGCTCTGCCATTATTATCGTGGGGACAGAGGTCAAACAAAGCAGGACTTAGTAGGTGGTTTTTTTGCAGGTGATACTGGTGAGCTCATTTCAGGTGTTTGTGCCACTGAGTGCTTCCGGCAGTGCTCAGCCTGTCCCTCTCTGCACCTCCATTGCTCCCTGCTTTGCTCTTCTCCCTGTGTTTATGCTCCTGTCGTGGCTCCAAGGCAGCAAAACCCAGGAACACACCAGAAGCCTTACCTAGAGATGGCAGAAAGGACTGGGAGATGCTGCAGTGCTACCCTTCCTCATGGCTTTTAAGGTCAGCCAGGTGGGGCACCTGCAGCTGCCTGAAGTCACTGCTCAGCCACGGAGGCAAAATGCAATTCCTCAGCCTGTGATCCCATTAAAATTTTATGATGAATGAAGCTTCTTGCACTGTGAGTCTGTGGGAGAGAGTAACACATTTACTGCTCTTCAATATGTAATTAATGCACATTTCATTGCTTCCCAGATGAATTTCTGGTCACGGGAGGTAGCTGTGACTATAAAATAACACTTACTTCAGATGGGATACAGACCAAAGGTCAGTGTCTTGTGCAAAGCCAAGAGAGCCGTGCGTGCCCAGGGCCGTCCATCTCCCACGGAGCTGCTGCTCGTGGAAGGCAGATGGAAAAGGTGGATCCATCTGTCCTAGAAGGTCTTCTGGAGTTTGATGTGACTTCATCCTCCTCTTACCTCTCTGCCCCATGGCTGAGCATCCCTGTCCACAGTGCCATTGGGACACCCTTCAGCCCAGCAGCTGTTCCAAAACCAGGTTCCTTCAGCTCCTCAGCCTTTCCTGTGGCTCCTGACAAAGGGAGAAGTTAAAAATGCCACCTATTAGCAATAAACAAGCTGAAAATCCTATTGGTCTCTGAGAAATTCCCCTCTGGATTCCCTCCTGATCACCCACAGGCTGGTCACAGCTCACTGTAGGCACATCTGGGGGATGTGGCTCCCTCCACCCCTGACTTAATTCTGCTCTTCAACCCCATGGGGAACAGCAGGACCATTGGATGCACCCTACATCTGATGGGAGCAAAAGGGAGCAAGGAAGACTGGCTGGAGAGAGCCACCTGGGCTTTCAGACCCACCTGGACGGCAGCCAGCTTCATCCAACATCCCTTTGGGCTCCATGCAGCGGGAATCTGGGAGCTGCATGACAAAAGTCAGACTGCCTCTCTCCATCCCCTTGGGCACATGGAGCACGCAATCATTTCTGTTTCCTGAACAGGAGCTTGTAAATCCCACAATCAAATGGAAGCCTGGAAGAAGTCCCAGGGATTTGGGATTTCTCCAGGAGACAGACCGGCTTGGGGGAAGTTAGCAGAGAAACAGGATAAAGGCATTTCAGAACATATTGAACCTTTTTTTTTTCTCTTTCTGGAGTGCACAGACTGTCAGAACAGGAGATACCATCTCCAGAAGCACTACACTGCAAGGAGCTTTATTGGCTTGGAGCACAGTTTATACCAAATTTTTTCTCAAGCAATTTACACAAAATATTTCTGTAGTTATGCAGGGGAGTTTTTATAATTAGAGCTTTATTTGAGTTCTTTAATCGTGGCTGGTCTTTTGAGTAGTCCTACCCTTTAGGAAGCTCATCCTGGCTCCCACTCACCTCAGTGAATGTGGGATACAGAGGGAAAAAGGCCACAGGCACTCCCCCAGTTTTCCTACCAACACTCTGGAAATGACCCTTGGGGAGGCTCTTCCAGCTTCTAAAATTATCCAAGGAAAAAGGTGGGACAGAGTGGATCTGAAGGCCTTTTCCACCCTCAGCTCTCATCTCCTGGGAGCTCCTTGTATCACCTCTCTCCCTGAGCCCTGTGAAGGGCCACGGCTTGGCTGCCATCTCTGGGGAGAGCCAGCCTGTGAAGCGAGGATGGATTAATTAAGCAAGTCACACTAATTGCCCTGACAATGGGCAAAATGAGTTTCAGCCCATGGATTGTCCCCCTCGCTGCTGTCACCCAGGTGGGCAAGTCCCAGCTTCCCTGCTGGAGCTGCAGCAGTGCCCACAGGGACTGTCCCCTTCCCTGGAAATCAGAGGGAAATACAAGCCAGCCACAAAAATAAAACTCTAAATTTTTGAGGGTGTTTCTGCTGAAACACAAAGGGCACTCAGGGTCTTTCTCAGTACTCAGTAATTCCACTGGAAACATTCCCAAAGTCTACACCAGGTTTTGGGCTCCAAATATCAAGAGGAAAAAAACAGCTAAATATCTTATTTTGAATAATTGAAAAGCAATCTAAAGACATGGTGCAAAACAAATGCATGGTTCCCATTTTACAGATTAGAAAAATTTGATTTCTTTCTCCCCTCTCCTCAGTAATTCAAACTTTCAATCAAAAGTTTCATGTTTTTATGTTGGTTTTTCTTTGACCCCTTCATAACACTGAATGCATTAAAGCAAGAAATGCCCAAGAATTGATTTCTTTTCTTTCCTCTGCACTGAAATGTCTCAACACTTCACTTTTTCCCTTTCAAGTTGCCATTTTTACACAGTTTCAGGCATTATTTAGAGCTATAGAGTTGAAAAGACTCAAAAACCTGGAGAGAGTACGTCTCCCCTTCCCTATAAACACTTGCCATCCATCCCTTTGTATTCTCGTTTTTGGCACAGAGGAAGAGAGCAACGAGAGAGAGCAAAGGCAGGAACCGGAGACATGAATAATTTCTTCTTTCTCAGAACCCGAAATGAAAGGAATACAGAATGAGACATAAACTTAAAAATTTTTTTCTTTCATCTAGGAATTTCCCATGAAAAGATAATAATGCACCTCCACTGCATCCTTCTTTTCAACTCCAACACACAAATCCCTGGCAGGAAGGCAGGGGAATATTGAGTCTCCCAGGGGAGTGACCAAAACCCTTTGGAGGATCTGTTGATCTGGATTTGCACAGACATCAGCACCCTGGAGATCTGGGCTCTGCAGGATGCTCCAGGTAGGGCAGCCATGCATATAATCAGTCCAGCTCTTTGAGGGTGGAGGGAGCACAAAATGGGTCATTTCTTCCATGCTTGGATGTTCACCTTGGGGACACTTTGCTGCTTTAGAGTGAACCGTGCAGTATTTCCTTCTGGAGGTGGAAATAGCCAGACTCTGCAGGATGTCAGAGCAGAAAGATGTGTTCCAGAAGGATTTAGAGCAGTCATGGAATGGTTTGGGTTGGAAGGGACCTTAAAGCTCAGCTCATCCCACACCTTCCACTATGCCAGGCTGCTCCAAGCCCTGTCCAGCCTGGCCTTGGACACTTCCAGGGATCCAGGGGCAGCCATCCTGTGCCAGTGAGCACCCTCTGAGTAAAGAATTTCCTCCTAACCTAAATCTCCCCTCCTTTAGTTTAAAACTCTTCTCCCTTCTCCCGTCACTGTCTGCCGGTGTAAAGCTGCTCTCCCTCTTTTCCATAAGCCCTCTTCAAGGCTGCAAGAAGGTGTCCCCAGAGTCTTCTCTACTCCACGCTGAGCAACTCCAGCTCTCTCAGCCTGTCTTTGTAGGACCATCAATAAAAGAAAGTGAGGGTTTTATCAAAGTGCTCCAGAAGGAACAGCTGATCCTTAGTGCTTTTGGAGGGCTTAGATCAAGCCAGAGTTATGTTGTAGCATGATAAGATGGTTTTTAACTCCCTTTTTTAAACCACCAGGCAGGTTTATTCACCTGCTCATGGAGTGAGTCAACCCACACCCAACCCACCAAAGCACACTGGTGTTTGAGGGTGTCTGGACTTGGTTTCATGGCAGTTCTGGGTCCTGGAACTGAGCACAGCTCAGCATCAGCACACAGGGCAGGGCCTGGCATCAGATGCTGTTTGGCCTTGATGCTGATGGAGCACCCACAGCTGAGCTCTGCCGCTCCCCTGTGCATTTCTGCACAACACTTGAGGAAAACCACTTAGTTTGGGGAACAGCAGGAGTTTGTCTTGGCAACCTGGCAGCAGGGCTGACAGCTCCCCTCAATTCTGTGTCCCCAGGAGGGGGCTGGTGTGGTGGTGTTGCCATATGAGGATTAAAAAGGGCTTCAACACATTCCTGGACAGCAGCCCCATAACCCAGGCTGAGAGGAGTGGAGGCATTCCCACATCCATGCTCAGCACTGCTGGTGGGGTGCACGGGGAGTGGAGTGCAGGATACAGCCAGGCCCACAGCCAGGCTCTCCCACAACAGCATCACCCAGCACTGCTCCCAGAGACACAGCCCATGGCCCTGACCCCACACAGCTGCAGAGAGCTCCAGTGGCACTCCAAGCTCCTTGGGAGCCCCGCCTTGTCTTATCAGGACCTAAGTATTTGCCCTAAGATAACCTCCAAGAACCAAATCCCATTAAGTGCTGCTTGTCTGGGAACTGGCTTGACCTTGCCAGGTGCAAGGGAAGAGTTTGGCTGTGAGAAACCAACGTGAGTGAAGGTTTTCCTCGAAGCTGGGTGATACAGAGCTCAGCTGGCAGTTCCTGGAGAGCCACGGGAGCCTTCTGTTCCTGCAGCTTTCCACCATTCCTCCTAATTATGATGTTTTAAGCACAAAATCTGCTCTGGGGTTTGAAGCAGCAGTGAGTATCATCTACTGCCAGCACGACACTGAATGCACAGCGGGCTCAGCAGGGCAGGGCTGGGGGACATGTGGGGCAGGGCTGTCACAGGAGTTTTGGGGTACACAACCCACATGGTCACCAGATGTTTTATCCCCACGTCTCTTCCTTGCTCATGGTGGGGCAGAGGTTTATTTCACAGCCCCAGCAGTGAATGTGGAGGGACCTCAGAGCACCTGGTGTGACCATAGCAGGGTTTGTTCTGTGTTTATAGAACCAAATCACAGAATCACAGAAGGGTTTGGGTTGGAAAGGACCTTAAAACTCATCCTCTTCCACCCCCTGCCATGGGCAAGGACACCTTCCACTGTCTCAGGTTGCTCCAAGTCCTGTCCAGCACAAGAGTGACCATCCCTGTCTGGTGGCTGTCCAGGACTCAGTAACTTGTGTTTTGGGGCTGGGAGAGCAGAGCACAAGCAGCTGTGCTGAGCCACATCTGTGCAAAATGGCTGCAGCAGTCACAGGACAAAGCCTGGGAGATGCATTTAGATCTTCTTTGTTGGCCTTGTCTCTGTGAAAACCCTGAGGAGTTTGTGAGGCTCCTGTGAATGCTCTTCCTTCCACACAGGGTGGAGAGGGACCAGAGGAACGCAGAGAGAAAATGCTTTGGCAGAAGGACATGTGTGAAAACTGCAAAAGTCCCATCCCTGGCAGTGTCCCAGGCCAGGCTGGACAGGGCTTGGAGCAACCTGGTCTGGTGGAAGGTGTCCCTGCCCATGGCAGGGGGAGGAAAGAGATGAGCTTTAATGTTCCTTTCAACCCAAACCGTTCCAGAGCTGGAACAGAGGTGGCCCAACAACAGCTGGAGGAGAGACGAGACTTTCAGAAACTTGAAGAAAAGCTCTTTGCTAAAAAAGCTGCTGGTGAGAACCCAGCGAGGAGCCCCCAGAAGCAGAGAAGCCCCACACCACAGGTCCCACAGCGAGGGACACGATGACCAAAAAAGGCTGGACACGGTCAGGGGCTCAGGCCAGCGCTGCCCTGAGGGTGGGAGCAGCCCAGCCCCGGTTATGCAAGCGGCAGGACAGAGGTTTCCGGTGGTATTTGCAGGGAGAGGTGGGGTGCCTGAGGCGCAGGGTCCACCTCCCCCCGCAGACCTTTGCACTCCCAGCTTTGCTGCTCAGTTCACGATCTTGTGGTTTGAGACAATACAGGAAGGATGTAGGTGTTTGCAAGAAGAGAGAGAAGGAGGAGGGGGAAGGGAGGGAGGCTCCACAGCCACGGCCCCGCCGGCTTCGCGTGCTGAGAGCTGCTCACCCACACACGCTATTAAAGGTGGTGACATTAATTCGGGGCACAACAGAGCAGAAAAGGGTCAGGCTCCCACCAGAGCTGAACTGGGAGGGGCAGAGATGCTCTCCTGAGTACCCTCAGCCACGGGTGATGGGTGTCCTCATGGCAACCCTGGTTGCTCTGCTGATGGGGATGAGCTGGGAATGCAGCAGGCAGGATGGAACTGAGGATGACTCTGTGACTCTAATTAAACAGCTGGGAGCAGGATGAGGTGCAGGCAGACCCCAGCCCACAACCCAAGGGCTGTAGGAGGCCCAGCAGTGTGCAGAGAGCTTGGGCAAGAGGCTGACAGGAGCCCAGGTCCTGCAGGTCAGCCCCCATGGACTTGCCATGGAATTTTTGATGACCAAAGGGATGGACCTGGCTCGTGCAGCCCACACAGGGCCCAGGGAACTGTGTCTGTCCCGCACTGGGCACTCTGGAATGAGTGGAAGGAAGCGAGGAGCAAACAGAAATGAGCACTGCATCTCAGCTGGTAGCAGAGAACATCACAGGAACAGCAGCAAACGGGTCTGAACCAGGAGCATTCCGGTCAAACCCTGTATTTCCCATACATGGTGGAGTTCTGACATTCCTTCTGAAGCAGAATTGTCCTGCTTTCAGCTGGGATGGAGGGAATTTTCTCCTCGGTAGCTGGTCGGTGCTGTGTTTTGGGTTCAGTATGAGAATAATGCTGATAACACACTGATGTTTTAGTTGTTGCTAAGGAGTGTTTACCCTAAATCAAGGACTTTGCAGCGTCTCATGCTCTGCCAGCCAGCAGGAGAAATCGTGAGGGAGCATGGCCAGGACAACTGATTCCAAGTGGCCAGAGGGATATTCCATACCACAGACCATCATACCCAGTATAGAAACTGGGGAGGGACTGACCAGGAGGGGCTGTCACTGCTGGGGAATGGGCTGGGCATGGGTCAGTGGGTGGCGAGTGACTGTACTGGGCACCACTTGTCTTTCTTGGGGTTTACTCCTCTCTCTGTTTCTGTTATTTCCCTTTTAATTGCTGTTTTTGTTGTTATATTATTATTTTACTTTATTACAATTATTAAACTCTTTTTATCTCAACCCCTGGGTGTTTTATTTTTCTGGTTCCCCTCCCCATCCCATGGGCGTGGGGGAATAAGCGAGCAGCTGTGTGCTGCTGAGTTTCCAGCTGGGGTTAAACCACAACAAGAATAAAGCCAAATATTTGGGCTTGTAGATTTTGTGTACAACATTTCCCTTCAACAAGAAACCACACCAGGCCAGAGTTATTTTGAAAACTTCACTTTGGAAAAGTACTGAATTGCTTTGTGGAAAGATACCCTCACTTTAAGAGCATTTTATGGCATTGGCATTATGTTACTGCCGTGTGTCTAAAGTTAGGCTTGTAGCAAGACAGCAACAAAGGAGCAAATGAGTAATTTTCTTTTCCAAGGAAACCCTTCTGGGCTTCACAGGCCACTGTGGCTGATCTCAGAAGTGCCAGGCACACCATGCAGGCAACGCTGGTGCCCCCCTGCCTGGGAAAGCTGAACCCAGTATGGTTTTCTGCACGGGGTTCTGTCCCAGTCCGACAGCAGGATCACGGCACCAGCCATGGGATACCTGCAGTGCCTGGGGCCAACACACAGCCCTTGAAACCAGGGGGCAGCTCAGCTCTGCCTCAGCACCTGGGGATGCTGCTGAGGGCCCCTGCCACTGGGAAAGGAGCTGGCAGCAATCCGGAGTGGGATCTGAAAGGTGTATCGCTGCTTCGGTGACAGGAAAGCTGTTCTCTCCAGCGGTGTTATCTCATCTATTTTGCAAATACAAATGTGATAGAAATCTGCAAAATAAGGAATATGCATTAACTTCTGAAAAGTTTTGACTACATATCATTATCTGTAATTTCAATGCTTTGATTTGCATATTCATAAAAGAAACATGCGGCTCGAACGTGTCAAAGGCTTTCAGAGGAGCACAAACAAAACCAGCAGACTTGCAGGCTCAGTGCTGAAGTAATTGCCAAGACACCTTCGCTTTCTCTGGTGTCAGGGTGATTTTGTGTCCCTGGGCTGGCAAAGTCCTTCCTTGATCCTGCCTGGCTGAGCTCAGTCCCAGGATGTGGGGAAGAGCTTTGGCTGTGCCTGGTGCTGGTACCCACAGCAAAGAGAACTCTGTTGGAGAACACATGGGCCACAGGCACCAGCAAAATGGCTCAGAGGGTTTCCAGCCTGGATGCTGTTTGCCCAGAGAAGCTGTGGCTGCCCCTGGATCCGTGGAAGTGTCCAAGGCCAGGTTGGACAGGGCTTGGAGCAGCCTGGGACAGTGGAAGGTGTCCCTGCCCATGGCAGGGGGTGGGATGAGCTGAGCTTTAAGGCCCCTTCCAACCCAAACCGTTCCGTGCTTCTGTGCTGTTATTCCGGCTGTGAGGTGACAGGAGATGCCCGGTGGGTGAGCCGAACCCAACAAGATTTAGGTGCTCGGGTTGGCCATGCCTCTCCCCACCTCTATCCGCGGGCACTTTCAGGGGTGTCGTATGTCCCTGATTTTTCGGCCATGTGACAAAAGCAAGCAAACCTGGAGCTGCTGTCCCTGCAGGCAGCGGGGAGGTGGCAGCACCTGTAGCACAGCTGATAACGAGGTGATAAAAAGTGCGGGTGACTCGGCTTTTAACTTCTTTCCATGCTTTTAAGCTGCTGAGTAGGTGAAGCCTCTGCAACTGCCACTGCGCCCAGCCACACTTTGTGCCGCTGTTCTCGGTATCACAGTGATGAGATTCCAGTGCTTTTGGGGCACTTGCGGTTCTTATCTGAGTCTTTCAATCTTTGCAACACCTGTACCCCACTTTTCCCTTCCTTTTCCTTATCCCCTCCACTTACAGAGGAAGAACTCACAGAGGTAGGGTCCCTGGGGAGGTGCATCACCCAGGAGCACCCAGGATCCCACCCAACCACTTGTACCCAGCTCCAGCAGCACCCACTGGCTCGGAGATTGCCAAGATGCTGGAGCAATGCCAGTTGCTGTCGAAGGACAGCAGGTGTGGCAGCGGGAAAAGGGGAAAATGTTATTTTTCAATTTCCCTCTGACATTTTTTCAGGCAGGGAGCAGAGGGGGTTTTTAACAACGGAGAGCAAAGCAGAGATGACAGGCTCAAATACACCCTGGCCTTCAATGTTGGTTTGGGTGGAGAGTGTGAATTTTTGCTTGCAAAAATAAAATGTTCTGGTTTTGAAAGCTTAACCCTTCCCCCCTCCCAACCACCAGAGAGTTAACCCTCAGCTTGGGGCTGAAACGTTCTGGCACCAAAGCATCTCCTGACCTAAAGGCATCCCAGGTCTGGAGGGAAGCCCATATTCTGGCATCACTTCAGGGAAATCCTCCTGCCACCCCCATCCCACTGCAGCCTCCCTGGCACAGGGACAGGATTCTGTCACAGCTGGGGAAGCCAGTCAGCAGCCCCAGGAGCAGCTGGTATCCCAAAATCAGCACCTGGGGCAAAAAGGTTCCCAGAGGCTGCAGAGCTGAGCCCTGCAAGGGGAAAGGGCTGAGCTGGACCTGCCCCACTGCAGCTGCAAAGGCTGAACCCATCGCTGAGCACGGGCTGCTGGTCCCTCTGCCTTACAGGCACTTTCTTTTTTTATGCAGCTGCAAAGTCCCTCCACTCTGGCCAGTGGCCACTCACTTATGTGAGGCAAAAAAGAAGCCTTTGCTTTTAAAGGGAAGGCTGAAAATGGAAATGCTGCATGCTCAGAAAGCAAAACCAAGCAGCCAGAACACAAGATGTGTGACTGCAAATACAGGCTTTTCTGGTCATTCGCATGAAGGGTGTCAAAAATGAGGATTTCTGAACATTCATCAACTCCAGGGTACCAAGCTATGCCTCAAACTGCTGGTTCCAGGGCCTGGAGGGTCATTGAGCAGTGAGAAACTGGGCCCAGGGATGTGCCCAATGCAGTGGGGCTGATCTGGATACAAGAAGGAAATCGAGGGGCTGGAGCGTCCAGAGATGGGAACGGAGCTGGGAAGGGTCTGGAGCCCCAGGAGTGGCTGAGGGAGCTGGGAAAAGGGCTCAGCCTGGAGCAAAGGAGGCTCAGGGGGGACCTTGTGGCTCTGCACAAGTCCCTGACAGGAGGGGGCAGCCGGGGGGGTCGGGCTCTGCTGCCAGGGAACAGGGACAGGAGGAGAGGGAACGGCCTCAGGCTGGGCCAGGGGAGGTTTAGCTTGGATGTTGGGAGAATTTCTTCACTGAAGGGGGGATCAGGCACTGGAACAGCTGCCCAGGACAGTGGTGGAGTCCTCATCCCTGGAGGTGCTCAGAAGATGTGTGGATGTGGCCCTTGGGGACATGGGTTAGTGGTGAACACGGTCCTGCTGGGTTAATGGTTGGACTGGATGATCTTGGAGGGCTTTTGCCACCTGGGTGACTCCGTGACTGTAGGATGCAGTGGGGCTGCAGTAGGCAGGATGGGCTACAGGGTACACACCTCCAGCTAAAATCTGCCCTCCCTGTCCCATTGTCCTGTTGGACTTCTGTCCTGCTCAACAGGACAGGATCACCTTCCTCAATACCAGCTGCTGTTGTCCCCCTTTTCCCATCTTCTATCTTGATCTTTCCACCTCCTTTGGCCCTTTGTCTAAACACCCCACAAGTCTTGGACAAACCCCAGGTTCTCTTATTCAGTCCCAAATTTCCGTGAGAAGAGCCCTTCACCCACTCCTTCCTCTTCACCTGTCCCTGGTGAGCAGCTCCTCCATGGGATCCCATGGTGACAAGGACAGTGGCTTCCTTGCCACCCCTGGTAGTCCAAGAGCACAAATCTGGCCAGGTGCCACATGCAGGTCCTTCAAGTCTGATCTCTGCATCTATTTTGGCCACTAACCTGTTTCTTTTACAAATAACCACACGTGACATTTTGCAAGAAATTGCAAAGAAAAGGATTCAAAACCTTTTGTTAAAATGAACCATTTCTTTCAAATGAAAGAGTGGTGTTTTCATTGAACTTTTCAGCAGCAGAGAGAGGGGAAAAAAGCACGTTCAAGAGCTTTTGAAACCAAGAAAGTTCATATTAAAGCAGCAAACAGACCAGGGACTGGAAAGCAGCATCAGCTGAACACCAGCCTCCCCTCCATGGGCCCATCCCAAGGACTCCAAAGGCAAAGGTAAGGATTTAATGTGCAGCTACATCCACCCCTGCAAGCCAAGAGCTTGGACAGCCAGTGCTCCTTGCTCCTGCCTGAAACCAGCACTCCTAGGTGCACTTTTCAACTATTTTTGCTGGTCTTTGTGTTCTCTGAAGCTGCTTGAGCCTCCAGTGCTTCCATCCAGGGCTGCAGTTCACGCAGCAGAAGGAACAGGTCCAGCTGGCAATGGGAACAATGCAAATTGTTGTTTTAAAAATAATTTCCAATTTATTCCCTTCCCCGTGCTGCTCAGATGGGAGCTAAATTGATTTTTTTACACTGCCTTCATTTAATGTACACAGCTCTCTCGCTCTCTCTGCATCACTGGAAGGAACCTATGAGAATCAGTTAAATAAACACATCTGTGCTCAGAGCCCTGGAAATACAGAGTGGGCGACTCCCTGGGGAAACCAGAGGGGTTTGCAGAGTCCAGGAACAGAGCTCCCAGCTATGGACAGGCTTGAGGATATCACACCCAGAGGAAGTGATAATCCTAACCCTAATCACCCCCAAGGGATGGGATTCACTCTGGCGAGACCCCAGCTGCAGGGCTGCCTCCAGCTCTGGGGTCCCCAACATGAGAAGGACATGGAACTGTTGGAGCAAGTCCAGAGGAGACCTTGAAGCTGATGAGAGGGATTGCTACGAAGAAGGGCTGAGACAACTGGGGTTGTTCAGCCTGGAAAAGAAAAGGTTTTGGAGTAACCTAATTGTGACCTTCCAGCTCCTGAAGGGAGCTCACAAGAAAGAGGAAGAGAGACCCTTGAGAAGGGCCTGCAGTGACAGGACAAGAGGGAATGGCTTCCCACTGCCAGAGACTGGGTTTAGATTGGATGTTAGGAAGAAATTCTTTACTCAGAGGGTGGGGAGGCCCTGGCACAGGGTGCCCAGAGAAGCTGTGGCTGCCCCTGGATCCCTGGCAGTGCCCAAGGCCAGGTTGGACGGGGCTTTATGAATGTCCTTAGAGCTCTGACAGTCCTCTTGGAAGAGGATAATGCCTGGAACTGCTCCCATTGCCCTGGGGAATCAAAGCTTTCAACCAAAGGTTTCAACCAAAGGCTTATGGACTTTTCTGCTTGGAGAAACACAAGGACACTGTCCCCCTGGGTGCCAACCTCATGCCACAGTGCAAGGTGCTGTAAGAGCTCTGTGCCCCAGGATCAGGGAGGGAGGGAGGGAGGGAGGGAGGGAGGAAGGAAGGAAGGAAGGAAGGAAGGAAGGAAGGAAGGAAGGAAGGAAGGAAGGAAGGAAGGAAGGGAGGGAGGAAGGGAGGAAGGGAGGGAGGGAGGGAGGGAGGGAGGGAGGAAGGAAGGAAGGAAGGAAGGAAGGAAGGAAGGAAGGAAGGAAGGAAGGAAGGAAGGAAGGAAGGAAGGAAGGAAGGAAGGAAGGAAGGAAGGAAGGAAGGAAGGAAGGAAGGAAGGAAGGAAGGAAGGAAGGAAGGAAGGAAGGAAGGAAGGAAGGAGGAAGGAAGGAAGGAAGGAAGGAAGGAAGGAAGGAAGGAAGGAAGGAAGGAAGGAAGGAAGGAAGGAAGGAAGGAAGGAAGGAAGGAAGGAAGGAAGGAAGGAAGGAAGGAAGGAAGGAAGGAAGGAAGGAAGGAAGGAAGGAAGGAAGGAAGGAAGGAAGGAAGGAGGAAGGGAGAAAGGAAGGGAAGGAGGGAGGGGAGGGAGGGAGGGGGGAGGGAGGGAGGGAGGGAGGGAGGGGAGGAAGGAAGGAAGGGAGGAAGATCTGGGTGGTTATGGTGACAGCATGGCTTGAAGGAAAGTGCATCAGCTCCAGCTCCAGGGGTGGGGATGTCCGGAGACCGTGCAGCCTCCAGGGGAGCTGGAACAGCAGAAACACCACTCTGAAGTGGAAATTGCCCCTGGATTTGTCCCCTTGGATCTCCAGGAGTTATACAGGCAATGATGGATGCTTAAAGGGAGCTGGGAAGAACACAAAACTTCCTTTTTGGGGCCTGTTTTCCATACTGACTCTAAGTGTTTGTTGGATGAAGACCACGCTCCTGGAGGTATGGACCTAATGGATCTCAAGGAGCCACCATCTCTGCTGATGGCTCATAAAGCTCAGCTATTCAAGCATCAGGAAAACATGAACAGAGGCTTCATAAAGGCATATTTCCAATATACAGAAAAATTAATGAATTTGTCTGGTATCCTGCCTGCAAGATACATTAATTTCAATAGACAGCACTCAAGGCTTTAAGAGCCAGTGCTGCAGAGGGTGGACAGAATGAAAGCAAAGGAGAGTAAACAGAGGAGAGATTTCTAAGTGCCCATGACATTTGTTCAAATACTTTATTTCAATCAGCTTAAAAGGGAAACATAAAGCTGAGCTTGCTCCTAGGAAAGGGAGTGAAATTGAAAACCAAGTAATGCACTGAGAGCAATTCAAAGGGAGCCGAGAGGCACCATCTGCTGCAGAGAGGGCACAAGCAGCCCGACAAGGGCTGGGCTTTGCTCTTCTCATGACATTTTTGTCTCCAAACACCATCTCACATTGTCTTGTCTGGAGAAAAGAAGCCACTCCAAAAATCCAGTGTCTGAACAACACTTGGGAGATTTTCACCTGCACAGACTAAGTGATTTCACATTTATTTTGCCAGATCCTGGGGGTGAGGGTCCAGGCCAGACCCTGCCCTTCAGGAGAGCATCCAGGGTTCAAAGCTTCTGTTCAATTCAGTCTAGAAACACCAAGAACCATTAGCAGGAAAAAGGAAAAAAAAAAAGCAAGAACTGAAATATCATCTCAGAAAAGGTGTGAAATTCCATTTCAGCGCTAAAAATTCCTCTTTCCAACTCTCCAGCCTCTTCCATGAGCACACTGAGAGGAGGAGCAGTGTGTGATGTCTGATCTGGCTGTACTTTCCTGGGCAAAACCGTCTGGTTCCACTGGGAAGCAAAACTTGGTGAAAGCTGCTCTGATTCCAGTCACAGTCCCACCATACCCCATCTCCAATTCCCATCACAGCTCCACCATGTCAAGGCAGGCACTGGGCTCTGCCTCCAGGGCATCAAACCACAGCTCCAAGGGGGACAATGAGGTGGAAAAGTGGATTTTGGGGCAAAGTGATACCTGTGGCTTGGTTTCCAAGGAAAGTTGTGATTTTTTTGGTGTTGTTTGGAGAATAAAAACCCATCAAGCTGATGAAGAGGGAAGGCTGTTCGTGACCACCTTCTACAGTAGCCTGTGGGGTAAAAAGTGTATTTGTTCAGCAATGTAATTTACTTTTAGTAACAGGAGAAAAAGGTGAGGCTATTGATTTATCATTGTTTTCTATTTGTTTGCTCCTTTTTTACACCCATTTAGCTCACTGGGTTTCTTTTATCTGAAAGCTGTCTCCGACAGGACCCAATACATCCAGCATTTCTATAAATATGTAAATATAAGATCTGTATGTGTAAACACACCCGCATAAATCAAATGGTAATGATGTGTGTATCTATATTTGTGTACATATAAAAGCTAAATTATCTCCAATTTATCCAATGCCCTTTCTATCTCCTGTGCTTTAAGTTCCTATGTACATACAGTCTTCATATTAATATGAAAACAGCACCTATGAGGAATACAGATAAAAGACTAAAGAGTGTTCCTGGTGGATAAGTCACTCCTAATTCCTTAATTTCTTTCTGCTTGTTCCCCAGAGCAAGCAGTGGAAGATACATAAATAAGTCTGCACATATTTATTTAACCTCCTTGTTTAGCCAGTTTGCGTGGGGTTCGTATCCAAGGGACCTGTGCTGATGCCAGGAGGAGTCTGTGGTTCTCCCAGGAGCTGCTGCTTTGGTCCTGATCCAGAGCAAAGATTGGAAGTAGGAGAAGGAAAATAAGGATGCACCAGACAAGGTGAAGACTGAGAGGAATCAAAACACAGAGCAAAGCTTGGAATTACGAGCAAGAAAATAAGGTGACCTCAGACAAGGTAAAGGCTAGGAGGAATTAAAACATCCCAGGGAGAATCTTGAGCTGACTTTTCCTCCAGCTGGGTTTTCCCTGAGCTGAATTTTCCTTGGGAATGGGAGGATGGGAGGCTCACACCTCTCAGCTGTGTGCCAAGAGCCGGGGGTACGTGGGTGTCCCGCTGGCTCCAACCCAACCGCAGCACCCCGGCACCTTCCCCGGTCCCACACGCACTCAGCGCTGAACCTTCCGCGGCTGCAGGGGAAGGAAAGCCGAGGAGAACATTCTTCCTCCTCGTTAAAAATCCCGGGGCTGCCCAGCGGCACCCTGAGATGCAGACTGCCTCCCGAAGGGAGCTGCGGAGCCACCGCGGCCTCTGCTGCCCCCTCCGCCCTCTGCCCATCTCCCAGGAAGTTTTTACGGGAGCGAGGAGGAAGGAAAGCTCCTCCCGTAAAGGGCAGCCCAAGGTCTGGGGTGTTCTGTGAGTGTCAGCAAACACTCAAAGGGCCAAATGCTCCTTCTGGAAATGGGCACAAGCACCCAGGAAACCAGAGAGACCAGTTCAGATGATGCCTGAGCATCTTGAGCCCAAAACCTGCAGCTCATTTGGGCTCATTTCGGGATTTAGCAGTGCTCCAGCCAGCTGAAGCTTTGGATTTATCACAGAATCATCCCAGAATGGTTTGGGTTGGAAGAGACCTTAAAGATTATCTCATTCCAACCCTCACCATGGGCAGGGACACCTTCTGCTAGCCCAGGCCGCTCCAAGCCCCATCCAACCTGGCCTTGGACACTTCCAGGGATCCAGGGGCAGCCCCAGCTGCTCTGGGCACCCTGTGCCAGGGCCTGCCCACCCTCCCAGGGAACAATTCCTTCCCAATATCTCATCCATCCCTGCCCTCTGGCAGTGGGAAGCCATTCCCCCTTGCCCTGTCATTCCAAGCCTTTCTCCAAAGTCCCTCTCCATCTCTCCTGGAGCCCCTTTAGGCCCCGGAAAGGACTCTAAGGTCTCCCTGGAGCCTTCTCCTCTCCAGGCTCTCCCAGACACCAGCTGCTATTGACCTTCCGCACCGTCTATCCCGGGCAGCAGCGGGACCATCCGCAGCGAGACATCACCACCCTCAATTTCTCCTCGTTTGGTTGCAAGGTACGAAACTTGGGCTCAGTTGAAACGATTTCCTGCGAGCAGGAGGCCGAAGCGCGGCGGGATGCGAGGGATGGAGCTGCCGCACGGCACGAGCTCCCCCTGCAGCGCCCTGGGCACAGCAGCTGCGCCCCGCAAAACCCTGAACTCGAATCAAAATCGCCCGTTTGGAGCCAAAAAAGCATCCCCCTCGCCGCTGACATGGTGCCAAGCCGGAGCACGGGTGACCCCCGGAGTGGAAGGAGATGCTCGGAGGGTCTCCAAACCTTCCTCTCCGTCTTTATCCCGTTTCCCGTGCCCGTTTTCCAGCAGCACCTAAAGGAGAGCAGCAGCCGGAGCTGCCGGCTCTGCTGGGGGGTCCCTTCAGTGAGGGTGACAGGGGGACAGACCAAGACCCCCATCCCCCTGCTGCCACCAGCCTCCAGCAGCCAGCTCCCACCTTTCTGCTCTGGCCAAGCTTCAGGAATATTTTTATAACGGCACATATTTTGCACTCTGTGCCGATAGATTTAATGCAGGGGAAAAAAAAAACAACCCACTGATATTTTGGGATGCCTGAAACAGACGTTTCCTAAATTTCCAGAGCCCTGGGATCGTTTTGGCTGGAGAGCCGCACTCTGGCCCATTGCTGGTGGCTTTGGATGCAATTTTGGATTTGCTCTCTAATGCAGAAGGGAAGTATTTATATATTTATAGCTCTGCTGGGCCGTGCTGGGCATTAACACCATCCTGGAGCCAAGAATCTCAATTCCTGCTTTAGACTAAGCTAACATGGATATCAGTGCCACCCCACGAGGGAAAAGAGGAGGCTGAGGAGGTTGAAAATCGTGTCCAGTGGGACCCAGAGGAAATCCCCCCGTGGCTGCAGGATATGGAGGTGCAGGCTCAAGCCCGGGTTATAGGGCTGGGATTCCTCAGCTCCCTGGCCCCGGAGTTTTGGTGGGAACATGCTCAAAGCATGAGCACAGGGGATGCTGGACATGCCACTGGCTGTAGCAGCATTGCCAGGGAGCTCTGCAGGCAACTTGTACTGCTCTTCCTTTCCTCTAAACATAAAAGTTATGGGAATTACCATGTGCTCCGCTCTCGTCCCCTGAGCTGAGACAGCATCCCTGGCATGGGGATGTGCTGTGGGGTAGTGGAGCCAAGCTGCAGTGCCCAAGTCCTGTGTTATCTCTGGCTCTCAAGAGATCCAGGATATTTCCTCCAAGATATCCATGGGATGACTTCTCCCTGCTGCAAGGATGCCCACAGAGGGTTTTCTCTGGGCAGCAGATTATTTCAGCCCCAAGACTGTGCTCTCCTCTGGAGAGGGAGCCCTGCAGGGGCACAGAGTGCCAGCAGCATCCAGGGATGCCATCTCCCTTCCCTCAGCACTCAGGACGATCCAAAAATATTTCCAGGTGTTTTTCCAGGAGAGGTTTGCTGGGACAGTGCTGCCAGCCTGTCCTGGGTGGGTGTGAGCGTGGAAAGGCCACCACAGACAGTGTGCAGCGGGAGGAGGGAGAAATAACAGTTCACAGATTCATAGAATCGTGGAATATCCTGAGGTGGAAGGGACCCACAAGGATTATGGAAGTCCAGTTCCTGGGCCTGCGCAAAACAACTCCAAGAATCCCACCATGTGACCCATTAAGGCATCCCAGCAGCAGAGAGGTCACAGCAGGAAGGATGCAGCCCATATTTTTGGGTCAGTTTTTTCCCTTTCTCTCTCCATTCCTAGGTCAGGTTAGCCCCTCCATGCTGCAGAGAGCACCCACAAGAAGGGTTCAGACTGGGGGTGTTTTTACCCCACACCTCGGTGCTGTCAGCAGGGAGGACCCTGAGATGCCCCAGACTGAACCCCAAAACACAGAGAGAGCCATGAAACAGCCCCAAAGCGCCGAGCAGCCCCAGCACTCGCGGGCTCCTGTGGCTGCCAGGACATCTCTCCCTCCCCTGTGCTTCAGATCTGCTCCTCCATGGACAGTCCTGCAGCCACCAGGACACAAGATGTCCCTTGTCAGAAGGTGCCAGGGCATGGGGACACGGAGGTCCAGCCAGGTGCTCCACACCTGGAGCAGGGTGATTTTTCCAGGGTATCCTGGCCCTGCCTCCCACCCCAGGCAGGTTCAGACACATGGACTTCTCCACTGTGGAGGTCACCCCCAGCCTCTTGCAGGGTACAAAAGCCTGGGTATCCTATAGGGGAAAATGCAGCATTTTTCTTCTCTCCCTTTTCCCAAAGTTTTCTGCAAACACATCCCTTTTTCACCACTGGGGAAATGCTGACTTGCCAGCACTGTTTTTCAGCCCCTTCACAGAATTCAAACCCAGGACAAGTTCAGCCAATACGCTTGCTCTCCACGATTTTCTCTTTGCCAAAAGCTCAAAGCCTTCCCCAAAAGCTCAAAGCCTTCCCCAAAAGCTGCTGCAGCTCCTGTGTCCCTGCATTCCAGGGGGATGTGATGCCATGAGGATTCCCCTACTGACACTGCAGCTTTGGCTGCTGCCACCAGACCCCAGCAGGGCTCCCCTGCAGCCCACCCCCTCTGCACCAGCATAGCCCCTCCATCTCCAGCCTTTCCCAGTGGATCTGCATCGCTCCAGGTGCACATCAGGGTTCAGCTCATCCACAGAGGTCTCCCAGTCCCAGCACAGGAGTGTGGAGGAGGCAGAGGCAGCTGAATCCTGGATCAGAGAATATCCTGAGCTGGAAGGACCCACAAGGGTCAGCAAAGAGCAGCTCCTGGACGGGGCCATGGGATGCCTCCCCATCCTCCTGCCGGGGCTGCATCCCCGTCCCTACCTGCGGAAGGTGGCAGAACTGCGGGAATCACTGTCTGGGCTCCTCTGGCTCATTCCTCACTTTCCTGCACAATATTTCATCCTCCACCTCAGTGAAATGTATATTTCCCTTTTAAGAGCTCTCCTAGAATAATATATTTTTTTATTATCGTGACAGTGAGGGCTCCTGTTGCCATGGCTACGTGCCCTTTGCTGGAGCAGGAGCTTTCTGGGTATTGGAAATTCTGCAATTTTTCCTGATCTACATGGTTTGATTTTATTTTATTTTAATTTGATATTTATTCCCATTATCATCTGCTGAAACAACAGGTCATTTATATTGCATATGGATGTGTCCCCAGTACAGCAAAGCCTTCAGAAACAACCTTCTGCTTTCAGAAGGAATTTTTTGGGGGAGGAAAGAACCTCCTGTGCAGCAGTGATAATATATAATATAACAAAAACACGGGAACTCTGAATAGGTCTCATCTGTATCTCACCACATCATACATTAAATCCCATTTCTGGACTCCTGAATGAGTGCTATAAAACCAAGTCCAATTTTCTGTGCTTTTCATCCCATTGCTGTAAAACAAACCTTTATCTTCTGGTTGTCAATTGAGCCCCACTCCGGTCCTGAGCCTCTTGAAACCTCATCTATTTGAGAACACACGGAGGGAAATTAAATTGGATGTGTTAAATTGAGACACAGATAGATAGATAGATAGATAGAACCACTCCGTTTTTTACTCCAGCATTTCCTTACATACAAGTGCTATAACATTTCCATTTGGAAAGGGATCACACATGGATGAGGACGTTACAGGAACTTTCCCAAAGATTTTCATTCCCTGGGATATATCATTGTGCAGGATTGTGCTCCTCTGCTGTCAACACACACCAGGAGGGATGTGCCCATTATACAGAAAGGGAAACTGAGGCACAAAGCCAACCCATCCCTGCTCCCGAAGCAGATGAGCAGCAGAGCTGGGGTGAAAACGTGAATTTCTGCTGAATTTTCCTCCAGTGATTTCAGTAACAGCATCCAAAACACTGCCTCCTTGTCTCCTGGTGAGGAGGATGATCCAGGTGTCACCAGTGGGTTCTTTTCCTTGTTTCATCAGGACCAGGGATGTTGCATGAGACCCATTTGCTTCCCTCCCTCTGCACTCTGGGCTTTTATTGTTATTTTATTTTTAACCAAAAACAGTAGAAATGAGTGAAAGCAGACTAACATCACATAGAAACTCCTGAGAGAGCAAATACTCCAGAAACTTGAAGATTTGCCTACAAAAAGACAAAAGGTTTCTTACTGAAGTCTTAAAAGAAAGCAGATGAAGTGAGGTACTGAGTGGATTTAGCTGGAGCACACAGGAAAGTCCTGGGAGAGGACACTGAGCTCCTGGAGAGGCTGTGATGGCAGGGAAATGGCAGCTGGGAAAGGGAAATAGGGCCCAACCCAAGAAGAAATGGGAATGTCCTCATCTGGTGATGGGAAATGAGGTAAAAGGTGTTTTTATGTGCCAGTGCTGCTCAAAGGGACTGAGGAACAGCTCCAGCTGGACTGAGAGGTCCCACCTGGGCACAGCATCTCCCTGCCCACACCAGCCTGCTCTGTGTCCCCTGGACAAGGAGATTCCCACCCAAGGACAGGCTGAAAACTTCCCCCACCAGCTGCCCTGTGATTCTGGGGGAGAGTCTCCCCGAGAATGGCACAGGTTAAAACATCCCCCCCAGTTTGCTTCACCTCTAATTCCAACGGGAGAAGAGGGTTGTCCATGACTCATTTCTCCTGCCATCCATGAGATTCCACATCATGGCCTGTTCCCATGGACATGGAGATGTCACATGAGCCACCTGGAAGGGACCCAGCACCACACCCAGCACTGGGGAGGCAGAAAAGGAGGAACAAGTGTTTTCCATGAGGAATGAAAGGCCAAAGAACATGGGAGAAAGCAGCAGCCCAGTGGGCCCAAGGGAAATTATAAATTATCAGGTCCTTGCAGGTTGGGGGCACACGCCTGCCTCCCATCCCTGGCTTCCAGCAGCACCCACGGAGTAGGATGGGGTGTTTGGGTGCCCCAAGCACCAACCCACATTTGAGAGCTGACCACATTTAAAGTGCAATTTTTAGGTGCAATTTGATAAAGGTGAGAAATAAGCCTTAAAAAAAAATACTGCTTTTCATAGAATCATGGAATATCCTGAGTTGGAAGGGACCCACAAGGCTCATCATGTCCAACTCCTGGCCCTGCACAGGACAACTCCCAGAAGCTGTAGTTGTAGGCGCAAATGCTGATCCCAGTTCTCATGTCAAATCCTAATGGGATGTCCCTGCACAGAACTTTGGTTCTTCAGCAAAGCAGCACAGGGAGCAGCACTGGGAAAACACGGCAAGAGCATTTTGGATAGCTCAAGTTCTGTAATTAAAACAAATGCACTCATTTATTCCAACATTGTATTAGCAAAGGAAGAAAAGAGTCCTGATTCAGAGTATTTTGGACTGTTTAAGGCTATTTCTGGGATGAGGCTGTTCCTGGGCAGGGGAAGGGGAGCTGTGCTGTCCTGGTTTGCAGCCTGGCTGCTTTGGCTGCTGTTTGGAGGAGGCAGGAGCAGCACTGAACATCACGAGCAGCAGTGTGGGAAACCTTGTCCAGACACTGTCTTAATGGATTTAACTTCACAAAGTAGCTCCAATGGGAAGTTATCCCATGGGAGAAGACCCTGCATGAGGACAAGGGGGATGGGTGTAGGACCTGGGGGATCCCAGGGGTGTTTTGGCTCCCAGAACACCCTGAAGTCCCACAGGCTTTTATCTTCACCAGGCAAACACCACTAATCAGGGCTTAATTCCCCCGGAGAAAGGTCTGGAAAAGCCCATCCCTGCCCAGGGATGTGCACGAGGATGGCACAGCCAAACTGCCACCATGGGGCACACGTGGGGCTGTGGAGCCAGGGATGTGCCACAGGATGCCCCAAGGGATGTGCCACAGGATGCACCAAGTGCTCATTTTCCAGGCAAGGAATCAGCCGAGAGAAAGCATCCTCGTTTCAGCCTCGGATCCCCAACACTGAACGCAGTTAAATGCAGGGCTCCCTCCTGGGGAAGATCCCTCCTGTTTACATCCATCAAAACCCAGTTTCCTCGTGCCCTGACGGGGCGATGTCAGTGGCATCACACAAACTCCAGGTGAATATTGACTTTGCAATGACACTGTTCTAGCCCAAACACCGGGCAGCCGAAGGGGGCCGGCACGCTGGCGGTCCAGCAGAGGCGTTCTTTGATTCCCCTGCCCTGCAGCATGCTGTCTGCCAGGAAATTTTCATTTGGTCTCTCCAACTCGAGAACCAATTGTAAATGTCAGTGCTAAACGCTCAGATTTAAGTGTTGGGTTGTCTTGTTTGATTACGGCGCTGAAAGGTCAGAGCTGACTAATGGAAAGTACAAGCGGTGTTGGGAGGGAAACGGTGTTCTGCTGGGGGTGAGCAAACACCTGGGGACAACCTAATCACTCTTCCCGCTGCATCTCTCTCTTCCCTCTGCAGCTCCTTCAGTCAGGGCCGTTTTTCAGGTCTCACAGCCTGGAAAAGCCATTTCTGGGGGAAATTCCCACTCGTGACTTTGCTGCCAGGGATGCCGACAGGGTTTCCCTATGGAGGAAACAGAGCTCACCTTGCCACAGCCTGGCTGGATTTGCTCCCAAAGGGGAAGGGATTGCACCAGAACTGGGCTGCTGTCACCCTCACTGGCATCACCCAGCTCTCTCCATGCATGGCTCGGGCTTTGATGCCAAAGTCTCTGTGCCTCCACTTCTATTCCCCATTTTGGCCCTACTCTGGCAATGACCATCCCAAGAGCTCCACACAGAGAGCAGAACAGGGATATTTTCCCTCCTGCTTTCCCATTCCCCACCACTCACACATCTTTGAATTTCCCTTGCCCTGAACTGTTCCAGCTGTGGTGACCAAATAAAACTTCAGCTGCCTCAAAGTGATGGAGCTGAGGAAATCTGCTTTTAACCTGAGCCCATTCCCATCATCCTGTAAGCAGAGTTCATTGTATTTATTTTAAGCTGCTTTTAAAAATATTAGTCCTTCTGCCTGGCAGGATAAAACCCTTAGGAGCTTCTACTCTTCTCCAGGGAATAGCGGGGTGGTCCCAAGCAGGAATGTTCATCACTCCATACAGATGCCATCCTGCACTGGGATCCAGCCCCTACTGCCAACCCCAAAACCTTCCCCGGACAGAAAAAATCAGTGATTCCAGATGTCTGGATGTTTCTGGACATTTACATCAATGAGCATTGGAAAGTTTAGGAAAACTAGGAGTTTTACGGAATAACTGCAATGATTTTTCCCCAAGACTCTGGGGTCTGTGATGAGCACTGGCCTTGATTCTATGGTGCCAGCCTGGAAAATACCCTGGGTGCTCACAGCACCCCTCCAGACATCTTCCCAGGAATCCAAGATACTGCTGGGCTTAGGGAGAGATCTCCAGCTACCTGACCTCCTTTTTCTCCAGGCTGAGCCCCCCCAGCCCTCAGCCCCTCCTGGTGCTCCAGACCCTCATTATAATGAGACAAATTGTCTTATTCACAGGCCCCTTTGCAGGAGCATCCCTGGGGAAAGGATCCTGTTAAGGGATGGATGGTGCCAGAGGGGTGAAGAGGCTGAGAAACCACCATGAAATGTAGAAGGGGAAAAAATCCACATACTATCACCAAATGCAAAGAAATCCATGAAAATAAATATCCAACTCCAAACTGAGCTATTTCCTTCCCAGCTCAGGCATGGAGCAGGATGGAGCCTGAGCAGCACTGGGAAAGTCAAAGCAGTTTGTGGTCCGTAAGATTAATAGGAAATCTGCTCTGGATTGGGAGCGATTCCCTCTTTTATTGCAATGAACCCCAAAGAGTAATGGCTGCAGGGCAAGAAGAGGAAGGTAAATTGCAGTAATAATGTGTTTCCTTGTGCTGACATGCTTTTGATCATAGAAAAATACACCATCTGTTTCTAAATTACTCGTATTGATTTAACAGTTAGGAACAGGGGTGGGGGGGATCTCTTTTTTTCCTTTTGCAAATCCATTTTGTGAGGTCTCCTGGAAATCTGACAGTTATGTGCAATAAAAAGGGCTTGTTCATCATAAAAGATTCCTGCTGCCAGCCACGGGGCTGTGCTGGGAGGAACGGGACATCCCCTTCCTCTTCATCACCCTGTCCTGCCAGGAGCTGTGCAGCTGAGTGCTGGTGCACCCCACAGGAACTATTTCTTACACCAAATAAACTCTTCCTGTGCTGCTTCTTCCCTGTGAGGGTGGGGAGGCCCTGGCACAGGGTGCCCAGAGAAGCTGGGGCTGCCCCTGGATCCCTGGCAGTGCCCAAGGCCAGGCTGGATGGGGCTTGGAGCAACCTGGGATAGTGGGAGGTGTCCCTGCCCATGGCAGGGGGTGGGGCTGGATGGGCTTTAAGGTCCCTTCCAACCCAAACCTGTGGTTCTATGGTTCCTCCCTGCCCAGACCACACACATCTCACTGCCCTTGTTGCTCTCAATTTCTATGGATTTCCTTCCCTTTTTTTGCAATTTCTCCCCCTGCACCCCAAAGGCTGCCACAACATCTGAGTCCCTGCCCTGGGGTGCAGTTCAGCACATGGCAAAACCATGTGTGTCGCCCCAACACCTCCCTCCATACTCCCCCCTGCCTGACATCATTAAAAACCACAGAATCAGAGAAGGTCTGGGTTGGAAGGGACCTTAAAGCCCAGCTCATTCCACCCCCTGCCATGGGCAGGGACACCTTCCACTAGCCCAGGCTGCTCCAAGCTCCATCCAACCTGCCCTTGAGTACTTCCAGGGATGGGGCAGCCACAGCTTCTCTGATATTATTTTGCTGCTAATCAGTTGCTGTTCCTCTGCCTGCAGCCTGAGTGTTTTATTCCCTGGCTAAGGGCTTTCCTGGGAGACTCCAGGTTCCCCCATGGGCAGGGCCAGTCCAAAAGGAGAAGGTTAACCCAGAACTTGGCACTGCAGAGATGCAAACAGAGCCCTTTCCCGTTATCCCAACAACTTTCCAAGCCTCTGCTGCTGCTCAGCCAGGCAGCTGCTTTTACTGGAAAAATTTAAAAAGCAAAACACAACTTATTTTGAGTTTGGAAACAATGCCCTCCTTCCATCGGGCACCTGGAAGTGTGGGAAATCCAAACCCATCTGTTATCACCAAAGCTGGCACTGGCATCAAGTATGTCCCTCTCTGCCACTCCCAGCACAGCATTGGGCACCTTAAAAGACTTTCTCTCCCCACCTGAATCCCCCTGCAGTGTCCCCAGCACCACAAGCTCACAGCAGCCTCCAGGCAAATCCCTTCCTTCCCCTGGTGGAAAACACCCAAGACTCAGCCCAGGCACCACCCACAAACTGATTTTCTACTTCTCCAAGTGAAACCAAGAGACAGATCTTGGCTGCTGCTGGTTGTGATCTGCAAAGTTTATTTAACCCTCCCCCCAAAAAAGGCCATTTTCATGCAGAATCTTTTGGTTCATAAAAGAAGTCATTCCGCAGCAGCCACCTGACAACCCTCCCCCACAAACTGAGAAATAAAGTGACCCCAGAGTGCACAAAAACAAACGAACCATCCAACTCCAACAGAGAAAAGTGGTTCCTAGCATTCCACACAATATGGAAAAATTTGGCAAATACAGCTGATCTCGCAGTTCCTGTCCCTTTAGCACTTTAGAGCTGGCTTTGGCCTCCAGCCCTTGGGTTGCCTGTCTGGAAAACAGACACAGGTCCTTGTGCTGCAGGACCTGGGGACTCTCCAAGGTGTCCAGGCCAGGTGGGGAAGAGCTGCCGCATCAGCGTTTTGAAGCGGGCAGTATAAATATAAAACATGGATACAAACAGGTTCTTTGTTCAGAAAATATCATCTCTCAAGGCACTGGGGTGATGGCCACGTGTCCACTTGTGGGCTCCCAACAGGCTTCTCCAGCCATCGAGGAAGGAGGGGAAAAAGGCACCGGAGAAGTCCTGGTGCTGCCATCCAAGAGGGGTTTCACCCCACTGCTGCCCCCAAACGCCCCTGGGAGGGGTTTTTCCTGGCTGGATGGTGCTTTTCCTTGGTGGGGGTGGCGTGATCCCATGGGGGCTGCAGTCTCCTTGGGATGGCTCGGGGCTGGGTTTGGCCAGGAGGGAGGTGCATAGATGGGCTGGGGGCTTGGGCTGCTCCAGCCGGCTCTGCGCTCCCTCGTCACGCCAGCAGCCCCAGCCGGGTCACCTTGGCCGACAGGAAGGAGTGGATGATGAAGACGATGGTCTTGGGGCAGGAATGAAGGTCCAATTGCTGCAAAAAAGGAAAGGAGGCATGTTTGCAATGGGAAGGGCTGTTCCTGCAGCAGCCAGCTTTCAGCTAGGGACCACCCAGAGCTCCCCAAACCCACCACAGCTTTACTGGGGCCCTGGAAAGAGCTGCACACCCTGGCTGAGGCAGGCAGATGGGGCCATGTGTCACCCCCATGCCAGACAGGATGGGTGCTGTGAGCAGGGTGGGTGCTCTGCTCTCCCTCTTCCCCCAAGACTGGTGGGTGAGGTTGCTGAAAGCAAAGCCAACTCACGATCTCTCCCTCCGGGCCACCAAAGTCCAGGTAGAGCATCTTGGTGCCGTCATCCGAGGACATCTGCAGCTTCTCAAAAGGCTGCTGGAGCAGGATGGTCCTGCTGAGCCCGGGCTCGCTGGTGGAGATGGTGAACCCCTTGTCGATGTGGACGGTCAGGGTGCAGTCTTGCCCCTTCCACGTGCAGGCTGGGGACAGGGACAGGACAGGGGTGAGCTGGGAGTCCCACCACACCACCCGGGCCCCCCGGGCCCCCGCTGACCTGCCGAGACCTCCTGGGCCAGCTCGGCGGCGCCGTGGGTGCCATCCACCAGCAGCCGCGTCCACAGGGCGAGCTCTCGGGGGCTCTCCAGGCTGAAGAGATGGGTCTGCACGCCCAGGCGGCCGCCGGCGCGCAGCGCGAAGGAGCGCTCGGCCTCGTACAGCGCCGAGCCCTTGGCCGGCCCCGAGTGCACCAGCCTGCGGCACGGCCAGCGCTCAGCAGCGCGCCCCGCACCGCCCCGACACCGCTCCAGCACCGCACCCCGCACCGCCCCAACACCGCCCCAGCACCGCCCCAGCACCGCACCCCAGCACCGCACCCCAGCACTGCGCCCCGCACTGCCCCGACATCGCCCCAGCACCGCGCCCCGCACTGCCCCAACACCGCCCCAACACCGCACCCGCACCGCCCCGACACCGCCCCGACATCGCCCCAGCACCGCGCCCCGCACTGCCCCGACACCGCCCCGACATCGCCCCAGCACCGCACCCCAGCACCGCACCCCAGCACCGCCCCAGCACCGCACCCCAGCACTGCGCCCCGCACTGCCCCGACACCGCCCCAGCACCGCGCCCCGCACTGCCCCGACACCGCCCCAACACCGCCCCAGCACCGCACCCCAGCACCGCGCCCCGCACTGCCCCGACACCGCCCCGACACCGCACCCCTCAGTGCACCCCATGCCGTCCCAGCACAACCCCAGCACCGCACCCCGCACTGCCCCGGCACCGCCACAGCACCGTCCCAGCACCGCACAGCCCCGGCATCGCACCCTGCACCACCCCAGTGCTGGACCGCCCGTGCGCTGCATCCCTGCGCCGCAATATCCCAGCACCAACACAGCATGGCCCCGTTTCCCTGCACCGCCCCAGCACCGCACAGCGCAACATCCCAGCACCTCGCACGGCTCCTCAGCACCGCACCTCAGCGTCGCTCCTCACACAGCCCCAGCACAGCCCCAGCACTGCCCCGCGTCCCGCACGGCCCCAGCACCGCCCCAGCACAGCCCCAGCACTGCCCCGCGTCCCGCACGGCCCCAGAACAGCCCCAGCACGGCCCCCGCACGGCCCCAGCACCGCCCCAGCACTGCCCTGCATCCCGCACGGCCCCAGAACCGCCCCGCGTCCCGCACTGCCCCCGCACCCCCTCACGGCCCCAGCACAGCCCCAGCACGGCTCCAGCACAGCCCCGCGTCCCGCACGGCCCCAGCACAGCCCCAGCACCGCCCTGCATCCCGCACGGCCCCCCGCACCGCCCCGCGTCCCGCCCGGCCCCAGCGCCTCACCCCGCTCCGCTCCGCGGTGGCCGCGCGGCGGGGCCGCCAGGGGGCGCTGCAACCCCGCGGATGAGGCCCCTCAGCGCCCGCGCCGGACCCGGCCCTGGAGCCGCCCCCGCCCCAACCCCGCCCCGAGCCCTGCTCCCCACCCTGAAAACCCGCCCCAAACCCCGCCCCGAGCCCTGCTCCCCACCCTGAAAACCCGCCCCAACCCCGCCCTGAGCCCTGCTCCCCACCCTGAAAACCCGCCCCAACCCCGCCCGAGCCCTGCCCCGAGTCCCTCCCTGAAAACCCGCCCCGACAGCCGCCCCAAATCCCCGCCCCAACCCCGGGACTCAGCACCACTGTCCCCACTGCCCCTAACATCACCCCGGGACACTGTCACCATGCCCGCGCCCTAAATCCCCGCACTATGCCCGGGACTCTGCCACCAACTCTTGGACACTGTCACCATCCCCACCGCTCTGACACCACCCCTGGACTCTACCATCACCTCAAACGCCTCTGCCACCACCGCCAGCCCCTGCCACCACCCTGCAGGTCCGTCCTGACCCCCAGCCCTTGACACCGTCCCCCGTCACTGCCACCACCTCGGGGGTTGCCATCGCCCCTAGGGCTATGCCCTGACCCCCAGCTCCTGCCACCATCCCTGGTCACTGTCACCACTTTGGGGGTCTGACACCACCTCTGGGTTCTGCCCTGACTCCCAGACCCTACCACTGCTCCCAGGGACTGCCACCATCCTATCCTTGAGCTGGTGGCCCCTACCTGGTGGCGATGAGGGGGTAGCTGTGCGTGGGCTTGCCCAGGGCGTCCCGGCTCTGCGGCAGGCTCCCGTACAACAGCAGCTCCTTCTCCGTGAGCACGGCCAGGAGGTTCCTGGTGCCGGCGCTGGGGAGCTGCAAAGGGACTGGGTCAGGGCCACCGGCAGCAGGGTGGCACGGGGTGGCAGAGGGCCTGGGGGTACCTGCTCGGTCAGCCAGCCCACGTGCTTGACATCCCGTCCGGCCACCGTGCCAGCCCCCGCCAGCTGTGCCCGCAGCTCCTCCTTCACCCGCGGCAGCAGCGCGGCCGCGTTGGCCTGGATGGCACCGAGCCACGACTGCGCCGTGGCCTCGTCCTTGGCCCGCAGGAAGAGGGCAACGCGTCCGTCCGCCGAGCACACCTCTAGGTACCTGCAGGGACACGGCCCCGATGAGTCCCTGCCCACCCTCGGCTCCCCGGGACACGGTGGCATCCCCGGCCCCAGCGCCACGCGCTGACCTGTGCTCCGGGTCGGTGGGGAGGCACTTGCGGGACACGTAGCACATCTTCAGAGGGACACTCCGGCTCTCCCGGAGCTCCCGAGGGGGCAGCACAGGGGATGATCGCTTCTGCTGGGCAGCAGGAGAGGGGTCCCAGCTCACCGTCGGCCCCGCCGAGGAGTTCTTGAAGTAGGGTGAGATCTCCTTCATGTACTTCACTGGAAGAGAGGCAGCGCCCGCTGAGGACATGGCACAGGCCAGGGCGGCCTCATCCTACCCTGCTGAAAGCCCCTGCATCAGAGCTGGTGACCCCTCTGCTCCCCAGAGCTGCCACCCATGGGTGCTGTGGGCCCCCTGTCCCTGTGGGTGCAGGGATGGCACTGGTGGGTGAGGTCACACAGGGAGTGACACAGAATCAGAGAATGGTTTGGGTTGGAAGGGACCTTAAAGATCATCCCATACCAACCCCCTCATTCCATGGGCAGGAACACCTTTCACTAGCCCAGGCTGCTCCAAGCCCCATTCAACCTGGCCTTGGACACTGCCAGGGATCCAGGGGCAGCCACAGCTTCTCTGCACACCCTGTACCAGGGCCTCCCCACCCTCACATGACACCTTGGACCCTCCCAGTACCTCAGGCCCACCATCCCAGCCTGGAGAGCTCCCCAAGAGGGATAGGAACGGCCTTTTCCCCCTTTTTCCTTCCCTTTAACCCAGATCAGTTCACAGATCCAGGCCTAAGCACTTCCCTGGGGCAGCACACACAGCCAGGGGTGGGGAATGGGAAAGAGTCCCAGGCCAAAATTATACAGTCCAAATTGTGCTGGTACAGCCAGTCCCGCTGCCAGCTGAGGAACAGCTCTCAAATACCCTGGCATGGCCCCAGGAAAAGCCTTGGAGAGCGTGCTCTCTGCTCGCACAGCCCTTCCCCATGAGCCTCAAACCAGGGACAAGAAATCAGTGCCCAGTGAGCCTGGCTCCAGAGCCACAGCCCTCAGAGCCACGCTGGGACGGCAGCCGGCTCCAGAGGTTTGGGGGAAGAGGGACATGAAAGGCACCACAAATTGATGGGGCCCCACAGCCACATCCTGAAAATGAGTTTGGCAATGCTGGCTAAAAAACTCCAGGCAGGCAGGGTGCCAGTCCTGGTCCTGCCCTGGGGCAGCATGGGACCAGCTACTGACTCCAGGGAAGGGTTTCCCTTTGGAGGCCCTTAGGAAAACACCACGGGATAGACACGTGCCTGCAAGCCACGTTCCCAGCCATCCTGGCTGGTTCCACTCCAGGTCCAAGCCAGCAGAGTGGGTGGCAGGATGGGGGACACAAGCTTGGCTTTGCAGCCAACACTTGTAGGTGGCTGGATGGGCCCAGCGCCATCACTGCAGCCAAGCCACAGCAGCCTGATACGCTGCCAGAAAGGAGCCCCTTTCCCACCAGGAAATGGTCTGCACGCAGAACCACCCACTCCCAAACTTCACCTGGCCACCACTGCCCATCTCCCACCTGTCTTCCCCAGTGGTCACAGCCCCAAGGCTGCCAGAGCTCCAGGAGTGTTTGGACAATGCTCTCAGACACAGGGTGGGATTGCTGGGGTGCCCTATGCAGGGCCAGGAGTTGGACTGGATGATCCTGATGGGTCCCTTCTGTGCTCTCCCCCTTCATTCCTATCCCAGTGAGCTCCCTAAAACCTCTGAGCCCTCACGGCCCAGCAGGAGCTGCGGGAAGCCAGAGCCCCGTGGGTGCTCCGCGGGACACGACTATAAATGGCCACGGTGCTGTGCCACGTGGGCCAGGTCACCCCGCGGTAGCCCCGGGGCCAAGGCGGCGGCGGGGGGCCACCAGCCTCGTGCGCTGCGCCTCCCGTTGCAAAAATAGCCACGTTCCCGCAGGCATCCGAGCCGCGCTGGATCTGACCCGAGCCATTAATCTTGCAGCGGGGACCTGCCATTATCCTGGTGCCTGGGAACTAATTGGAGTTCAGAAAGATGCCATTGAGCTGCTGAAACCCGAGCGGCGTCCCTGCGGCAGCCCCTGGCTCCCCGGGCACGCGGGGGACGTCACCGGCGTTAGCTGGGCGGTGGCGGGGTCACGTCCCGAGGGAGCCGTGGAGAACAGGAGCAGTGCCCAGTCTGGGACAGGGCACAGAGAATTAGGCAACAGGCAGCGCGTGTGTCTCGGGTACGTGGCTTTAAGGAGGATTTCAGGCTGGTCACAAAGCACAGGGGCTCCTGAGCCAGCACAGGAAGCTGGGAGGTGCTGGAGGCTGCGATGGTCCCCTGCCAAGGCCAGGCCACCATGCCATGGGAGCTGCTGTCCCCTCCAGTGACCCCAGCACTGGCTTCACAGCGGGCTGACTTATACTTCTGCCAGTCCCTTCACTGAAGTTGGAATTGAATGGATTCATTAATTACCTCCATCTCATTGAAGCAAACAACTCAGACCATATCATGCATCACCTCTGCTAGTGGTTAACTGTAATTCCCATATTGTTTTCTCTTCCTAACTAGCACCTGGTAGTGCTGGGGCTGCTGCCTGCTCCCTGGCAGCCTGCACCCTCCAAAAACCACTGGGCAGCAACACAGTCTGGCTGCTGTTGACCTAAAGTCACCTACAGCAGGCACACAGCCCTTGGTGGCTCCTGGGCTAATCCAAAGCTGCTGGCCCCCAAAGCCACGTGCGCTCTCCAGGGAAAGAGCCCGTCCCACCGATCCTCTCCAGGACAGAGGACAGGGGACAAATACGACCTTTAACTGCTCAGGGCTTTGCACTAAGGAAAACTTTATTCCAGGGTTTTGGGGAACAGCAAAAGTCTCTGGCCACACAACCCATGCCAGAACGGTGCCTTGGCAGGGGGTGGGTGGTAGCACAGGGAATCCCAATCATTGGAGCATGCCATGTGCCCCTGAACCCTGGAGGGAGCTGCACGAGGGACACGTTTAACCAAAGGCCCTGGGTCTGCCTCTGTGTTGCAGCCGGTTTTTTTCTCCCCAGCATGCCAGAAAGGGGCAGAACCACCAAAATTCCTTGGTTTTACTTCTTGGGTAGAAATTCTCCCTCTCCATCTGCCCATCTCTCACAAGGATGGAGAACAAGCACAAACAAACCACTTTGGGCACCCTGGATCCTGAGTCAGCACAACCTGCCCCACACATCCCCATGGCTCAGCACTGCTCAGAGCCAAGCCTGACCCCACAGAGTTTCACTGAGGAGCCACAATGCTTCCTCCAGGCAGGAAAACAGACACATGGACACCCAGAGCAGGTTCAAGAACACCCTCCTGCTGCTTGGGTCACCAGCACACTCTGCTTCAGCCAGGAGGTCACAGCATGGATTCAAAGAAGAGTTCCAGACTGCATTTCTGGTCAGGAGTAGGATGGTGCTGCTGTTTCTCCTGCCAAAATCTTCCCAGCAGCACCTACACAGCTCAGCAAGGCCATCACATCAGGAAATCTTCCAGAGAGCTCCTGGAGATCCAGTGCTGGCCCCACAGAGATGCTAATCCCACCTCCAGCTGGTCCCTCTCTGCTTCAGGATTAATGATGCAAAATTGGCATGTTAAACTGGGGGGCTCAGCAAACACACATCCCAAAGAGACGCCCTGAAATGACCTGCAAGCTCCAACCCGATGCTCTCATGTGCTTCCAAAAACGTCAACACAGACACCCAGCACCCCACCCTGGGACCATGCCCTGCCCCTGGCTCCAAGCATGAACACGACAGCTCCTGTCCCAGCTGCCTCAGCTCAAGTCCTTCCACCCCAGGGAGGAAGATGCCATGCGGTGCTGCAGGGTGAGGTGCCACTGCTGTCCCTCCTGTCCCAGCACTCAGTGCCACATTCCATGCCCCAGCTCTTTATTAAACATTCCCCTGTGCTGCACCACCAGCAGGGAGATCGTGGGACAGCCCTCTGTGCTTCCACGGGAGGAGAAACAAACCCAGGAAACTCCCCAGGGAAAGCAAAGCTTCAGAGCAGCATGGTGTGGAGGTGGTAGATGTGCCCCATCACCTCGTGGCATCATCCCTGGGGCAGATCCAACACCTTCCTTCCCACGGTTATGGCAACCAGCACTCTGGAGAATCCCCAGCCCCCCCCTCTCTCCCAGCACCCATTTTTCTGAATTTTGAGCTTCCAAGCTATTACTTGGCCAAGCAAGCCCTAAAGAGCAGAGAACAGCCCCAAAAGCATCCCTGTGGCAAATAAATCATGGATGTGAGATGCCCACAGCTGCCCCCACTCCTCCTCCTCACTGCTCCCAGTTCTGCCCCCATGACAATACAGCACAGGGGCCTCACCAGGTAAACCACTCTTGTCCCCAGAACCCTTCCTGGGGCAGCTGGAAGGATGTTTATCAGCCTTTCTCCTGCCATGGAGAGTCTCTAGATTCCAAGCAATGAAAATAAGGAAAAAAAACAAGGGAAAAATAAGGCAAGGGAGAGCAACTCTCCCCAAAATAACAACGTAATATAAATACAGTCCAACTCCTCCTGCAAATACCAAGAGAGTAGTTTGGCACATCCAAAAAAAAATCTTGGCAGGACACACAGAGAGGTATCTGCATGTCCTCACGCCTGGGCAGCAATGACACCCTGAAGCCAAGCTGAGCAGCTCAGGGTGAAATCTGGCACGTGGAGCCACTGCTGATACCCCACATTAAAACGCATCACCTCCCAGCTCCGCCACTTCGGGGAATCTCAGCCCAGCTCACTGCCCTGTGAGGAGGTGCCAGCTTTCCCAGTTTCATTGCCTGCTGCAATGCCACCTGCAAACCATCCTAAAAACTCCTAATCCCAGGAATGACTGCAGCCAGGAAGGGCAAGGCAGCAAACAGACACTGGCTGCGCCAAATACTCTGTTTTAGCACTTAGAGCACCATAAGGAAAGCTGGAGTCACACCTGGCACCATGCGGGGACCAGAAAGTGTCTAAGTAATGTTAAGGTGCTCTTTTTTAAGTTCTGCCTTCTCCAAGCAGGAGAAGACAGCAGGGAACCCCTTGTTTAACACCCTTCAAGCACTCCAAGGCCACCCCCTGCCCTGCAGCCCTGCCACCCCTCCCTGGGGCAGGGTGTTTGGCCAACCAGCTCCTGGAGAGCCACAGGGGTGGCACATACAAGGCAGGGGACACCCTGTTCAGAGGCAGGGCCACCACCTCCAGAGGGCAGTGACAGCCTGACCACGGCACAGTGCCAGCCCCACCATCCCCCTTGGCAGAGCTGCACTGTGCCAGTAAACACAAAAACCGAGGGGATGGAGATGTACCACATTTATCAGTGAAATCAGTGATCAGATGAGCAGCAGAGATCACTTCCCTGCTCCGGCTGGACATCAGATACAAACTCATCCCAGAGCTCCAGAGTGCTGTAGTGGGAGCCAGCCCAGCCTCACTCTCCTCCCAAGAGTACCTGCTGGGAGTTTTAATTAATTAAGAAGCCCAGCAGGTCATACCTGAGCTCAGCAAGCTACAGCAAAGGCCCTGCCTGCAGCTGCCTCCCAGGAGGGTGATCTGGCTCCTAGAGGATGGAGGAGGAGGAGAGGTCCAGGGAGAGAAATTGTTCTCTCCAGAAAGGGCAGCTCCTCTCCACCTCTGGCAGGACCTCTGGCAGAAAGGAAACCCACACCAAAGGATGAACAGAAAATAACAGAGGGAGGGTGGTCCGAGAGCAGCGGCTCCAGGCAGGAATTTCGCAGACTCACAAAGAAAGAAGCTCTTGTATTTCTCTTCGGTCAGAAAAAAACAACAAAACCACCCCACCACCAACCCTATCTGCTCCCTGCAGCTGTGCAGAGCAGCACATTCCTCCAGCTTAACCGTGGTCCTGAGACTCCCAGGAGAGGAGGAACCCACAGCAGAAAGGGCTGAGCAAAGCTAAAAATGAAAATCTGGAGCTGAGACAATCTGGGGAAGGCGCAGGAAAGCTGGGGCCACAGTGGTCGCTGGCAGCACAGCACACAGAACTCTGCTTTGTCCAGGGACAGCCCCGAGCACTGTCCCCAAATCAAACCTCCCTTTGGGATCTGGGAAGGGTCTCTGGTGCCGACACCCCCTCTGTTAAGCAGGGTGACCCCAGGGGCTGGTTAGAAGTGAGGGGAGGGGAAGGCTCCTTTCCTGAGGGACAGATCTGGGATGCTCATCCCGGCCTGGCCGAGCTGGCAGAGGGTGGGCAAACATGGACAGATGTGACGTGAAGGGTAATCAGAGAAGAATGGGGTCTCTCCCTCAGGGCTCCCATGGTCCCAATCCATCAATCCTCACCCAGTCCTCACATAGGGCTTGAGGGGCTCCTGCAGTGTGCCAGCCCCCTCAGGGCTGGGAGACACCTGAAACCATCTGCCTGGTACCGAGGGAGCCTGTTCCCAGGGAACAGTCTGCTCCAGGGTGGTGAAGGCTGCATCCCTGGCATGTTTGTAGCCTCAGGTTCCAGGGATCGCGTGGCTGAGCAGCTCCTTCAGCTGCATTCCTGGGTGGGCAGCATCCCCTGGGTGGGTAGTTCCTGAGCAGGTCCTGCCTCACCCTCCGCCTTCCCAAAGCCCACCAGAAGGTGCTCAGCAGGAGTGGGGGGCCAGTGCACCCCCTCCCTGCTGGCATAAACCTACAACAGCCAAGGATGTGGGTTTAAATTAAAACCATGGGAAAAGCAGAAAATGTTTTCTCTTGCCCCAGGAACTGCAGACGTGGGGGTGATGCTGAGCAATGAAAGAATCCCAAATCCCAGAAACTTGTCCCACACCTCCCACTGCTGCCTGCTCGGGGACCCACAGCAGGGAGACAGAGCCTCTGGGCATGGAGCACTGGCACACACATCCCTCCCTCTTGGGAGGGAGACAGGGAAATCCCAGCAGTTACCTCCAGCTCTCCGGATGAGCAGACAAATTACTCTGCACATGTTGTTTTCCATTTGAAAGAGTATGCAAATGCAGCTGCAGATGATATGCCACCCCTGTGTCATCCCAGTACAGGAGGACCCTTCTCCCCCCATCACATCCTTGTCTCCTACCTTCCAAGATCACTTCCTTGCCCGTCTTCTTCAAGGCCTGCACAGCCTCATCGTGTGTGGCCTCAGACAGGTCAGTGCCATTGACAGCGAGGATGGCATCCCCCACGTACAGCGCCTCGGTCTGATCCGCTGCCAGCCCCTTAAAGATCTTGGAGATCAAGATGGGCATTTTATTCTCTCGTCCACCTTGAAACAGAAGAGACAGGGAGCAGTTGTGGCTGTTGGAGCGTTCAGAGGAGTGGGTGGGGAGGGGGATGCTCCAGTTCCAGATGGTCCCAGCAAGGCTGAGCCTTTCTGCTGGCACTCAATGCACTGTGCCAGGTCAGCCCACTGCCCACTCCCCCAGATACCCACAGGACACCTGCACCAACCACACCAGCCAAAGTACCATGAGGCTTTACAGCTGATAAAGTGATTGCTCCAAAACCACTCAGATTGGTCACAGATTATTCACAGAGCAAACACATAAACTGGCCATCTCCCCATCAGTTTTGGCAGGAAAGTGTGTCTTTATTTGCATTATTAATCATGTATGCTGAGCAACTATCCTGGCTCCAAGGACTTCATGATCTCAACAGATAAGACAGCTGAACGTTTTTGGAGAGGCCAAAGAGCCTGGGAGAGCTGAGCCAACCTGGCTGTGTGTTCCTCCCCACACAGCAGCCCTGCTCCCCACTGTCCCCACTAAAATAATGCTATTCAAACTCCCGTTGGCTTCAGGAGATCAATTTGCACATTGACTTTTGAACCCGCAGGGAGATCCGAGCTGCCTCCGTGCCAGGGCGCAGGGATGCAGCAGCCACTGCCCACGGTAGCCGGGGATCAGCAGCGCCCGACGTGCCCTGCGCCCCAGGACAGCCTGTCCCGAGGAGTCTCCAAGAGATGATCCTCATCCCAGAGGGAGATGCTGAGCCCAGCCTGTTGTCACTGCCCGCCCCGGGCTGCTCCCAGCCAGTGCCACAGGCATTTCCTCGCTCAGCCGCCTGCCAAGCCCTGCGAGGGCTCCGGTTATCAGCTGTCAGAGGCCCAGGCGGGGGCTGCTCCGTCCTTGCGGCAGCGGCTCCTCTCCCGGCTGCCAGCGCCGAGAGCCCTGGCTAAGAACCTGCGCCAGCCCGGCTCCCTCTCGGCTCCCCGCTGCCCTGCCAGCCCCTCGCCATGTCCCGTGGCACGACATCCACCCCCCGGGTGGCACCCAGTGTCCCTGCGTGAAACACGGCTGGCACATGAACAGCGACATGCCAGCAGCCCGGTGAGGAGTGATGTCCTGCCCTACCAAGGTTGCCCCACCCTCCACAACAGCTTCCACTGCCCAGTTTTGATGGCAACTACTTCTTTTCCACACACGTCACTGCAAAAATAAAGTTTTAACTAAACCAAGGGAAGTTTCTCCTTTCCTGGGAGAGCCACAGAGCAAGCAGTAACTTGGCAGTAAGGAGTGGTTACGAAGGGGGGTTTGTACTTCCCTAAAAAAGGGCTGGCAGGCTGGGGCACCCTGCAGACACGGCCAGCAGTGTCGATCCAGTTCCAGCACCCGCACATTCGCATTGCAAAACCTCCCCACTTCCAGAGGGAGCCGGAGGCTGCGTCTGTGTCCCCTCTGAGCTGGGAGGAGAAGCCACGTCAGGAGTCGAGAGCTGCCCTGTCACTCCCCCCGGGGCTGCCGAGCCCGCTGCCTCTCACAGCCACGCTTCGTGACAGCCCTGTCCCTGCGCCTCCGCTGCCCTTTTCATCCTGCTTTCACAGTTTCCAGCACGCTCGGAGCCGCGTGAAAACCAAAGGCAGGCAGAAAGGCAGGAACGCCATCCCTGCCCCAAGAAGTTTCCAGCCTGAAGTTCAGGCGAGTCTCCCCAAGGAGCGGGGCAGCTTGGGAGGGCAAGCAGGCATTACAGCAGCGAGGCTTCCCGCTGCTCCGCTTCCCGGGAGCACGCATCTCCACGCCCCAGTGCGCTGCTTCAACACCCCACCCAGCGCCCGGAGAGCTCCAAGGGCTTTACATCGCTCCCTTCGTTTCGCTGATAGTTTTAAAGGGGCATTTCCCGGCTCAGGAACACGGTGGGACAAGGACACGCCGGCCCAGCCCTCCCTTTGGCTGCAAAAGGGCAACTTCCGTGTAACTGGGTGCCCCCCTGCACCCCACCTGCCTCACGGGACAGCAGCCCGTGGGTGCGGGGGTCACTGGGAGCCCTCTCCGGCTCCCAAACGCTGGGTGTCCCTCACTCCGGCCGGGGCACGGCGGACAGGGACTGGCCGGTCACTCCGCACCCCGAATCATGGCTCTTTCCATGGCCCGGCAATGTTTCGGGTCCCGTCACTGCCACGTGTCCCCCTCCACGTCCTGCGCTGGGGCTGGGGGGTGTGAGGATCCCCACCCCAGCCCCGCTCCCCGCGGGGTTCGCTCCGAGCGAGCCGCGGGGACGGCGGCAGCAACAGGTCCCGGTGCCGGTGCCCCTCTCCCCCCGCCGCCCCGGGACCCCCGCGGCCCGGCCTCACCTTTGATGCTGATGCCGAGCCCCCCCACGTCCTGCTTGACTACGCGCACGGTGCGCCTGATGTTGGCGAGCGCCTCGGGCGCGGCGGAGCCCGGCTCGCCGCCGTTCAGCTGCGCCGCCGGGGCCTCGGGGCCGGGGCCGGGGCCGTCTGCCGGGCTGACCCCCAGCACGTCCTCGGCCAGGGTGAGCAGGACGCGGAGCCACTGCCCGCCGGGGCCGCGCAGCTCCAGCAGCCCGGTGCGCGGGGCGCGCCTGCCCGCCGCCATCTTCGCGCGCTCCGCGTCCCACACCGCCCCGCGCCGCCCCTCAGCGCTCCGCGCACCGCCCTGTGCACCGCCTGCCCCCGTCCCGCACCGCCCCGCACCGCCCCGCACCGCCCTGTGCACCGCCTGCCCCCGTCCCGCACCGCCCCGCACCGCCCCGCACCGCCCTGTGCACCGCCTGCCCCCGTCCCGCACCGCCCCGCACCGCCCTGTGCACCGCCTGCCACCGCTCCGCACCGCCCCGCACCGCCCCGTGCACCGCCTGCCCCCCTCCCGCCCCGCCCCGCACCGCCCTGTGCACCGCCTGCCCCCGTCCCGCACCGCCCCGCACCGCCCCGCACCGCCCTGTGCACCGCCTGCCCCCGTCCCGCACCGCCCCGCACCGCCCCGCACCGCCCCGTGCACCGCCTGCCCCCCTCCCGCACCGCCTGCCCCCGTCCCGCACCGCCCCGCACCGCCCCGCACCGCCCTGTGCACCGCCTGCCCCCCTCCCGCACCGCCTGCCCCCGTCCCGCACCGCCCCGCACCGCCCCGCACCGCCCTGTGCACCGCCTGCCCCCTTCCCGCACCGCCCCGCACCGCCCTGTGCACCGCCTGTGCACCGCCTGCCCCCGTCCCGCACCGCTCCGCACCGCCCCGCACCGCCCTGTGCACCGCCTGCCCCCGTCCCGCACCGCCCCGCACCGCCCCGCACCGCCCTGTGCACCGCCTGCCCCCCTCCCGCACCGCCTGCCCCCGTCCCGCACCGCCCCGCGCACCGCCTGTCCCCGTCCCGCACCGCCCCGCACCGCCCCGCACCGCCTGCCCCCGCCCCGCACCGCCCCGCACCGCCCTGTGCACCGCCTGCCCCCCGCACCGCCCGCGCAGTGCCGCGCACCGCCTCTTCACACCCGGCACAGCTTCTCCGCGCCCCGCACCGCTCCGCACCACCCCGCACCGCCTCTCAGCGCCCCGCACCGCTCCGCGCACCGTCCCGCCCCGCCACTCACCGCCCCGCGCACCGCCCACCGGGAGAGACCGGGACCCCGGCCCCACCCCATTCCCTCCCTGGACGGTGCACCGGGATGCTCCCCAGTGCTCCCCAGTGCTCCCCAGTGCTCCCCGCACCGATCCTGGACACGGCTCCCGGTGCTCCCCATCACAGAATGGAGCACAGGGAAGAGCAGAACTCCCCGGTGCTCCCCACTCCGTGCTGGGATAGGCAGCGGGAGGACACGGTGCTCCCCAGTGCTCCCCAGTGCTCCTGTCTCCAGCCCGGATGGGGGGACAGCAGGAGGGACACAGTGCTCTCCAATGCTCCCCATTCCTGCCCGTGAGGGACACGACTCCCCAGGACTTCCCTCTCCATCCTGGGATGGGGCAGCAGGAGGGATCCAGTGCTCCCCGGTGCTTCCCGTTCCAGTGTGGGATGGGGCACACAGGGCTCTCCACTGTATCCTAGGACAGACACCTGGAGGGCCCAGTGCTCTTTGGATCTCCACATTCCAGCCTGGGATGGGGCAACCGGAGAGACACAGCTCTCCAGTGCCCTGCTCTGTTCCGGATGGGGCACGGGGAGAGACCAGGACACCAGGGCCCTACTGCTCCATGGGACACTGGAAGAGCCTGGTTCTCCCCTCTCTGTCTTGGGATGGGGCACCAGGAGGGACACAACTCCCCAGTGCTCCTTGTTCTGGCATGACAGGGGGCACCAGGAGGACCTGGTGCTTCCCAGTGCTCTCCGCTCCATCCTGGGACTGCTATGGGGAGGGACACAGGCCCCCAGTATACTCTGTTGCTTGTCCCAGGTCTGGCCCTGGACATTCTGGGTGTCCCTGTGCGGGGCTGTCACAGGAGGAGCAGTGGGAGCTGGGCACAACCAGGGCAGGAACCTCCCAACAGTCCCAGCGGGTGTTAAACAGGAGCCAGGCAGAGGGAGATGGTGTCTGCAGACCTTCAGAAGAGTCTGCATTGCTTTTTCCTTGCTTACCCTGGATCTTGAAAGCGGGAATATTTTGACTTCCTTGGCAGACACCCATTTTTTCTGCATTAGTTAGGAGTAGAAAATACCTCCAGGAGTAGCAAATCGCTCTTGGCACATCCCCTCTGCCCCTTGCAGAGGGCTTCAAGCAGCTCCAGGAGCCTCTGAGATAGCACTACTGAGGTCTCAACCCCTCTGGAAAGCACGGGATTTATAAGAATTCAGTAACATTATTGGCAGGCTGGGAAGGGGATGGAGAGAGGCTCTGGGTGCCTGGGGCAGAGGGGCTGCAGCATACGCTGCTCAGCACAGCCCTTCCCGGCCAGGGGCTGCAGCCAGCCCTGAGCATCAGCCTCACGCTGAGGAGAAAAATTCTCCCTCCCACGCAGCAGCAGCTGTGGAATTTCTTGAGGTTGCAGCAGAGGAAACCCTGAAGGTTATTTCTTTACCAAACAGACGGTTTACATATTCCTGATTTTCTCTTCGCTGAAATGTCCAGGGTTTAAATGACACTTTGCAGTGTGGTGCTGCTCACTGTGGTAAGCACTCCTACAGCATCCCAAGGATGCTCCCCTGTGATCCCAACCCCTGCCCAGCCCCTCTCTGGCTGCCAGTGCCTCTTGGTTTGGGAACAGCAGGGGGAATATGGTCCTTTGGTCCTCAAGCAGAGACAGGGCTCACTCCCCCTGTGCCACCTCCCCTGGGAGCACTCACTTTATTTTCCATCCAGGCAGCTGCAAACAGCAATTTGTCCAGCTTTTTTTCATTCCCAAGAGCTGCTTTTGATAATTCCAGCCTCTAAGGGCCCATTCCCATCTGAACCAGCAGTGGGAACACTAAGCACTGCTCTCAGTGCAGCAGAACAGCACCGTTTGTGCTGTTCCCTTTCATTTCTCAGCTCTGTGCCCCGAGGCAGGGATGCTGAGAAGCATGGCCTGGATGCACGGAAGCCATCCAGATGGTTCCAATGCCTTTCCCTGTCCTGCTGCTGGGATGGAGAAAGGCCCATGGTCCTTGGATCCAGGTCACAGCACTTTGACTTCACCTCCTTTGGGGAAACAGCCTCACCCTATGAGGGCAGCGAGGACGATGCTCAGGGACCCGCAGCAGAGAGCACGTTCCACAGCCACCACTTCTGCCTGGCTGTGGGACCCCCTGCCTCCCCTTCTTCAGCAACTGATATTCCTGTGACAACTTATGTGCAATGGACACCCCAGGCAAGTGTTGCAGGTGGTGTCTTCTAATGGAAACAGGGAGTCCAAAGTGCCCTTAAGACCCTGGTCCCAAATTGGGAGGCTGACCCTGAGCAGGGGGTCCATCAGGAGGGGACAAGTAGGGCTGACACGCTGCTGGAGTACCGGGGGCTTGGCTCCAGGTTTAATCAGAGACAGAAATCATTTGCTGGCTCCTCTGCACAGCTGGGCCTGGCAAGAGCTGTGGCCTGAGAAACTGGGACATGCCAGGGCGTTCTCAGAGATCTCAGTGGCTCCCAAGCAGAGGTCCAGCTGTTCTGGGGTTTTCCCACAGGCTTGGCTCCCCCAGGCTCCTCCACTTCGTTGTAGCCCTTTCCTGTCCCAGGGCACACGGTGAGCACCGGGAGCCCGCCCAGCACCAGGAGTGGTCCCAGCTCGGTTTGACCCTCCCAAGATACCACGAGCGTAATTGCCGTGCCGTGGAGCTGCGGGACAGGCGGTGGGATGGGAGGGCAGAGGGAGGAGGCTCCGGCCGGGGCTGGCACGCAGGAGTGAGCCGCAGCTTCCAGGCATGCCAGCGGCGTTCGTCAGGGCTCCTGTGAAAGCGAGCAGGCGGGGGAGGAGTTGGTTGAAAAAATTGCTATTCACAGAAATAGAAACTTCCCGCAGAAACACGCGTGCGTCGGTGACAAAAGCCCAGCTGGGAATTTCTCCTGGCAGCAGGAGCAGTGGGAGGGAAAGGGGCTGGGGAGTGCAGGAGGCTGAGGTGCAGGACTGGGGGTGCTGCCAGGGCCCTGACCTCGGCCCTGGGGGAAATTCCTGCATTTTAGCTGGAAAAAGCATCTCTTCACTCCATCATCCTCCAAACGGTCCCCAGGAGCAGGACCTGGCAGTGTGGCAGCGATGGGCTCCGTGGCCCCCACTCTGAGCCATCTCCTCCAGCAGAGCTTCCTCGGTGGCTGTTGGGATGCTGCAGGGGGTGGGCAGGCCCTGGCACAGGGTGCCCAGAGAAGCTGGGGCTGCCCCTGGATCCCTGGATCCAGGTTGGACAGGGTTTGGAGCAACCTGGGATAGTGGAAGGTGTCCCTGCCCATGGCAGGGGTGGGATGAGCTGAGCTTTAAGGCTCCTTTCAACCCAAGCCATCCTGGGATTCTGGGATTCCACGCTTCCCCAGATGATTTTCATGGCAGGTTTAAGCCATCCTGGCATTTTCTCTGCCTAATCTCTCCAGCCCCCTGAACCCTGTCGTTAAGCAGCTATTATTAGTCCCATTTCTTGGCATAGCCAGGAGCTGTGTCAGAGCCCACCAGTCTATTTATAGAGTGCTGTGAGCTGGTTTGTTACTTGTGTTAATTGAATTAATCCTTTCTGAAGAAAAGACTTGAAGAGCTCAAGTGCAGGCCCTGGGACAACATTCCCAAACCATGGGGATCCAGGTAGCATCTCAGGCCGCTGGATACCCCGACAATCCTTGGTCCTCAGCACCAGGGAAGGGCTGCTCTGCTCAGTGTCCCCAGGAATTCATGGAAGGGAATGGCACCAACCCTGCCCTGCAGGACTGAGCCTCGTAAAATCCTGCAAGGGATGGAAGGGAAATAGCTTTTATTATCTAGATAGATTTTAGTCTATATATTAACAGATTTAGGTATGCAATATGTACTTAACAGATGGATTCATCCTTCGCTGTGCAGGAAATGCAGCAAAAAAGTGTGTCTGACTTTAGAATCGCTGGGATCTCTAAGTCCTTTAACTTGAGAGTGTTTCTGTCTGCTTTGGGACATAATTAGTCCCTACAAAGTTTCTTCCATCTCATGCAGGCTCTTCTCTTACAGATCCTTGTAAGATAACCACAGTCAGCTGGGCTCTCACGGTGGGAAAATGCTTTTGCCACTGCGTGGCAGCTCATATGTTATCAGGGCAGGATCATTTTATCAAGGAACAAGAGACTGGATGGGAAAAAGCAGCACCCAGAAGCTAAAATAATTTTGGAAAGGCAAAAGTTGTCGCACATTAAAGCCCAGTATTCACTGCCTGCTGCAGCTTTGGCTCTCCATGCTCTAAGACCAAGGGGCATCAGTAGCAGGGGTGTCAATGGACATAAATTAATAATAAAATCGGCACATGAGCTGCAGACTGTAAAATCCACTGTCATGTTTGCAGTTCAACTGGGCCATGTTTTGGTTAAGTTGCAGCTTGCAAATGAAAATGCTGTTTCCTTCCTGCCTGGAACTGGGAATAAGCATCTCTTGGACTGCAGAGTTGGTGGGATACACTGCCCATGATTCTGGATTCTGCAGCTCTCCTGGGGTTTTTATAACTCAACAAGTAGAACTTTGATAAATGTCACTTCTCTCTGCTGCTGTCACCTCTCTCTGCTGGCCTATCAACGTGGCACCACCAAGGTTGTGGACACCCCATCCCCAGAAGTGTCCAAGGCCAGCTTGGATGGGGCTTGGAGCAGCCTGGTCTGGTGGAAGGTGTCCCTGCCCATGGCAGGGGGGGTTGGAACTGGGTGAATTTTAAGGTCCCTTCCAACCAAACCATTCTATGATTTATGATTCCAAGCAGTTGTCTGGAGCACAAGGAGACCTTGATGGATGTGATTTCGTTCCCTGACTCAGAGGATGTTGCAGGAAGAGCTGCCTGTCCCAAGCACGGCACAGAGACACAGGAGGGATGGAAGAGCCTCATATCCCAGGAAAAGTCTGTCTGAGCCCTGAGGGATGTGTTCCCACTTCCAGCTGGAAAGCCACCTTCAGTATCAGGTTTTTAAGTGCATCCTTCCGTGGGCCTTCACCTTCCCTGCAAGAGGCACATCCCTGCGGGGCGCTCCTGGCAGGTGCTTGGCTGACAGCCCCATGCTGCCAGGGACCTGCTCCTTCCCAGCAGCGGCCCGAGGGCCATCTCCGGGCCGAGGGCCATCTCCGGGCGAGTGTCAGCGCCGCTCCCTGGGAACAGCTGCAGGATCTCTCGCTGTCAGCAGATGCCAGCAAAGAGCCGCTCTGCAGCCACCGGCGCTGCCGGGGGCTGGGGGTGCCCGGGGACCCCCACCCTGGGCGCTGGGGCACCTTCTGTCCCACCGCCCCGTCCGGCTGGGCGCTGCCTGCGGCGGGACAAAGCCTTGCGGGGATTCGGAGGGGCTTTGCCACCAGCTGAGAACCCCCACGCTCAGCTCACAAATTGGAGCATCTGCGGCTGCTGCAGAACCGGCGGCACCAACCAGAGCAGCGGGACGGGATGAGCCTCCGGCTCAAATCACCAGGCACGGCTTCGTGCCACACGGGGGACAGGGGACACGCTGCCGCTGCCCGCTCAGCCTGCTGGTTATGAGAGTCACAGAGTGGTTTGGGTTGGGAGGGATCTTAAAAACCATCTAGTCCAACTCCGCTGCCCTAGGCAGGGACACCTCTGCTAAACCAGGTTGCTGGAAGCCCCATCCAACCTGGCCTTGATGTCTCAACTCTGGGGCATCCACATCTTCCCTAGGAAACCCCGTCCTGTGTGCCAGGTGGTAAAGATATTCCCTCTTTATCTGAGCTAAGAGGGCACTGCGGAGGGATCCTCCCCTCTTCTCACTGCTCAGTTATTCCGGGCTCTGCGCTGCCCTAACGCCGGTTTTTGGGGGGCGGTGTCCAAGAGGATCCTCCACATGCCCTGACTTTCTGCTCAGCACGCTGGGCACAACCCCCCCACTTAACCCACCTTAACCCACCCTCCCCTTCCTCACCCAATTCCTCTCCTAAGGACTTGGGAGGCACCTCCTGCTGCCTCCCATCTTGGCAGGCGTGTGTGACACCCCTGCTCCACACCAAGAGCTATTTTTAACTTTAATGCATTCATGCTCCCCCGGCTCAGCCTCGTGCACTCCCCGTGCCCAGCACTGTCCCCAGCTCCTGGCCGGGTCCCTGCTGCAGCTGTGTCCTCAAGCACCCCGCAGCCGGGGGGGATGCAGGAGGAGCCCATCCACAGCCCCATAAAAAGCCCTTTTTTCCAGCCCGACAAGTAGCTGGAACTTGTTTTATAGGAGGGTGTATACATACACATGTGGTTCCTGCTATTTCCCCATCGTCTTTTCAGGTCTCTCGAGTGAGCTCAGGGCTGCCCAGGAGAGCATTGCTGGCAGCTTTGCCAGATCTTTTTGATGGTCAGGGAAGGCTGTTGGACCTGGAGAAGCCTCAGTTCCTTGGATTCAGGTGCCAGGAAAGGTCTGTGATCACTCCCCATCCTCTCCCAGGCTGCTGGACCCCGTGTGCCTTGAGGGAGCCCAGCACAGTCCCAAGCCCTGGGGTGCTACTGGCCACAGGACACACGCTGCCCATTTCAGTGCTGCTTTGAAGGGCTCCCTAAACCATCAGGGCAGCAGCCTGAACCCACAAGGCCCCAGGAAGGCTGAGCAGGGGGATCCATCCTGCTGTATTCCAGGGTGGGTGCTCCAGGCACGATCCTTGGGGGACTTGTGCAGGGGCTGGAGGGGCTGCAGAAAGGGAATGAGGGGCACCACCGCTGCTGTGAGCTCCCCATCCAGCTCATGGCATCTCCAAAGGAGCCCCCCAGAATGATGGGGATGGCACAGGGATGGCAGCAGTGGCCCCGTGACCATCCCCCACTGCCTCGGGCTGGCCCCTGCTCACCTCTGCTACAGCCCTTTGCTCCTCTCCAAAGGGAGGTTTTAATTTACCCTCTTGGCTGGCGAAACCCTATCCTGAGCAATTCCCCAGCCGTTCCTCCGAATTGCAGTAACTACCTCATTACTTTGATATTAATAGAATTCATATGGCCTGGAGAAGATAATTGAAATTAGCCCCGCGGCGAGGGGGAGCCGAGGGGCAGGCGATGCTGAGCTGGGCGAGGGGCTGAGCTGTGCCAGGGGGTGAGCCCTGACCCCCGGCTGGACCTGGCCTCCAGAGTGGGTCCTGGGGCCAGCAGTGCCCACAGGGATGAAGCACTGCCTGCGGGTTGTCCAGTTGTGCAAGATTGGGAAGCAGCGTGGACACCCACCCTGGTGTCTGTCAGACGAGGAGGATGCCCAGCCAGTCCCTGCCCCAGCTCTCAAGCCACTGACCCTCTCATTGTCCCCTGTCCCATCCCCTGCTCCAGGCCAGGGCATGCAGCAACCCCCATCGGCATCTCCTGCCATGGGGCCATTCCCATTCTTTCTGGGAGAAAAAAAGGTCCATTATCTGCAAAAGCACAAAGGCAGATGGCGAATGGCTGTCACCGGCGATGCCACTGCCCAGCAGGACCACGACGGAGCCATCCCGCCACCCCTCCGGCCCCGGGTCCCTCCGGCTCCCACCCCACCTGCTCCCCGTCAGATGGGAGGTGACCCCCACAAAGGCCTGGGCCGCGTCTGCCACCCTTGGGCTTTGCCCTGACACGTGTCACCTTAACCTCTTCCTTGGGGCCAGCTGCTGCCAGGGGACCCTGCTTTGTGGCTCCGGCGAGCGGCAGACGAGTCTCCCCATCTGGCCGGCGAGGCCTCGTCTGTTGGAGACCCCCTGCCCCGGCTCATAACGGCGTTAACCTCCCCTGCCCCGCTTCCACCCCCTCAACTGTCACCAAGCGCCCCAGGTCCCCAGGCTGGGGACAGACTGCATCCTACAGGGGCTTACAACATCCCTCACCCACCCCTGGCACTTCATGAGGACCTGGGATCCCTGCCTGCAGCTTTGACCCTGCCTGAAGGTATGCCAGGCATCCCTTCCTGCACCTCCAGCCTCCTCTGTCTGCACAGATCAGGCAGGACAAGGCAGGATGAGGAATTTGCCTCCAGGGCCTTAAAAAATTCCCCAATACCTGTGACTGCAGGTGGGGTGAGTCCAGCCCTGGCTCCCGCAGGGCTGGGGCTCACGACCAGCCCAGGGGCTCCATCCCAACCCCCTGCCACTGAGCCACATCCCTTTGCCCCTTGTTTGGTCCAGCACTGAGCTCCCATGGGAACTGGGGGATGCTGTGGTGCCCTGGGGTGCCCGGCAAGCAGGGGACCATGGGGGGTGGGCTGTGAGGAGCAGCAGGGTCAGGCCCTGGAGCACGTTAGGTGAAGGAACAGGAGAGTGACAGGATTAACCAGGTGAAGGAGCCGAGGCAGAGGCTGGCATTCCCTGGCTGCCTGGTCAGCGGAGTCCCCGAGCCAGGACAAGGAGAGGTGAGACTCCACCACCGCCCCTCCCTCCCCAGCCATCCATCCCCGAGGAGGCCTTATCTGCTGCTAATGCTTCGCAGCAGCCTCCCTCCCCAAAGCTTGTGGGCTTGGCAAGATGCTCCAAGACTGCATTTGCTCCAAATGGATTGTATCAGGGGGAGAACAAAGCACTGGAGAGTCTTCAAAGCGGAGCTGCCCACAGCAGAGGCGGCGGGTCCCCTCTGGTGACACCTCACAGGGGACACTCTCGGGTCCAGGCTCGGCCTCAAAACCCAGCAGGTAGTGGCTGGTGCCCCTCAGCTCCCTGTCCCAGCCCTGGCTCTGCCATTCCACAGTGGTGTCCGGGCAGGAGCCATTCAACAAGTGCTGGCCAGAAGACAACAGCTCCATTTTCACCAAAAAATGTTCTGCTGCAAAATCTGGCCTCGCTCCAGCTGCAAATGAAAAAATTAGGTTGTTTTTTGGGGTTTTTTTCCTGCTGCAGAGGTTCTTGGAAAGCTGGTGTGGGGCAGGCACTGGAGCAAACACTGACCTTGGCATTATGCCCTTGCCCACTTGTCTCCCCATCCCCGGTGCAGGAAGCTCCATGCAGAGCAGCTGGCAGAGCGGAGTTTTTCTCTAACACCCTCAAGAGCTTGGGGAAAAAAAGGGAAATATTCTCTCCTCTGTGGATCTGAGCATAAACTACAATCACAGCGTCAGGAGGGGTGATAATGTGGAGCTTCCCCTGCCCAGCCTGTGCTCTGAGCCCTTCAGAAAGATGGATGCAGGTGATGCCAGGACTGACCCAGAGCACAAACCAAGGTGTGCTCCGTGCTCGTGGTGAGGTTTTCTCAAGGAAGCACTGGCACACAGGGATCCATGCCTGTCAGGAAGGGCTAGAGCAGAAGAAGGAACCAAGGAATAAGACCAGAAAGTCATGTTGGCTTGGCTTCCGCTCAGATCCTCAGAAAAGATGGTGTCAGCAGTGAGTCAGATCCAGGAGGTATGTGAAATCATAAGTGAAGAATGCTGAGGAAACAGCAAAATCCCACAGAAAAAAAAATAATTGTTGGGGAAAAATACCCTGAACAACCTTCAAACAAAAGCCAGTGTGGATCCTGAAGCCTCGGTGCTGGGCAGTGTCATGAAAGAGAAGGAGTTCAGCAACTGGACACACTTCAGGGAGCAAAGGGATAACTGCAGGATTGCATCAGGGATGGGGAAAAAGGAAAACCAACCCTGGAGCGGTGGCTCTCTGCTGCAGGACGGCCACAGGGCACCACATGGCCCTGCAGCATCTGGCCCCACAGCAGTGGAATGGAGGGACACACAGGAGATCCCAGAGGCTCCCCCAGGGCATTCCCACCCATGGGAAGTGTCACAGGCACAAGGACTCCTCTGGACAAGTGTCTGAGAATCTGGGGGAACAATAGAGCTGCCCAAGGCCGGGGTCTGTAAGTGCATGGCTCACGCACTGTCACATCGTGAGGGACAGAATCATCTGGGCCACTTCAGCAGGAGGGACAGGGCAGGGGCTGAGCCAGGAGGCTCTGACATCCCCACAGACACATCAGGAGAGGTGCAGACAAGTGAGGAGCCTCCTGCAGAAGGCATGGGGTGGTTCACTGTGAGCCAGAGAGGAAAGATGGGGAGAAATTGAGGAAAATGTCCCAAATTCAGAAGCTCAAAAGAAAGGGAGGTCTGTGTGTCCTGTGGGGAGATGCTGAGAGGGGAAGAAGAGCTGGATGGTGGGAGCAGTGCTGGGTGGTGGGATTGGGGAGAGGGGTCCTGCCCATCGCTGCTGGGGATCACAACCAACCCCAGCCTTCCAGCCCTCCTGGAAAGGCCCAGACACCTGGCCAGGGAGGGGAGCTGGGGTCAAAGGGTGGGATGTTGTACAGTCCTGGTGCAAACGCAGGAAGACGACAGAGCCAAACTCCAAGCAGCAGAGAAACGGCAGGAGAGTGAATTTTGACTGGGTGTCCATGTAAACAGGGCTGTGAAACCTTCCCCTGCACACTGGAGAGAGCCAGAGGGGAGAGAAAAGCCAGATGGAAACTCACCATAAACCCAGCCCATGTGGGTACCACAGGTACCAGCAGGGCTTCAGGCTTCTGCCCCATCACAGCACCACCACGAGCTACAGCAGGTGAGATCAGATCACAGCTGGGGGTGGGAATACATCCATGGAGACACAGCCTCCCCTGCCCTTCAGGAGAACACCCCGTGCCTGGCAGTATCCCCATGGGAGTGCGAGCTGGGCACCAAACCATGGCTGCAGAATCCAGGTGGGAACAGGGGAGCCCAACAAGTGTGAAACAGCACCACAAAAATGTTATTTTGTTATCATAGGTCAATCAAACAATCCAGCTGGTTCAGTGTACCCTTCAAAGCGTGTGCACTGGAGCAGACAAAAATGGTGGTGCTAAGGAAGAGCTGTGTCAAAGGAGCTCCCAGCCCAAGGGCAAGCACAGGTAGGAGCACCGTAACCTGCACTTCCCATGGGTGAAGGCACTGCACTGGTGATCCTGCACAGTGACAGCTGTCATTGAAGGGATGCTGCTCTGATGCCATGAAGATTTTTCGCCTTTTCTTTTATATCCCCGTTATACCTTTATACAACTTCTGTATTCTCAGTGCTTTTTGCCTACATTCTTGGACTTGTTTGTCAAGCTGAGAGACTGAACATTTTAGAAGCTTTGTAACTGGGGATCAGTGTGCCCCAGACCCCAAGGTCCTCTCCAGAACACGTTCTGTAAACCAAGATAGAACCATCCAGGGGAAGGTTCCTTGGGGAGGGGGGCTCACTCGAGCCTCTCATTGGGGAATCTTTGATAGATCTGCTAATCAGTAACACCTATAATGTTAGATCTTTGGGGGTGTGCATTGCGGGGTGCATTTCGGTGCAGTCAACCTGGATGTGTGCACCTAAGGATCCTTAAAATAAATACCACGGTAAACTCCCTTTTCCCCTTCTAACAGTGTTTGACTCTTGATTTTAAGACCAAGAAAAGGCATCAGCTCCAGAGGGCTGACACATTCCCAGCGCTTCCCTCTGGAGGTGGACACCGGCCGCAGCTCTGGGAAGGAGCAAAGCCCCTGGCAGAGCTGAGCTAAGCTTTGGCTTGGTGCTGGATCCTCTCTGGGCTCCCAAGAGCTAAAAGCAATGAGGAAGTGCCCGCAGGGACTGTGGGACAGGGAGGCAGTGGACATCCTCCTCCAGTAGCTGGAGCCCCGGTGTCGCCATCTGTGCGGCTGCAGATTTCCCCCCCAAACTGTCCCAGCCCCACAGAGCTCTTTGCCCTTGACAGGGAGGATGAACAAAGAGGTTTTACATAATCCCACATGATCTGCATAATGCACGGCCCCAAAACCTGCTGCTCTCACCCGCCATGGTGCAAGGAGCCACTGGATGTTCCTCCCTCTTCTCAGCCTGATTCCTCTTCCCTGGCCATGCATCACTTCCAGGAGTGAAATCCTGTGTTGAGCAGCTCTGCCAGGCCCCCAGGTGGGGGTACCCACAGCTCAGCATGTTTGGGGTGCCGCTGGAGGCACCCACATTCCCACAGGAGGCTTTTGCTCCAGCTGTGAACACCACACAGTCAGCTGGGGAGAGAAAAAACACCAAAGTGCGTGGAGACATTTTCACAGGGACACTTTGAGGGTGCCACGTTGCCCGTGGCTCATCCTGAAAGGTCTCCACCTCCACTCCCACCATCACCTCTATCCCACCCCCAGGAAAGGAAAATCCTGCTGGAGCTCAGGTGCTGAGCTTTAGCTGGAGCCGAGCATTTCAGAGCCACAAAATTCTGCTGCCTCGAGCCAAGGAAAGAAACCATCCCTGGGTGATTGCTGATTTTGCTTAAAAATATAAAAGCAAAGCAAAAATTAAGGCCCAGCCGTCCCTGCAGCCAGTGGCTGTGATGCAGTGCCTGGCTGTGTTTGCAGGGCTGGGAATGGCATATCCAGCACAGCCCTTTCCCTCAGTGCCATCCACAATGACACTGTGACACATACACCGTGCAGTGGTGCCACACGGAAGTGGCCAGGCACAAAATCACCAGAAATCACCCCAAAGGAAGAGTCCATCCAGTTGGGAATCACTTTGGGATGCTCCCAAGCTCCTGCTCACCACAGGATGGGCACGAGCAGAGCCGGCAGCATCTCAGCATCCCCAACCGACTCCAATGACACCACCCGTAGGCTCCAAAATGTTGGGGAAAAAACAAATATAGCTCAAAGGAGACTCAGAGATCGAAGGGAAATGGCCATTAGCAGCCCTCCATCTGCAGTAAAGAGCCAGCCATGTCCGGCACTCCAGATCTAATGGGTTTTTAATATTCTCGTGGCACGCACTGGGGTGTAGATGGGAAGAAACACTTGGAGGTCTTGCATGAGCACCAGTACTCGGGGGGCTGCTCACAGAGTTCAGGCTCTTCCTTTCCCTGCCAGCTGCCTCGGAGATGTAGATGTTTCAATTATTCTGTCAAGCTGCATATTCCAAATTGAGGCCAGAGAAGTGTCTCTGTCTTATATAGAAAGAAAGGAAAAAATATATCCCTAAAAGGAAAAGAAATGAACTCAGAAATTAATAAGGCTGATTGACAATGCTGCTTTGGAAACTCTGGTACCATATGGCATCCTTGAATGGCTGCAGTGCTGTTAGGATGGAGCTGACCAGCTGGAGAGTTACTGTGGGTTGTTTGTAATTGTAATAATGGATATCAGATGGCTGGTGTGGAGCAGTTTATAAATGAGAACAGACAATGAGCCGCACTGTTTGTCAGGAAATCATTGCTGATATGGGCTTTGTGCTACCCACCACTCCCGGGTGGAGCTGGCTGCTCCCAGGGCACCCTGTGCTGCCCTTGGGTCCGGCTCTGGCCGGGAAAGGCACGATCCCAGGGCAGGTACTGCATCAGTGATCCAGGAGGGTGGTCCAGCCAGGAGAACTTCCAAAAAATCCCCCTTCACCTTCCTGGTGCTATGGGCAGAGCCCCAGATGGCATTGGGGCTGATGTCCTTCTGCAAAAGATGTGGGATACAGCCAAGGGGCCTTCCCTGAGGAAGCCAAAGCAAACGGGGACCTGTCTGGGATCCACCGGAGCCTCTGGAGCCAGTCAGGATCACAGGGCTGCTGGGATACTGACATTTCCAGACTGGTTTTTGTGCTGAACAGCCGGAAAAATCATGACATTTCAGAATTTGCCAGTTAATGGATTTTTTTTTTTTTTAAGTCAGTAACAGTGAAATTCATTATTTCGATTTCTGCTGATCTCCAACTCCACAGTTTAGCACATAAAGAGAAGCCTGAGTTTGGAACAAAAATGTCACACACTTGTTCACTCCTCTTTTCCAAAACGAACTTCCAACCAAATTAACACAGGACATTGCCCAGCTGGAACGTCCCCTGTGCTCCAGCTGAAGCCACCCCGTGCCAGTGGCCCGGCAGCCTGGGGCAGTGAGCCCCAGCCCAGAGGACCTGGGGCAGGAGACGGCTGGGAGGGAGAGAAGTTAGCTATTGCAACTCTTGTTAATTCCTTAGTGGTCCTGGATTATTTTTTACCCTAAAACCTATTTAAAAAGAAGTGATAACCCAACTGCGTTGTGCATGTTCCCTCATCACCTGAAGCCCTTTGGCAGTGCCAGGTGACGTTGCAAGGCAGGATGGGCACACCCACGTGTCCTTTCGCACTCAAACCCAAACACAGCTGGGCGCTCCAGCAGGTCTTATTTCGGGATCATCAGCCCCTGGGCAGGGATGGAAGGAGACCTGGCACTGCTGAGCCTCCTCCGTGCCCACCTTCAGGCCGATGGCATCTCTGGTGTGGGGGCCAGGGCGCGGCGGGGCTCCGGCCAGCCCGCAGCAGGCAGAGCTTTCTAGGAAAGCCATCTCCGTGGGAAGGAGGCCAGGACTGGAGCTGCGGCCACGGCACGTGCCAAGTGCCGGGCAGAGCATCCTCGAGCTGCCATGCCCCTCTGCAGGGCCTCTCCGCAGCCTGGAAATGCTCCCACCTCTCCTTCTGGCTGCACGGAGAGACTGTGGATACTGCGGGGTGGTCTGGGAACCCCCCACGCTGGACAGGAGCTGCCCTGTGCCCTCCTGTGTCGAGGGGCACAGGGGAGGGTGGGCAGAGGTGCTGGAAGTGCAAGGGAACGGCCTGGGGGGATCATATCCAACTCATCACCCTCAGCAAAACCCCTCCCTCAGCTCCATCATTTTCAGCTCTCGCTACCTGCAACAGAATTTCTGCTCTCTGGTTTGGTTTGGATAAGAAATTAAACTTCTCATATATATATATATATATATATATATATATATATATATATATATATATTCTACATAAATTATGTATTCATATTTAAATGTTTTATATTCTTATATATAAAGATTTCTTTTATACTATTCTTCTGTAGTATAGAAATATTCCTTGGAAATGCCAGGGTGTACAAATCCTCACACAAAACCCATGGTGAAGCTGGAAGCAGGCAGGGCAAAGTGACTGAAGTCCATGGTTGAAATCAGCAGGCAGGAAACCTTCCTCTAATCCATCACCCCTAACCAAGCTCTATGGTTAATTCCCTGAAGAATTATGGAGTCCTGCTCCCTCCCAGTTCTGAAAACATCCCTGTTTATTCTGGGGCATGGCTCTTCCTCTAAACTCCAGTATTTCTTTTTTCAGTTCAGAGAGGATTATTTGAATCTGCTTACTGGCAGCCTTGATTTTTAGGCTTTCATGTAAAATGCAACTCACCCATTCATTTTAATAGCAGAGATTCCAGGTCCGTCTTATATAAATCAGCCACCACTTAGGGAAAATTGGCATCCCATTACCATGCACCAAACATCATAATTAAGTTTTAATTTATTTGTAAGGGGATGCTGAGGTGTGGTGCAGACACGAGAGTGTTTTGGACACCCCCTCTGGAACTGGACCTGGGAAGCAGGAGGGCTGATGGCATTCCCAGACCCATCCGTGGTGTCCTGTCCCCATGTCCCCACAGACCTCCCAGCGACCCGATCACATCCTCCCAGTCTTAGCCTGAAGTTGTCACTCAGTAGGAAAACTCCCCCTCTTTCTCCAGCCCAACTTTGGCTGACCTCATCAGCAAACTGAACTAATTGTAGCAAGGGAAGTGGGGGAACAGCCCAGTGGCCCTTCCTGACGGGGTGGCGGCTGTCACAGCGTGTTGGTGGCCCCGGTCCCCAGCACTGAGCCTCAGGTCCCCGTGTGACTTCGGCGGGGCAGATGAATTTCTTACCGCTCACTATCACCTTTTAAATCACCGTGACTGCAAGCCCAGACAAACGCTGTCAGCAGCTGAAATGCAAAGAGCATTAGATTTCAAAAGAAAGAGGGGTTCGACGCGAATCCGTACACAAACACACTCGTTTTTCCGGCGCAGCCACTCTGGAAACGCTGAGCACCCCAGGCTGGGTGCAGCCCTTCCCTGGCGCCCGAGCATCCTACACTTCATGTGGTTTCGTGAGCTCAGCTTGCCTTGCCATCACTTTTGGGGTGTCATCAGTTTGATCAGTCCCCATCACCCCGCGCAGGGGCCCCATCGCAGCCAGGCTGGCGTCGTTGTTGGGTTTTGTTTTACAGGGGTAATAGAGCCTCTCCACATCCTCCCGCCCAGCTCGGCTCCCACCCACGCACTGCCGGTGTTAAGGGGTTTTGTTTGCCGTGCCTGGCAGGTAACGGCCCCCAAAAGCGGTGTCACTTTGTCACCCCAAGCCGGCAGCTGCACAGCGGGTGAGGGGCAGGCGGCAGCAGGGTCAATGTTCGTGGGATCTGTGTGCTCCTGGAGGGATGGATGTGGGATTCCCAGCTCTGCTCCGAGCCCTGGTGGATCCCTGGCCCATCAGCATCCCATGTCCCCTTTCTTCCTTTCCATGGGAGATTGAAAAATCACCAAGAATCTGCTGGAGGGAGTTGAAAATCCAAAGTAGGAGCCAGCTGAGCACTAGGACAGGCACATGGTGGCTGTGAGCATGGACCCTGCACAGCCACAGCAGCCCGAAATCCTCTGGAAAAAGTGCACCCAGAGCCAGAGGCAGGATCGTGAGGGGATCAGCACCACAGCCAAGAGGGAAGAGTCATCCCGAGCTGGGAGGACGAGGATGGAAGCACAGTGCCAGAGATGAAGGTGCGTTAGGAGCAGAGGGCTGAAATAAAAGCCGGCAGGGGGTGATGGTAGAAGTGGTGAGCTGCAAAACGCACCAAAAATTCCTTCTGCTTCTGACATCTGCAAAAAATATTAAAACCCAAATCAGGCTCCTATCCCAGCCTCTACTCATTTGCTATTTACTGCCAAACACCTCCACCGTGGCAGCTGACTTTTGCTTTGTGTCTGTGCCCGCACACATCCCATTGCCGGAAAATGATGTTTTAAAACAACAGAGCAAACCCCAAAAAGTGCTGGGTGCTCACATGAGGATGAGGATGGCCACAATGGAGGAGCAGCAGCAACCAGGGTGTGTGAGCGACACCCCCAAGCCTGGCTGTGCTCTGACAGGGGTTGTGATTTGCAGAACGATCACTCCTTAGGGAAATGATGGGATTTACGCCACAGGTGCAGGTCTGGCTGGAAGTGGAGCACAGCAGCCAGGCTCGTGGTGATGCTGCCACCCAAGGAGCCACCACGGGACAGCCCTTCTGCCTCCCCAGGGTCCCTCTGGACAAGGGACTGCTCTGAGCATCCCCAAATCCTTCATCCCCAGCCCATCTGCCGCTCAAATGCCGCTCCCTGGCTGCGATGTCGGGGTGGCTCCCACTCCTCATTAGAGGTCGCAGCCCCCGAGCAAAGATTAATCTGGCACTTGTGTGAATTTATCTGCTTGAAAAGAGAGGGACCGGCTCTGACCTCACAGTCTGGAGACTGGTGGGGAGTTTACTGTCCCCTGAGCTGTCAAGCCAATTCCCTGCAGTACCAAGCTGTTGTTCTTGGCATCTGCTAGGCAGAAAGGCTGTGAAACACCCCAAATATCTGTTTGTTTTAAAAGGTAAATATTAATTTCAGGATGCTGTTTACATAAGCAGACTCTTGGAGCTTGAGCTCACTGCCTTTTGCTGGTGTCACATGGCATTAGTGTGTATTTAACATTTATTTAACTCTCCTTGGCCCTGCTTGTGCCAGATGGCAGGCAGCCTGCACGGCCAGGCTGGGCTCAGCTCTGGGCTGCTCCGAGTGTGACAAGGGGCTGGGTTGAGGCTGCAAAGTTAAAAGTTTGAGCACTTTTATGGCTGCAGGTTCCTGAATGATACCAAAACACACCGTGGCTCTGTGTCCCCGAGGCTGGGTGGTGTCCCTGCCCCCAGAAGCCAAAAGCAAGGCAACCAGGGAATCATCCTTTGACAAGTCCAAACTGGTGCAATGGCTGGACTTTCCTCAGCTCTTGCTGGCATTGGAGTCTGATCACCTTGACCTGATCCTGCCTGGCACTGAGCTCCCTCACTGCTCCCTAGGGAGCAGGTCTGTGGGTCCCAGCAGCCATCCCCGTTTGCATGCACTGGGTGGGACACCCAGAGCTGAAACCCTGAGCTGCACAAGTTGTGGGGTGCCCGGGCAGGCGGTGATGTGGATGAGCTGATGACATGGCAGAGGAGCTGATGATGTGGCAGAGGAGCTGATGACGTGGCACGGGAGTTGATGACATGGCACAGGAGCTGCTCGCTGGCTCCCAGGGTCCTGAACAGCGAGTTGGTTCCTCTCAGTGAGTTGCTGAGAGATCTCAAAGCGATGCACAGCCCTGATGTCCAGCTCCGACTGCTGAGTGCTCACACGTCTCTTTTCTGCCCCTCCAGTCACTCACTCTCCCAGCACAGGGCATTTTTTGGGTAATGCACCACTGTCAGTGTCACTGCTTTCCCAAACAGTGAAGAAATGCAGCCAGATGGCCTCTGGAAAACAAGTAAGATATTCAAAACAGTATCAGCCTCTTTATGGCTGCAGCAGGCACTCATCAGCTTGAATATACAAACGAGGAAGATCTGAGATGGTTTCAGGGACAGGATTACAGCTTCTAAGCTGGGCTGGACACCCTCGTGCTCAAACATTTGTGTTTGAAGAAAGGGATCTGCACAATAAATAATGTCCCCTGATTTTATCTCAGAATTATTGCCTGTTGGGCTCGACAGCCGCTGTGTGCTCTGCCTCCCACCTGCTGAACAGGTCTCATCCCACCCATCCCCTCCTCCAGAAGTTTTTGCTTGATGGGATCCCATCCCCTCCCCCAGGACACACCTGCCTCTCCAGGCAATGCTGACCACTCGCACTGTGCCAGGAGAAACACTGACCGGACACCAAGACTGACCTTGGGAAACTCCACCAACCTCCAAACCTCCTTCTGGCACCATCTGCCTCACTCGCCTTTCACTCAGTTCTCACCCTTGTTAGTGATGCCTGTACTAAACTTTCCATTTTGCCTTGTTTGGAAAACCAGTTCGCTGTGAAGGAAGCAGGCAGGGTACTCTGCCATGACCTGCCCTGTGAGAGGAATCCTTTATCTCATTTCCCACTCATTCCTATGACAGTAATGTCTTTCTTTCCAGCATTTTTAGAGCTACAAATGCCTGTGAGATGAGAGATTTCCAAACAACATTCCCTCTTGCTTTTGTGTTCACTGTTCTTTGATCAAAGCTGTTAATCCTTGCCGCCAGATCTGCCTTCCCTGTAGAGGAAATGGAAAGACTGAACTGGTGTGGGAACTGGGAGGGGACAGCAAAGGGGTGAGGAAGAGGCAGGACAAGGCTGTGGGGAGCAAGACTGGCCATAAATCTTTGTCTGAGAGAGTTTGTTCCACCCAGGGCCTTCCCTCCCTCTAGCTTAGCATCCTGCAGCCACCTTTGTCATGTTGGTTTTATTCAGAGGGGGACTCAAGGCCATGAGGTCTCATAGAATCAGAGAATCAGAGAAGGTTTGGGTTGGAGGGACCTTAAAGATCATCTCATTCCAACCTCTGCCATAGGCAGGGACACCTTCCACTATCCCAGGCTGCTCCAAGCCCCGTCCAGCCTGGCCTTGGACACTTCCAGGGATCCAGGGGCAGCCACAGCTTCTCTGAGCACCCTGTGCCAGGGCCTCCCCACCCTCCCAGGGAAGAATTTTTTCCCAATATCCCAATATAAACCTCCTCTCTTTCAGTTTGAAGACATTCCCCATTGTCCTGTCCCTCCAAGCCCTTGTAAAGTCTCTCTTCATCTTTCTTGCAGGCTTCCTTCAGGTACTGAAAGGCCACAATTAGCTCACTCTGAAGCCTTTCTTTTCCAGGCTGAGCAATCCCAACTCTCTCAGCCTTTCCTCCCAGCAGAGCTGCTCCATCCCTCTGATCACCTTGATGGCCTCCTCTGGACTCCCTCCAACAGCTCCATGTCCTTCCTGTCCCTCCTGTTCCCTTTGGAAGGACCTTTGCACGAGCTGGAGGAGCACCATTCCTTCAGGATGGGGACCAAACCCAGAATGGTGCTTCACATCAGTGCTCAGGCAGGGCTAAGGACGTGGCAGGACAGCAACCAGAACTGAAAAAAAACCATCTGCAGAGCATAGCTCGCTCAGCATGGCATGAGCTGAGGTGGGGGATGGCAGCAATAACCAGAGCAGAGGCCAAGTACCTGCTCATACAGCAAGCACCATTCCCTGTGCATCTGATAGAGAATTCACCGTGGAAAAGGTGCCTGTGACGTGACAGCCTGATATCCAATTAAATTAAATGTTCTAAAGATGGTGGGAGCACCTCTTGGCTTTTGGAGGGCATGTATGAATATTTTGGTGGTTTACTGGCCATGGATACATACCCTGTATAGAGGCTGTGTATTTATAGTCCTAAAAATGCTGCTTGCAAAACTGTGGCTGCTCAGTCGGGTGTGATAGAGGTATATAAATACTTAGACAGATATATCTACCTCTCCACACACCGCACTGGGCTGAGAAGCCTTTTTTCTTGTCCCAAATACATTATGTGTTCAAGTGATAAAAAGAAAAGGGTTCCAAATGAAGTCCACATGCCTGTAGAGCTTCTTCTCTCGTACACCAGCCTATTTCAAGGACATACAGCAGCATCAGCTGAGTGAACAGGTGTTGCTCGGTTGGACGCAGCACAGAAATCCGTAGTCATAAAGGCTGGGTGGGTTTTTTTCTCTTGGAGCAAATAAGCCCTGCTCTGTCTATCAGTATACCAGCAGAGGAAAAATTGCATCTGACACCTTTGTTTGATGGCTGTTGTTCCAGAGAGCATGAGACAAGCTCAGCTCACTGTATGGCTTAAAATCTGGGCGGGTGGAGGTGGGGAAGGAGAGCTCCCTGCAGGGCAGGCTACAGCAGAGGGTATCTCCATGTAACATGCTCCCCTTGCTCACAGACCATCAGGGTCTGGAGCTTGCCCTCCCTACAACACCATGCCCACGTCTCACCCACAACCCTGGCACCACTCGTCTCAGATCTGAGAAAGAGCACAGAGATCCCATTCCCTGCTCACACCTCTTCCTCTCTAGAAGACACTTGCTGGAGGGGCAGCAGGATGGCCCCATTTCAAACGTGATCCTACTTCTTGTGGGGAAGTCACATATACCTATGGAAATGTCCCCAAAACTGCTGTCCTGAGCAGCTACGCCTTCCATCAGCATTGAGGCCTGCAAGACCAAGCCTCATGTGCATCTTTTCCTGGTGTTCCAGGGGTATTATTTAGACAGTCCTCTCCTCTTTGGGGTTTCCAAAGCAGCTGTTCCATCTTTAGAAACCAAGCAGCAATGCAGGCCCTGTCATGGAGCTGCCCTGTGCCTGCCATGGCTTCACCTTGGGCAACATCAAATCTGTTGAAGAGAAATGAAGATGAAAATACATTTGCTGCTCCTTCAAAGCTTTTCCCAGCACATTCCAGTGCTCTGCTTTGGTTTCCCAGTCCTCATCACCCTCTCCTCAATCTGAGCAGCGACACTTCACTAGAAGGGCGTGTCCTTCTAGGTTGGGGTGCTCTGGAGGGATGGGACAAGGAGCAGGGCAGCAACAGCCCCACACTGTCACCACAGCAGTTCCATCTTCTCTGCCCTCAGCACACAGAGAGATCCAGCCTGGGTGAGCCTCAGGGAGATGCCAAGCTGCAACTGGCACATTCAGGTGTCTTGGGAAGCTGCTCCCATCACGGTGGGCTCTGATGGAGCCCAACCTGCCACTCTCCAAGGAGCTTCACAGGCTTTAAGAACCAGCTAAATAAAAACAAGGCCCTTATCAGCACCCCACACAATGGTCCTGTCTGCTTCACCAGTGTCAAATTGGCTCCAGCAAGGCTGTAGATGACACAGAAATGAGGTGGTGGCAAACACTGGCCAGAGCCAAGCTACAGCCAGCCCAGCAGGAGATAACAGCGACACGGGGGATGCAGGCTCTGGCAGACAGGGGCCAGGGGAGGAGGCAAAGCCATAAAGTTAAAACCAAGACAATGGGACCGGATGGATGATCCTGTTGTTTTAGTGCTAAGTTGGATCTGCTCCATCCTGGGATATCTGGGCCCAAGAGATGCCTGTTCCTGGCCAGCAAACTCCAACTGAGCATGTGGCTCCCTGAGCATGGGGAGTGAAACACTGCTGAGCTGCAGGGCTGGGCTGTCCACAGGCTGCTGCCAGCAACCACCAGCCCAGAACTGGGGCAGGTCAAACCCAGTTTGCTGGGAGCATGGTCCTATGTTGCTCCCAGGAGGAGCGGGGTATGGGCAACCCAGTGTGCCACGACCTTCCTAGAAAGAGTGTCCTGCAAGGAACAGCTCTTCCAGGAGCGGTGGCCGGCTTCCCTGGGCAGCAGGTGATTTCAGCAAGTGTAGTGATTTCTCAGCTACAAGTGATCCCAGCTCTTGTGATTCAGCTCTTTGTGAAATCACCCACAGAGAACTCGGGGACAGAGAGACAGGAGCCTCGTACAGCAGTTCCACAGAGGCAGCTTTCATTGTCCAGCAGCCCCTGTGAAGGGGTGGCCAGGGACAAGGCTCCCTAATCAGGGCTGGGGGGCAGAGGTTCCATGGGGTAGGCAGGGGGTGGGGTAGAAACCAACTGGCCAGCTGGGTACTGGGTATTACCATACAGAAACAAGGCGTGCTGGGGGTGGTTCACTTTGTCACCATGACCCAGAGGAAGGTTGCTCATCTCTGGGCAAGATCATCCTGCCCTCAGGCCTCTCTCCTCCAAGGGAGTGCAGAGGGCTCCTGTGCCAAGGGCTCCTGTGCCAAGGGCTCCTGTGCCAAAGGCTCCCAGCCCTCCACAGTCCTACTGGGAAACAGCAGCCCTGACCCGTGTGCCCTTTCTTCCCCGAGCAGGGCTCACAGATCTCAATGCCTTGATTATACAGGCAGTGACTTGAGAGCATGGACAGAGCCAGCTCGGATCTCCTGCCCCATCCCACGAGCTCTCTTTCACTGGAGTAAGCTCTTCCTAGACTGAAGCAGGGCATCCATAGCCACACTGTTACCAGCATGACTTGGTAACTGGTGAGGATATCTACCTAGGGCAGGAGACTGTGTCCTGGCCCTGCTTCCAGGACCGCATATATATTTTATTGCTGGGAAGGGAAACCCCAGCTATAACCCAATTTGCAGGCACATATCTTCCTCCTACAGCTACTCCCAAGTGTTTTGGGACATTCCTGACCAAGCTGGCATATTTTCAGCTTCCCAGAGAGCACCTAAAGTGGCAAATCCCTGCAGGATGGGAGCAGAGCTGTGCTTCGTTTTCAGATGCCGATCAGACCTCACCATAAGGAAAAGGTTCTTCCCCCAGAGGGTGCTGGGCACTGCCCAGGCTCCCCAGGGAATGGGCACGGCCCCGAGGCTGCCAGAGCTCCAGGAGCATTTGGACAGCGCTGCCAGGGATGCCCAGGGTGGGGTTGTTGGGGTGTCTGTGCAGGCAGAGGTGTTGGACTGGGTGATCCTTGTGGATCCCTTCCAGCTCAGGGATATTCCATGATTCTATGAGGCTGCTGCCTTGACAAACCCTGAATAGGAGTCTCAGGCTGTCAGTGAAGCTCTTGTGATCCCAAACTCTGGCATTTCTAGGTTTTGAGGTACTTATGCAGTGAAAGCTTTAGCTTGTAGGAGCAGAAAGACATCTCACCTTTGCCATGGATATTTGACTGTGGCAAGACTCCCTGGGACACTTTGTGGACGTGGTTTAGCGGTGGGCTCGGAATGTGGGAAATGCCGGGAGGGAGCAAAACCACTTTGGTTACAACACCTGAGGCACTGGGGCTGAGCTGGGGACAAACCTATTTGTCCTCAGATATTTTAACACTTTAGGGGGGTACAAGTATTGTAAGACCTTTGGGGTTGTGGGTACAGGTATTTTAACATCTTTTGGGGATACAGGTATTGTAACACCTTTGGGGGTGTGGGTACAGGTATTTTAACATCTTTTGGGGATACAGGTATTGTAACACCTTTGGGGGTGTGGGTACAGGTATTTTAACATCTTTTGGGGATACAGGTATTGTAACACCTTTGGGGGTGTGGGTACAGGTATTTTAACATCTTTTGGGGATACAGGTATTGTAACACCTTTGGGGGTGTGGGTACAGGTATTTTAACATCTTTTGGGGATACAGGTATTGTAACACCTTTGGGGGTGTGCACTGGTATTGTAACACCTTAGGGGGAGCGGGAGACCTCCGTGGAGGTGGAGAATGCGGACAGTTGGGTCTGTGAAGGTTACACCCCGCAACTCGGCTGTAATCCATCACCGAACTAACACGCACCGCACCTCCCCTCCCTCCACATCCCCTTCCTGCCCGGCTCCCGGGGCGGGCCGGGGGAGGCCGCGCCCCCGCTCTCGTCACGGCGAGGGCCGGGCCGGGCCGGGCCGGGCAGGAGGCGGCGGGGATTCGGGCCATGGTGGGGATCCCGGGAAGCTGCCAGTGTAAGAGCCGGGATCGGGGCACGGGCGGGAGGCAGCGCTGGGCCGGGGCCGAGCGGGGCCGGGCCGGGGGGAGCGGGGCTGAGCCCCCGGAGCGGGGCGCGGGAGGGGGACACGCGCTTTGTATCGCGGTCTGTAATTGTGTGTGTGGTTCGTGGGTGTTTCTCAGCGTGCGGGTTCATTGCCCCGAAGTGTGGGCCTGGGGGACCCCCACCCGCAAGCCCAGCCCGGCGTTCCCCGGGTTTATGTGGAATTTCCAGGCTGGATGGGCTTTGGCGGCCGGGAACAAGGGGTGCAGCCCCCCCCCCCCCCCCCCCCGCTCACCCCTGGGCAGGCGGCTGGGTCCGGCAGTGCCGGAGCTCAGGTGTTGGAGCCAAAGGGAAAGGTTTGCACCCTCCTGGCACTTCCCGCATTCCCAGCCCGCCGCTGGAACACGTCGGTAAAATGTCCCGGGGAGTGCCACCACGGTGGATACCCGGGACAGAGCTGGCCACGAGTGTTCCAACCCCTGCAAACTGCGGGCAGCGACCCGGCACCTGTGTGCGTGTGAATCCTGTGCACATAAATCCTGGCTTTGGCAGCATCCTCTCCTGCTTGGAGCTGGGAAGGTGGATCTCTTCAGCTCCATTTGCATTAATTTCCCAAAACTCCTGGGTTTGTTGCCAGAAGTGTTGTGCCCTCTGCAAGCCAGGAGGTTGGCAGGAGAGCACGTGGTTAGCCTGTTTTTCAATCTCCTGAGCGTTTTGTGGCCTGTGCTTGTTTATCCACAACTGGGAATGGAGAATGAGCCCATCCCGGGATGAGGAGTGAGGTGCCGGACGGAGCCGGGGTGTCTGTGTCTAGCAATGTCCATTGCACATGGGCTGGATCATGGCCTCAAGGTGACTCTGCGGATAAGCCATAGCTCAGGAAAGGGAGAAAAGCAGTTAAAAGCACATCCCAAAGCTCAGGAAATTCAGGAATTTTAAAATGAAGTGTGATTGCTCATAGGGAAGCAGTGTAAAGATAGATGCTGATGCTAATGTGGAAACCACTCTGAAAGCTGCATTCCCGATATGGAGAAGGAATTACCGAGTGACAGAAGTTGCAGCGGGTGGTTTTATACTTTGTTGTGCTGCTTGATGCAAAGTGTGTGGAGATGTTGAAGTGAGGCTGTTACCCCTTAAGGCAGTTAGAAATATATGAGTCTGGCAAGGCACGTGGACTTTACCCAGCCAGTGTCCCAGGTGCCTGGAGAGCACCGTGGTGGGAGAGCCATGTCCACATCCATGTGGCTGTGGAGAGCCCTGGCACCTGGCTCCTAACCTTCATTTTGTCAGCCCTGAAGAAAAGGGCCCACAGAAGGAGCTCGGGTGAGATCATGTGCTTTAACCCCGCTGTCCAAAGTCAGCCCTCTGTGCCCCATCTCCTTCCCCAAGCTCCCTTTGAAGTCACATTGGAGAAACAGGCGCTTCTGAGGGTGTTGCATCTCTCCAGCCTTGCACACCTCTCTTTGAATGAGACAAATTCCACACTGGAGGTGCCTGGGCTTTTTCACTGCCTGCAAGGGGAGTCCAGGAGAGCTGGCTTAGGCTTTGGCAGTGAGGAGTTGGATGAAACAAATCCCACACAGTGTGTCTGCTCGTGGTGCAGCTCAATGGTGTATGCAGAGACTGCTCGGACTCCCTGCTTCCCTCAGACTGAGCACAGGGAGGACAGACAGACCTTTGAAATCCTGCTAAAAATCATTGAAGCTAAGGGAGACAGGGATCTTGTGCCTCCATCATAGGTTCAGGATGGGTATGTGAAACCAGTTCCTCTCTCAGCTGTGACACTTTCTGCAACACAGGGCAAGCTGTTTGAATGTTTTATTGGATCGTGGCAGGAACGTATGGATGTGTGTGTAGCTGTTGAGTTTTGCAATATTAAACCATGTCTGAGATTAGGAAGGAATTGTTCCTTGTGAGGGTGGGGAGGCCCTGGCACAGGGTGCCCAGAGAAGCTGGGGCTGCCCCTGGATCCCTGGCAGTGTCCAAGGCCAGGCTGGACGGGGCTTGGAGCAACCTGGGCTAGTGGAAGGTGTCCCTGCCCATGGCAAAGGGGTGGAATAAGGTGGTCTCTAAGGTCCCTCCCAGCCCAAACCAGTTTGTTATTTTGTGATTAGGGCTTTTCATCTGGGCGCTGCTGACAGGACTGCAGAAGCAATCACTGACCTTATGGCAGCAGGGACAGCAAAGCCATAGCCCCTGGCAGGAGAGGGTGAGGGCACCTGGAATGCTTGGAGTGGGAGCTAAGGTGTTATTTTTGTGCAGCTTTAATGTGCCTGTGGCCCAGCATCCATTGGGGAATGCTAAGGATAAGCCTGGTGAGCCATGCAGCTGCTTTATAAAGATAAGCACATAGATATGGGCTATAGCTATCAGGACCTTTGTAGATAGATCAGGTAAGGATGTCCTGTTAGTGCCAGCTGTTAACAGCCTGAATGCTGACACAAGACATCACTTAGTTCTTGAGCCCAGTGTCAGCCCAGGAACACTGCTGGGGTTTATCTTTGGTCTCAAGAAAGTAATAATCAGCTGTAGACTCATAATTTTTATAAATCTAATTATCTGCATTGCTTTGGTTATCAGCCCAATGATTTCTGCTGTGTTACACAGATCCTGGCAATGTCAGGAGGTTGCTTGATTCCTTTGGGTGTGTGTTACAGAGAAGTGGATCAGTGCTCAGTGTGAAACTAATGATGGGGAAAGAGAGAAGCAATGAAGAAGGAGTGCTTTGAAACTTTGGGATGTTCCAGTTTGAGGCACATAGTGGCTCTCATGAATATGCTCTTCTTACATTTCCAATGGGCAGAAATTGAAATGGATCATTCAGGGACTTAGTCTTGATTTTCATACGCCGTAAAATGAAAGGCTTAAGGTGTTCCTCTTCCTTTGTGCCAGTGTTCAGGAGAGTGAAATAAACTGACATTTTAAAGCAGTCAGCGAAAAGAAAAAGAGTTTTTTGATTTGCAGGGACTCTGAGGGTCGAAAAGAGCTTGTACTTGGGGTAGAGCTTGTGGAGTTGACTCTGCTGGAAGCAGGACTGGAGTGGAATAGTGAGCTGAGTGCTTGCCATCTGCCTGAGCTGCCAAGGAGTCACAGGCACCTCGAGAGGCTGCCATGAGCCACTGGAGGGGGGAGAACTGCTCAGGTTTCTCTCTTGCTGGCAAGAATCAGAGGTGAACTCTTCCCTTTCAGAAGAAGGAGGTGGCTGTAAAACTCAAAAAGGTGAGAAGTGAATCCATCTCTCCCCCTCTGATGTAGAAAGTCCCAGGGGAAGGGTTTCCACCCAGACAGGTGATTTACCTGGAGCTTTTCCAGAAAACCACAGTCCTGAGGGCACTTGTCCAGCCAGTGTCTGGGACTTAAAACTTGTCCTGTGTCCCTGTCACCTTCCCATCTCTTTGTGCCACATCCTGTGTGCACACCCTTGTTTGATTCAGCTACAGAGGTGTCCTGGGCGTCATTTTGGCTGTATTTTGCGCTCCAGGTTAATCAACCCTGACCCCAGAAGTCAATTAAAATGTCCTTTACTCCGTGTCATCAGAGAGCGCCACTAACTTCTACAGGTAGCAGCTTTTCTGGCACTTGGACTTTGAGGTCAAACTCTGCACATATGTCTTCCTCAGTGACGTGCTTTGCACACTTGGGATAATTTAAAGGATCAGACTGTTCAGGCAGGGATTTTCTCCAGTGTAGATTTATGTTGGTATTTAAGATAGTCATTGCTATTAGCCCTCAGCCTTGGGTTGCAAGGGTGTTTTCACAAGGTACATGGCATACTCATGGCTTGGCTTTGGGGCCATAGGTGACACTTCAAAGCTTGCTAAAAAATATTTGAAAAATATTATAGAACTCTCTCATTACAGGTATGGTTTTGAATGGAAAAATGCAGGATTAGCCTTTTTTTGACTGTGGATATAAAATAATCAAACAAATACTTAGTGAATGCTTGCAGACTTACTGCTGCTTTTGTCCAAGTGGTTTCGATAGACACACCAGTTTGTTGGCATCAATACCAGCTTCTCCCTGCTTAGCCGTACTTTTTAATCCTCATGACCTCTTGGGAGTTGGCTTTCACTTCCTAGTAGTGCACCTGGTTGTTGTAGCAGGAAGTTCCTCCAAATATATCACCTGCCATGCTCCCACCTGGCCTTTTTGTGTGTTTGATCCCGCCTTCTCTGGCAGGAGGCAACAAGAGGAGGAGGAGAAGGAGGTATAAAGCCCTAAAGGAGATAAAGCAGGGAGGCTGTACATGTTTGGGGTGTGTGGGAGTGGGCTGGTCTGGCCAGGGACTGGCGAGAGGTGGTTGGGTCCAGCAGTTGCTGGCACTGGTGGGACTGGGCTGGTGGCACACAACAGCCGGGCAGTGCTGAGGAGCCAGTCCAGGGACCCTCCCTGACCCCCACCTGGTCAGCAAAGACTCTTCAGTCACCTTAACAGGAGTGGTGAACCCACAAATGGGCCTTGCAGCTCATTACATCCCGGCTGTCTTTTGTTTGTTGCCAACAAATATTTGCTTTGTACTTCTAACTTGTGCATCCTGCCTGCGGAGCCTCTCCGGATCTGGCCAGAGGTGTTGGATCAAACAGAGGTGGAAGAGGGGCTGTAGTGTGGGGTACAGCTGTAGGGCCCCCATGGTCCTGGGCAGGCAGAACTCCTGGTTGTCTGCTTGGAGCACAGGCAGCTTCCTTTTCTTAGGTGAGTATTGTGGGCTGCAGTATTCTGTGGCTGTGTTCCCGAGAGCGAGCATTTCTCTGAGCCTTGGCTAAGCAGAAACTTAAATTAACACTTTTTTAAATGATGGGGACAGCTCAGCCTGTGGCGTTTCCAGGTGTGGATGAGATTAATTTGCTTATCTTAGTTGAGGGCAGGTAATTACTTGTGCAAGGGAGGTACCAGAGTCAGGATGTTAAAACACAAAGAAGTCAAATGTTCCTCTGTTCCTCCCCCGTTGTGCGAGCTCGTTTGCATTAAAACACCCGTCTGGCAGATCTGCTGCAGGAGCCTTCCCTCCATCTCCTCCTCCTCCTCCCTGATTAGCTTTGGTGGGGGCCAAGAAGGCACCGATGAATTCTGACTGGAAGGAGCTGAACTTTGAGGGGAGATGAAAAAAATCCCTCGAAACATTTGCGGCCCTGGCAGCGCGTCCGCGGGTCGCTGATGGGGTTTATCTTCTGACATCATGAGGATCTCTGACATTTCTAGCTTAGAAACAATAACTCGCCTTATCCGTCGTCATGTTTTTCTAATTAAAGACAAAGCTTGGTAAATATTTTTTAAATGATTGAATTTCCCAAGTATGGAAAACACATGTCGGGAGTCAGGCTGGCTGCGTCCGATGCGCCTTTTCCCACCACGTCCCTCGGAGCACGCGAGTGCAAGTACAGATTTAGAGCTGTGGGTGACAGGTTTATCTGGGATGATTGGCAAGGATTTATAAACCAGGAGGGGATTTACTTTGCTCTCCCTCCCTCCTCTTCCCCCTGCTCCCCCCACCTCCCCGACCCCCGTCTCAGAAATAGGAAATTGGGATCACATTAAACCCTAATTGGTTTGGCTCCAGCGCTAGTTCGGTGGCTGCCAAATAGTTAATTTATTGCGTGAGAGTTTGGCCATGTGTTGAGAGGCAAATTTGCTTGAAGCAAGGCATCTCTGTAAACTCTACATCCATTCCTGTGCCAGGTCCTGTTTACAGCATCTCTAGAGCGGGGTGCAGGGGTTGCTTTCCGTGCCCATCCCGGCAGGACAGCGCAGAGGACGCTGCGGCGGGGCTGCCGTCCCGCCTGCCTCACTCCACTGCCAAAACGCTCTCAGGAATTGTTGCCTAAAAGAGCTTAAAGTGGTTTTAGCCGGACTTGGCGCTCGACGTTCAGAAACTGCCAGCTAGATAAGACGTGGGAGGCTCTCAGGAGAATAAATGCATCTGTTTGGGAGATAGCAGCAGGCCTGGGCTGTCACCGCGGAGCGGGGCCAGGTGGGGAGTCCCCGGGGGTGGAAAGATGGCTTTTCCTGGATTATGTGAGCAGGGGCAAATGGGAAGCTGGCATATCTGGCTGCCCCACTGAAGTCCTCGTTGTTCCTGCCCTTCTCCGTGAGGCCACTTGGACTGGTGACTGTCGGACATCCCAGATTTGTTGTCACTCGCTCTTGGACCTGTGGCATCTAGTGGTGTTTGGCTCCTGCGAAGTTTTCTGGAAGTTGGGCTCCAGTAGAAGGGTTTGCAGGACAAGCAGCACTCGCTGAGGCCATCACTGCCTTCCCCGGCACTTGACAGGGAATTATTTGGATATAAGAGGATGCTGCAGCCAGAGTTAAAGACTCACTGCTAGCGCGCCTCCGGTGTGGAGTGTGATTTGAAAGAGGCTGTGTAAGGAATAAATCCATGGCTGTGGCATTTTCTTTCATTCCTCGCTGAGTTAAATAACAAACTTTGCGTAAGTGAGCTGCTTCCAGCTCTGAGGCAACAGAATTATCACCGCCGTGCTCAGCAGAGCCCTTTCTGTGTCAGCTGCTATTTCCATTGTGAACTTGATACCTGAAGGCTCAATATTGTGACCCTTTAATTTTCAGCTGCTGAAACGTCCCCTGCGAGCTGGCTACAGGGGAAGAGCTCAGAGGGGAACTTGCAATGGTTATGCAGTGGGAGCAGTGTGTTTCTTTGGGTATTTCTTAAGTGCTGAGTGTTTAGGAGAAATTGATAGGTAGTAGCAAAGCACATTTAGCAATACTTTTCCTTCTGTAGCTCTTGCTTCCTGGGATGTAATAAAATCCATTAAGTTCTATTTATGATCAGAGACCCAGTATAGTAATAGTTTTATTTGGATAATTATGGCTGTTCTACCAATAATGAAAATACTGCGCACTTCCAGGCGTACTGCAATGTTTAGAGGGGTACAGGGTTGGCACAGCCAAATGTTTGCCAGTTTTGCCGAGGAGTCAGAGAGATACCAGCTCAAAAAACCTTGGATCAAGCTAAGTCCCTGTAGGATGGCATGTCCTGCCCATGGGTGCCACGTTGAGCCATGCTGCTGTGGATTTTCCAGCCATCCACGGAGGTGCAGCAGGGTTAGGCAGACCAGAAGGGGGCAAATTGGACAGGTATCGGAAGCAAATGTGGTGGTTTGTTGTCATCCCCGGGTCTGAAGGCAGGTTCAGCTTTTTCAGCCAGGAGCAGCCACTCCCCTCTTGTGCATCTCCTGCCTCGTTTGAAATGCAGCCACTTCTGGGATAAGCTGCTGTAATTACTTTAAAGCACATCGTACTTCCACCACTTTTGGCAGGAAGGAAGGAGGAATACTGTGCTCCATCGCCAGACAAAATAGAAATCAACAATTGGGATTTTTCTCAAAGAGCAGATCTATCTTCTCTGCCATTAAATCCAAGTTGGATGGGAGCCTTGTACCCATTTTGCTTTCCCGGTGCGAGTGTGTCGTTCTGCAGCTCACAGCCCGTGTTCATGGGAAGATTTAAAGCAGCAGATTCTAGCCAGGAATTCTTTCTAGCACTTTGCTTTCCTTCTGCTGTTTGCTTCTCTCTTCACACTACAGATGCTGATGGATCACCTTCCGTGGTGAGTAAGGAGACACACTGTACTTTACAAAAACTGCATCGTCCTCAGGAGCGTTCTTCCAGAGAGGCATTCCCACTCCTAACCCAGCCCGGGTCAGGAATTGTGTCACACAGTGGCTTGTTCATATGACTCCCATATCAGGGACTGCAAATCAGCTCGCACTGGGATCGTGGTTGGACCCCCTGCATCCATTTACTGATGTTTATTTACCTCTCTGCTGCAAAATACCTGATTTCAGATTACTGCCCTTGGCCCACCTGAGTTTCCACATTCCAGAATACACTGGTGGTGCCCTTTGTTCCCCCCAGGGGATGTTTTTTTCTGTGAAAGCTTGGTTTTCCCTCTTTATCTAGACATGCTGAGCACCTAGGAGTTAATTTGGTGGAATCTTCTGAGGGAGAGCCTTGGTTTTGCACTGCAGTATTCCGAAAACATTCCCAGGCACTTTTCTGGCTGTTTTCTTCTTGTATATATTTGTCTCATTGAACAACCCTTTTTTTTTTCCTTTCCTGGGTAGTATTGATTTTAGCAAGAGGGAAAATAGGAAAATAAAACCTCTTTGTGCATTTGAATGGGTAAATGACTATCAGAGCACATAAACTGTTGAGCAGCTGATTTTTAGATGTTTCTTGATTTGTCCTCTAGCAGTTTTATTTAAGTTTTCAGTCACTGCAGTTACTGTTTTCATCAGGTTTTATTTCCCATTTAATAATTACAGCAGTTCCCCTCGAGCCCTGTACCTCTAATTAAGAAAGCTAAGTTTGAGATAAATTTAATGGAATAAAATTAGTTATATTTTTATGGTAAAATATGCTCAGAAAAAAACACTTGTAGACTCAGTCAGTGCTCCTGAACATTCTTTACCTCATTTTGATCCTCCATCAGTGCTGAGGACTATCCTGATGGTGTGAGGACAGGTGAGCACCAAACACCAGGATCTCATCCATGCAGGAATTCTTGCCTTCAGTCTCACAGGTACCAAACAAGATTGTTTGGTTGGCATAGAATCTCCCCTTTTCCCCTGTGCACGTGTAAGGATTGCCTCAGTTTCCACCAGCATTGCACTTTTACTGTCCTGCTGGTGCTCTTGCTGGTCTGAGGTGGCCCAGGAAGCCCTGGAGAGCCTGGCAGCACCACACAAAGCCAGTCCAGGACTCTGGGCAGGTTCACCCAAGTTGCCATCCAGGCTCTGAGAGCCCCTTTTGGTGAAGGAGAAGCCAGTGGACAGATCTCCCTGTGTACACACAGCACACCAGGAATTTAGATCTGTCCAAAAGGCCGTGCTGCTCTGAGCAGCAGCTCCGTGAATGGAGATGCACCTCATCACACCTGTTTTATAACACAGGAGCAAAATATTCAGGGCATCTAAATAGTTTATAGCCCGACAAACAAATTCTGGCAGTGGGAGCATGAGTTTCCATCTCATTAAGCTGTTGGCAAAGCCCTGGTAATTCCAGTCACTGATACAGCACAGGAATTATCCCTCAACACGACTGGTTGTGTCAGGTCAGAGCATCACTGCTTTTTCTCAGCAGTTGTGTGTTTGTACTTGAGGGGAAAAGAAAGTGTTGAAATGTCAATTCATTGGGTTCTTCTCCTCCGGTGCTGGAGCAAGGTCTTGTGAGGTCAGGAAAAAGTGTCTGTGGATTTCTACACCTAAGCTGTAATGAGGAATTGTTTTCAAGTCTTTTTTTTTTTTTTTTTTTTCCTTTTGTCATACAAAACCTGACACAGATTCTCAGTTTGGCAGAGGCTCGAAAGTTTATCTTGGAGCTCAGCAGCTGTGCTGCAGCCCAGGTTGGCTCTGACGCAGTTCCTGCCATCTCCCAGCTCTTTGTTGGGCTGTAGGAAATCACTGAACCTTTAGAGCCACGGACTTGGGGCAGGTCAGCTGTATCATGGCCATTCCCATTTTGGGAAGTGTGCTGTGAGTTGGGTAAAAGGAGCTGGATGTGATGGTGTCCTCTGGCTCCTGTGGCAGGCAGAGGTTGAGGCATTTTGTTGATGGAGTAGCACACATGTCCAGAGGCATGGGAAATTTGCCTGCAGCACTGTTACAGATTTTATGGTGTCTTGCAAACAAGAGGCAGCAGTTTGCTCTCCCTGCCACGTGTTACCTTCCACAGCTTGAGAAGCCACATGCAAAATTCATTTTAGAGGTCGGTCATCCAGTCCCAGAGACTAAGGAATGTTGTAGTAGGGCTTTTCTAAGATTTATATGCTTTATCAAAGGTCCTATAGTTTTCTCATTAAAGCAGGATTATCCTGGTAGGATTAGCTGTTCTGCATGGGTGAGGAAGACAGGCACTCTCCATTTTCATAGTGAACTGCTCCTTCCTGCAGAGGGACACTGAGAAACAGGAGAACTGGGGGACCCAGGGATGCAGGTGTTTGGAAATGGGACCCGAGAGGGGCTTTTACAAATGTCAGCTTGATTTGATTTGACTCCTGAGCACATGGGAGAATTGCAGCAGGCTGCACCTCCAGCACTCCTTACCATCCAAACATCCCAGGCCCGAGACTTGTCCTGGCATTTAACAGCCTCCTTGGTGCGAACCTTAGGGAATGAATTCGCAGCTTTTCCATATGCCAAAACAAACAGGCAGGGAAACCTTTTAATTTGCACAAGGATCTTCTGTAGTCAATACAAGTTGACCCTGCAGGCTTTCTGGAATGGATTCCTGTCAGTTTGGCCTTGCAAGATTTAATTTAACCCTTAAATTATCTCCTTTTCCCCCAAAATTTTATTACATAGACTCCCAGAATGGTTTGGATTGGAAGGGTCCGTAAAGATCATCCTGTTCCAAACCCCTGCTATGGGCAGGGACACCTTCCACTATCCCAGGTGGCTGAGAGCCCATTCCAACCTGGCCTTGAGCATCTCTCACGGATTGTTTGTCCTGTGTGACTGCAATACTGAATTCAGCTCAAGTCACTTGGAAATGACTGCTAAGTAACAAACAGCTGCTTTTGCTGATGCTGTGGTCTCCAGACATCTGGAGCCTATTGGGAAGTGGGGTTTGGGGTTTTTTTGAGTGCACTGTCCCCCTCTCCAGTTTGTAGTGTTTTAGTTATATACTCTTGTGTTCTTAACATAAATACTACCATCACTGACCAAGAACTTGCAGGAAAATGGTACAAAGAAATGCTGAAGCTGCACTGTTAGCCAGGTAGATGTATGACACTGCTGCTTAGTTGTAAGGAGTCTCCAAGAAGAATGAACTGTTGGGCTGAAAGCCTGCTCAGACTGCAGTATTGATTTGAAGAGAGGTGTTACTTGACATGAGTGTTGTAAAAATCCCTCAGAAAACAGTCCTACTACTTCTCTTGCTCTGCTCATCGTGACATTCCCTAGAGGATGAGTATTTGTCAAATGTTTTTCTAGAGAAGTGAATTTCCAAGTACTCACTCTGGAGCTTGGAGCACCAGGTCAGACATCAGCAGTGAACAGCACCAGGCTCTTCCTCTATCCCAAGGGAGGCTCCTGCCAGCCTGGAGCCAGGCACATCTGCAGCTCTCTTGCTGGTTGGGGTTGGTGTAGCCCAAAGCTGGGGTGTGAGAAATGCAACTGTTGTAAAGGTACAATCACTGGAGCATCCAGTAGTGGTCTGCTCTGAGTACAACCTCTGCTAGATTTAGCACTCTTTTCCACATCTTCAGGAGGTTTTTGGTGGCTGGTCAGTGCAAAGCTGCCTAGCTGAGCTTTTCAGGTTCACTGGGCTCAAAGGAGGCAAATTATTTACCACAAACACAGCACTTACAGGCCTTAAATAGGGCAGGAGCTGCTATAACTCAGATCTCCCCTTGCAAAGCAGGGCAGGGCTGTGGCTCACCAGGTGTTTGCCTCCAACTGCAGCTGCTCCATCTGCAGAACCAGGTGGAGATGTTTGGGACATCAGGAAAACACAGCTGGTGGAAGTTAAGAGCAGCCCTGGGAGGTGCTGGCTCACCTGGGCAGAGCACACCCCAAAGCAGGGTTGGGGGCAATAAACTCAGCTTTGCCTCAGCTGCAGCTCTGGGTAGGATTAATGAAATGAAGAGGAAGTAAATACATGATTGAGCTGCTTTAGTTTTGTTTTAGGGGGGTTTTTTTGTTGTTTTGTTTTAGTTTTTTCCTCAGTAGTAACAGCCAAATCAAATCAGCTCTTTCCAGAATGCTGCCATTGAGCTGCCTCTGCCCTCAGCTCCAAACCCCCTTTTGGAGGAGCTTTGCTGATGAATCTCTCTTTTCTATCTCCTACTCCAGGTTTTTATTCTGTTTTTTTGTCTCTTTATTATTTGTCCCCCTGAGTTGTTGTTAGGGTTTTTTTTAATATAACTCATGGTGTAGAAAATGAAGATTTTGGTGACTTTTAAAGTTTCAAGTTTAGTAAATCTGAGGTTTGGATTGAAGGTAATTTTTGTTCTCTTGCTTTTTCCTCTCTGTGCATGTAAATTACCTTCCCCATACACATGTTTGGGTTCTTCTGGCTCTTGAAGTTGTCTGAACATGTGTGTCCAGTGTGTGGGGTAGAAGACACCTGACTGCTTTAATGCGATGCTCTCAGCAAATGCTCCTTTCAGCCTCTTGCAAAACCTTCCCTTTGAACTTCCATTCTCTTGCACAGGGATGGTGACGCCTGGATGTGAAATGCTTGGATCCAGGGCAGGCTGCTCTTCAGTAATGGTTTCCTGCTAAGAACTTAGGAGGGAAAAACAAGTTTGGGGACCTTTGCATGGCTCTTTCCTCCCCATCTCTCCGACTCTACTGGGAATTTTGTTGTTAGTGCTGCTGGTTGATATGGAAAGAGCCTGAATGCCCAGGGAAGGAATGGAGACGTGCAGCTTTGGCTGAGGGGGGGTCACCCTAAATCTGTGCTGGGATCAGCTGTGGCTGAAAGGGTTGGGGACAGCTGTGGTGGTGTTGGAAGGATCTGATGCCTGCAGCAGTTCTGAGTTTCCTCTTCAGCTCAGTTGTTTCAAGCTTCTGCATGTTAAATCCTGGAGGTTTGTAAGGCTGGCTGGGTTGAGTGCTTTGCCAGCTTGGTTTTCTCCAGCCCTTTCTCTAGGGAGAAGGTAGCTGTGGGGTTTTGAGACTTGGTTTTCTGTACCTGTTGTGTTTTGTTGAATTAGTTTGCTTCAGAGGGATCTTGTGATTGGATCATTCTTCTGTTGGAAAATGTCCATCTGTCAAGACAGAAACTTTCCTTGGGAGCAGCATGTTCTCAGGAGATCAGATACCTAGGTACTCCATATCTGTCTTTACGAAACTGTGCAGCATGGCCTAAATAAATATTTACTGATTTGAGTCTTTGGCATCCTGGTAGAGCTCTGGCTGCTTGACCTTTGGCTGTCTTCATGTCCTCTTCTTTTGTGTAATTTTGGAACAAATATTGGGGGTTTTTTTTTGTTTGGTTTCAGGTTGTTTTTTTTAATAACCATGTAAATAAAAGGGGAAGATTTTAAATCCAGGCTTCACAAGATAGGATCGTTTAGGCCGAGGGCTCCAGTTTTTGAAGGCAATAAATGATGTTCTCAGCTCAATCTGGGGTTGAGCTTGGGGATGGATGGATCCTGGTGGATCCAGCAGCACCACCAAACACTGCTGTGGTCCCATTCATGCCTTTATTGGGAGGATGACCCACCCCAGTGTGACCAGCTGAGCTTGGCTGTGACTCTTGGAGGAACAGTGTAATGGGAATGACAAGAGAGTTGGGCCAGAGGAGAAAAATTCATGTTAGCCTGAATATAGCTTTTTATCCTCTTAAAATTCTTCTGCTTCTTTGAAGTGTGAATCCCAGATGCTACAAAAGTATTTTTCCAGACACGGCTGTGCTGTCTTGCTGTGCATTTTCCACCAAATTGCTGAATTACTGTTCTCCTTCTGGCCTTCAAATTTTTTTTTTTTTCCCCATAGCTTTATCTATTTGTCTGGATATTCTACATGGCTAAAACTCCTTCCTGTCTCCCATACCCATCTGAGCAGTCCCTACGAGGCAGCATTCCCACCGGGCTATGGCAGAGGACAGGAATGCTGGCTTTTTTTTCCAGGAAACTTGTAAACACGAACTTCCTGTTGACACGAGCTGTAAATCTGCAAATAGGCTCTGCTTCCGGCAGGAGGGGAAGGTAATAAAATTTCAGGTCCTTGTTCACTGCTCCTGGTCTTCCTTGAGCTGCATCCAAGCACTCCAGAGGCAGTGGAAGTGCAGAGAACCTGCTGATTGCTCTGTACCTCTGGAAATGAGTCTTTCCTTTTATTTTTTCCCCTTCAGGCACCCAAAGACAGATGCAATGCTAATAGAAGCCAGTTGGAGAATGTCAAAACCCTGATGTCTCCAAAACGATGCTTTATTGCCTGTTTTCCCCTTTCCTTTCTCCCTGCCTCTCCCACCACTGAGCTGATCTTCAGTTTTGGGGCATTAACTCTGTCCTACATCCACACCAGGAGTTTGGGATAATGAGCTGGCCAAAGTCTGGCAGCTGTTGGCAGGCCATGCCATTAAGTTCCCCATGGCACACATTTTTGGGAGGCTGATGCATGCTTTAATTCTGGGTGGGTAACAGGGGCAGGTAGCAGACACCTGGGCAGGTGGCTGAGCTCGCTCAGCAGATTCCATGGGCCTCCAGTGGTTGGGCTGACAGTGATGATTTTTGGGATCAGCTCTTAGGGCTGCTGGGGATTCTCTCTGCTGTCAGGCAAGGGGTGGAGGCAGGCAAGGAGCTGGAGATGGTGGAAGCAGAGAGTGGAGAATAAGCAAAAATAAGGCAAAAAAGCAGATTGAAGAAGAGCTTAAAAGCATGGTAGTGGAAACGGGGAAAAGGACACAAAAAGGAAGAAGTGGTTACAGGACATGGAAACAAGGAGCAAAACAGGCAGGGTCTGGATGGAGGCTGAACTCTCTTAATAAGCATCCCATTAATTAATGGCTTCTCCTGCGGCAGCACGGGGCTGTGGACGATATCCAGCCCTGTCCCCTGACCTCTGCGCTCTCCTCGCCCGCCGCCCGGGCTGCCTTTCCCTTGGCTTCCTGCCCCGAGCCCGACCACAGCCTTCCCGAGCGCTCCGGGCGGGATGGGAGGCACATGGCAGCGGTGAAAGGGGAGCCTCTCGCCGTCGCCTGTGCCTGGGTGGGCGTGCTGGGCCTTTCGTAAACTAATAGCTCCCAGCAGTGCTCCTAAATCAGACTTTGTGGAGCCGGGAGCGCAGCGCTGGAATGCCGGGCCAGGCGCAAAGGGCTGCGCTGGGCTCTTTATTCTTTTTTTTTTTTTTCTCTCCCCAAAGCCAGCGTTTGTTAGGTCTAAAGGGTCAGTGGAAGGCAGGAGAAGGGAGCTGGCGAAGAAAAATGGGTAAAAAATAAATGTAGGAAAAACTAGCAGAAAGCACGTTTGAAAATGTGGTTTTTTTGTGATTGGTTGAGGCTGGAAGGAAGGCAACCCTGCTCAGTGCTAAACCTGCAAAGCCAACAAACTGGGATGCTACTGGGAAGCTTTCCTTAAAATCCTGAGCTGGTGGTTTTACTGGGTGTAATAAACAAAACAGTTCAGGATTTATTTTTTTCTAAAGGGAGACTGGAATTGGGATATTTTTAATCAAGGTTGCCAGGTTAGTGACAACTAATTAATGAGAAAAGAGGCTCCTTAGGTGGCTATGTGGTGGGGAGGTACCACTTTCCTCCTCCGAAGCACTGGGAAAGGAGCTGAGCCCCAGATGTGCAGTCCCAGGGACTGGAGCAGAGGGAAGCTCCGGATGAAATTGGGAGAAAGGCTTCTGTTAAAAGAGCCCAAGATAAAGAAGGAAAAACCATTTTCAGGGCAAGAGTCAGATCTCGTGGCAGGGAAGGCACCAGTGGAGGGAGGTGCTGGAAGCAAACTGGGATGTGGTGAGCCTGCTGTAGGGAAGGGGCTTGGGATCCATCACGTGCATTTTATTGCTCACATTGGCCTCTGGGATGAGGCAAAAACCCCCAAGTTCTGCTGCTTTGATAGGCTTTAACCTGTGCTTTCTTAATTGTAAATGGTCTTCCACATCTGGTGGTGAGGAGCACTGGGAGCCTGGAGCAGGGTGATCCAGGACACAGCTCTCAAAGCCACCAGCTCACCTGCAAAAGGGAGGAGTTTGGCTTCCAAAGCCTGTTTGTGCCATAAACAGGTGCTGAAGAGGATGGTCCAGCAAGGAGTGGGGCACAAGTGTCAGATGGAGACAGGTGATTGGGTTTTCTGAAGTAGTGGAGAGGTGGCTGAGAGCTGCAGCAGAGCTCCATCCTCACAGCTTCCAAAGCCAGGAATGCTCCTGGTCGGGGTGTTGGGCAATTAAAGTTGAGCATCACCAAAATGACAATTGGAGGGGAGTGGATGTATGTATTTGAACAAATCTGTAATCAAATGGCACTGCTATTGATCTGGAAAATACTGTCAAGCTGCAGAGCTGTTGGACTAGAATTAATCCTGTGCAGGCTGGATTTTACTCTCTCCAAATAGGATTACTCATTTTTTCCATATTTCTGTGTTTGGTTTAAATACCCGTGACGGCTACAGAAGCTTGGATTTCTAATCAGAGCAAGGGTGTTAGGTTTAGGAATTGGTTTGTTGTTTTGGGGGGGATATTTTTGGACAGGACATCAATTCCTGCAGGTTTTTTCTTTACATATGTGGCCACAGGAATAAGGTATCATCTGCTTAGGTGATGTGTCTCCCCTCCCTTAATGGGTTGCCAGAAGTAGTTTCAGTAACTTCCTCAGGTTGTGTTTAATTCCTTGTTGCATCTTTGCTCCCCCTGTTTGTTTGGGGGATTTTTTGGCAATATCTGCTTGGGGATGTTCTGGGTGTAAAATTCTTCCAGCTCAATTAAGGTCAACTTTTAATATGGCTTTTCCCCTTCTCTGGGCAGGATTGAAATGGCACAAAAGCCATACAGCTCGTGTTCAGTCCAGAAGGAGGCAATGTATTTGGATTTCATTGAGGGCTGGAGCTCTTCTGCTCTGGGGAGAGGCTGGGAATGCTGGGGGTGTCCGGCCTGGAGAAGAGAAAGTTCCAGGGAGACCTTTAGAGCCCCTTCCAGTGTCTATTGGGGCTCCAAGAGAGCTGTAGAGGGACTTCGGACAAGGGTCTGGAGTGGTAAGAGGGTGTGGCTTCCTACTGCCTTAGCAGGGTTAGATGGAATATTGGGAAGGAATTGTTCCCTGTGAGGGTGGGGAGGCCCTGGCACAGGGTGCCCAGAGAAGCTGGGGCTGCCCCTGGATCCCTGGAAGTGTCCAAGGCCAGGTTGGACAGGGCTTGGAGCAACCTGGGCTAGTGGAAGGTGTCCCTGCCCATGGCAGGGGGTGGGATGAGATGAGCTTTAAAGTCTCTTCCAACCCAAACCTTTCTCTAGGATTCTGTGACGAATTAAGCTTGTTAACATAATCTGCCATGTGCTAATTCAAATAATGGATTATTTATTGAAAGGAGGATGTTTGTTAAATGTGATAAATTTGCCAGGAATGGAGAGGTCTTATCTCTGTTTCGGGGGGTTGAGCTTGAACTCAAGTCACTGAGTCTCCCTTGCAACCCCACCAGCATCGCTTCAAAGGGAGCAGTCCCTTCTTGGCTCCACTGTCTTGTAAGGCATAAAGAAGGCAATAAAATGTTTGACTTTCCTGCCAGACCTGAGCCTGAAGGAGGATCCCAATTGGTTTCCATCAGATTCCAGTTAGTATGAATTTACGGTTTCTACTTAGCCTGATAAATGGCTTTGGCTGCCTCAGTGCATTTGGATTTATTTTTCTGTGCAATGGAAAGTGGTCAGCTTAAAAAGGCAAAGGCTTTCCAGGGTTGCCTTGAGTTCAAGTGAAGCTTCTTTCTGAGGTAAGAACACAGCAGGCAAAAAATAAAGCCGAGGCACATCACGGAATATCTGTGGAATAGCAGAGAAATCAGAAGCAGTTCGGGTCTCTTGTGCTCGCTGTGGCAATGGGCTATGACAGGCATAAAAATTCCACTGGAAACTGGAAAAATTCTTCAGATTTCCTTGCTTTCCTCACAAACCACACTGAGCAGCAGGTATCAATAGCTCCCAGTGTTCAAACTTTGCTTGCATCGTTCTTTCCATGGAACATTCCCAGGAGAAGAAAGCAGAAGCAGATTAGCATGGTGAGCCAGGGAAAAGCATTCTCCCCGTGCTGCCTGCAGTTCTGCTCCCTTCCGCTGTGCCGGTGATGCCTGGGCTGCAAAATCTGCTTTAATGCATATTTAGGAGCAGACAAGCCTCTTGGGAACAGTGAGGGGGGTCAGTAGATGATGTGTGAATGGACTCCCCATCCCAGGTTGGAAGGGGGTTGGAGCAACCTGTGGAAGGTGTCCCTGCCCATGGCAGGGGTGGAATGAGATGAGCTTCAAGGTCCCTTCCAACCCAACCCACTCTGGGATTCTGTGGATTTTTTTATACCTCATGGACCTGCATCTGCCAGTGGTGAGCTCAGGGATGGGCTTAGGGATAGGTCATGGTTTGGGTGAGCTGAGGCACATGGATCATGTGAAAGGCACAATCCATGAGGCTTTCAAAGGAGGTTTGGCAATGGCTTCTACTCAGGGCACCCAGGTGATCCCACCTGTAGTTTTTGTGTGTGGAGAATGCAAAACTCACTCTGATGCTGAGCATATTCCTGCCTTTCTAGCCAGAAGTGATGATTTCTTCCTTGAGGATGGTGGGGTTTTGGTAGACACTGGGCTGTGGACACCATGGCAAAGAGTTGTGCCTTTTCATAAAGGTTTATAAAGTCGTTGTAACTATACTCAAAATACTTGCAGTGACCTGTGTTCTTGACATTTCAAAGTGCTTTAGGTTGTAAAAACATTGAAGAGATTTATTTAGCCATGGGTTGACAAAGGGTAGTTAGAACCCAGTTGTCGTAGTTGTGGACAGCTTTTATTTGTGTGAAGTGAAACATTACAAACTGTTCAGGTCCTTAAGCTGAACTGTGATTTTAAAAAGCAGGCAAGGGAACTCCTTGTGCTGGTCACCTATTTTCCATAAAGCCCCCCCAGCCCCAGGTTGTCCCTGTGCCTTCTGAGGGTACTTCTGGGATGGCTTTGACGCAAAGACCTGACAGATCCTGACAGGCAGCATCTCTTTGAGCATCTGCTGTTCACCATACAGCATCTCCCCCTCTGTTACGTTCAGACCAAAATCAGTTTTTGAGCTCACTGCCCAGTTTCAGGCTGGTTTGGGGATGCTGGGACAGGGCTGGACAGGGAACAGCGGTGTCTGGTGCTGGATACTTAATGCTGGGAGCACAGGGCTGCATCCATCTGCCTGGTACCATCTCCACTGGGGACAGAGCTGCAACATGAGCTTGCTTCTTATAAGCAATCCACATAAGAGCCACCGCTGTCGCCACAACCCGGCCGGGGACAGCTCCTGTTGGGGACCCCACAGCGTGAGGTGCCGGGGAGCCAACCATGAGATGCAAGTCCATAGAAAAATTATTAGTTCTGGTGCTGCTGGAGCTGCTTGGGTTGTGTCTCCCTCCATTGTCTGTGTAATTTAGAGATGGTTTTTCCATCTCAGCTTATGAAATATTGAGAGCTTCAGTATTTTGCGCAACCTCCATCAGAAGTGTCAGAAGCCCCAGCGAGCTGAACTTTCTGAACTTAAATGTTTTATTGACGTGCCTTGCCAGCAGCCCCTCCAGTGGGGACTGGGGTGCTGGAGGAAGGGAGTGCTGGGAGGCACTCTTGGATCTGCCTGTTCCCAACCTGCTCTGCTGCCTGAGCATCACCTCACGGGATGCTCCAGGTATTCGTGTGCTGATACTTGAATGTGATTCACTTTTATTTTTTTTCCTAACTGAAGCATGTGGAATTGCTGCTCTTGGGTGAGGTTTGGAGGAGGGAGAGCTGCTGCAAACCTGTGCCCCTTCTGCCTGCAGCCAGGCTGCTCTTCTCAGAGCGATGTGTTTGCCCAGCCAGGGAAGCAGCAGTTTTGTGTGCTCCTACAACAGCCCAAAGTCTCCTGCCCAAATTCTGCCCCCATTACCATGCAGCATCCTGCCTGTACTGGGAGGCCTGTCCTCTGCAGGAGGAGATCGTGGAGGAGTTGGTGTGTTCATGAACTCATGCCATGCCTGCTTGCAGAATGCTTTTTAATGCTTCCTTTAAAGCAGTTTTCTCCCTCCCAAAGGGAAGCAGAGGTACCTTAAACTAATTAGGAATAAGCAGCAGAGAAGCCAGGGTGAAGGGTTAGATGAGATGCCGGGGGGCAGTACCTCCAGAAGGTTTATGAACGTGGCTTGGCAGTTAGCAGTAGCCTACCACAGCACTGGGAATTTCATCAAAAGGAGCATTTTGCTGCCTGTGAACAAGTAACTATCCCGTCATGCCTACACCAACTGTGGAGAATTTGGCATGTATGATTTTGGGACTTGTGAAAAACCAGCATCCCCCAGCTTGGGTAGTGGCAGGCTCTTAGTTTGCAGAACTGGGAAAGTATTGAGTCCCTGGTTCTCAAAACAAGTAGCTGGAGGGAAAGGTGGTGTTGACTGCAAAGATTTGGAAAGGGTATCAAGACCTGAACCTGCTCAGCTGTATGGACTGGAGCAGTGAATCCCTCCTGAGGTCTTAAAATGTGCCTGTGCATGGTCTGCAGGCAAAATACAAACATTGCTTCTCCTCCTGGGTGGTTTTAC